>NC_138907.1:11368685-11451185 GCF_965231255.1 Vanellus vanellus
TTCAGTGGGTTCGGGAGAACAATGCGGGGGGGGGGGGGAGGGGGGGGGGGGAGAAATTGGACCTAAAACAATAAAACCTCCCGCTTTCCGTGGGCCTCTGCCTTCTGCTTGGATTGCTGGAGCTGATGGGAACTGACAGGTGTATTGTTTCGGCGAGCTATAAGCTCCATAATCATCAAGGGTGAAAGGCATACGCTATTGCTAAGTAGGTTCAATTGGCTTTAGTTCTAAGTAAGAGGCGCGCTGTGAATGCGCCGAACACCTTGGAATCAGGTCTCAAGGCTCGAGCAATGATAGCTGCTTAATCTAGCCTAAAGGAACAGTTTTGAACTAATGAAAATTGCTTATAAAAATATACTGTACTCACAGCTCTTTAATCAAAAAAAAAAAAAAAAAAAAAAGATGATAATATTTTTTTGTAATAACCTATTAATTTAATTGGTCACGAAGCATAAAATACATCATTGAAAATTTAATTGACCCAGAAACTAAGAAACAATATTTAAATTAACTAAGCTAGAAATTTCCATGATGAGGTAATAAGGCTGTTGCATTCCCAAGCTCGGAGGAATGTTTTCACAGCTAATTGTTCAAAACTTGGGGTTTTTTGACTCGCGCCCAGAGAAGACGACTACGAAACGCACTTGGCCTGGGTAACTTCAAACCCCTGTGTTCGTACAGGCCGGGGCACAACAAAGATGCTGAAATCACTGCTTCTAACTCCAGAAAGAGAGCGAGAGGAACAGAATCAGGCGCCATTTAAACACGGTACCAGTGCCTCGGTGTTTCCAACCACTTTACTCTTTATTTTAAAAAAAGCAAACCCAAACAAACAAAAAATTTGTATAATGTATTTTTCCCCTATAAAAAGGCAAGGGGGGGGGGGAGAAAAAAAAACTGGGACAGTTTTTCTAGGCTTTCTTCGCGAGGCCTGCCACTGAAGATTGCATTAATGATCTCTATTTTTGTATACTGAATAAGTCAAATCCATTTGTCACACTGCAAGTGATGGCATACTTAATTTGGATATAGTCAATTAGCCTGGGCTAAGCTCCATAGCCTGCTGCGCACACCTCTATTTTGTATTCTCTCTTTTTCCTTTGCCACACGTAATCCCATTATGACGGACAGACAAAGAGAAATAAACTTGGGGGGGCAAAAAAAAATTAAAAAAAAAAAAATCAAAATCAAAGTTTCGCCCATCGCCTTCTAAAACGCAACTAAGTGCGGCCGCTGGTTTTCTTTTTGGTTTGTTGGTTAGTTTGTTTTTTGGTTTTTTTTTGTTTTTTTTTTTACCTACGAGAAGTCTCCGTTTGGCTTTTTTTGGTGTCTTGCAGGTTAGCGGGAGAAATGTAACTCATGCATCAACTGCGGTTAGACAGATTTATGACACTTTGGGGACATGCTCTTTCCTCTCCCTGCGCTGCTGCAGACCGCTTACATTTTGCAAATCAGTCTGTTGCCAAGACGACGGGCTCCCCCACCTCCCCGGCTGCTTCTTGTTTTGTCATGTGCTCGGGGATGGATAATAGCATCAATGTATGGCGGCGGTGGCGAGGTACGGTGGCGGCAATGCACGGCACGCACGCGCGCGCGCACGTTTGGGAACTTGGAAAGCTTGAGCTGAACCGGAGGGAGAGAAACCCGAAGGAGCCCAAGGCGTAGGATGGATGGATGGATGGATGGATGGATGGATGGAAAGGAAGGAAGAAGCATGAGGCTATGGGCAGGGAGAACATAGGGAAATGCAAGGAGACAAATATCCCTCGGACAAAGTGAGAACAAAGACCCCGGTTGTACTTACTTCCCCCTGGCTTTGCCATTGGTTACCTAGGTGAAGGTTACATGTAGTGCCACTGCCCCTCCATGCCCATATTCATGCCCATTCCACTCATAGGTCCTAGAGGGAGAGAAAAAAATCCAAGGAGATGCCAGAGAATGAGCAAAGTCAACGGATAGTGCCAAAAAGCCCCTTTCCAAAACGCAGCAAGGCGGAGGGGCCAAGATGGCTTCGAGCGAGAAGACGCCTGGCTCCCCTCGGTGGCGTTGAAGGCAGGCAGAAGACAGGCGAGGCGAGGCAAGGCAACGCAGAAGACGGCGGAGGTGGGGGGGTACCTGCGGCGGGCACGACCGAGGGGGACCACACCGGGGGCTTACCTGGCGCTCGGATGCCCATGTGCTGCTGGCCGTCCATCACGAAACCTCCCATGGGCTGTCCGTCAGGGTTATAGGGTGTTCCTTGACTTACTGGAAAAGCGCAGAACATTGCTTTTTAGCCACAGCCAAAAGGGTCACCTCTTCTCATGGCATCGAGACAAAACTTCTCCCCCAACCCAAAAGGGTCACCTCTTCTCATGGCGTCGAGACACAACTTCCCCCCCAACCCAAAAGGGTCACCTCTTCTCACGGTGTCGAGACACAACTTCCCCCGCCCCAAATCCAGGGACCGCTATCGATGCCGGCTCGAAAGAGGGAAAACCACCTACTGTTGGAATTTAGCGGCCGGGCTAACAAGCTGGCTTGAGTTTTGGCTTGCCAAACCCAGGGACCGCTATCGATGCCGGCTCTAAAAAGAAGGAAAGCCATCCACTGTTGGGATTTAGCAGCCGGGCTAACAAGCCCGCTTGAATTTTGGCTCGATTTCCCACTGCAAGTTTGGAAATGAAGTGAGTGATCTGAAATCTCGAGCCACGAGGAGCCCCGGCCCCAGCTGCTGCCGCTGCTGACGTCAATGCAAAGACCTGTATAGGAGCCGGATTTTACGGCTGGAACAGTCACACTGAAACGGCAGTGTGTTAAATTACGCCCCTGCGCCTTTCTAAGAGCAGGGACCCAAACGCGTCCCTGCCACGGACTGGAACGGACTGGAAGAGGAAGCGCGGCCCAAAGGCAGCTTGGATTTGGATAGTTTGGCAGCGAGATTTGGGAAACAAAACCATCTGAGAGTAATGGGATATTCCTCGATGGTAAATACCCACACGGGGTTGCAAGCCGAGACCCCAGATGGAGCCGGCATGGGAAAACTTCAGCTTTGAAAAAAAATAAATACATATATATAAAAATAAATCCCCCCCCCCCCCCCCCCCCTTCAAAGTAAAAGCCGAACGCTCAGCAATGCCAAAAGACAGCTACTACAAAGAAGATACAAAAGGACCCTACACAAGTACCACTACCTGAACTCCGGGTTTTAACTGTACGTTAAAAGCCGGCTTCAGAAGTAAGCTGCCTTGGGTTATTAAAGCACATAAAGCTCTACCTCATTGAACGTCTTTGAACTTTACTGAGTCCCACAAGCGATTCTGACCCCTCTGCCCTTTCGACAGGTAATAAAGTTTACAGCAATTCCACACCAAGCCATGCACCAGGGAGCGGTCACAGGAGCAGAAAGAGCTGGGAAGGAAAACTAAAAACAACTCCTAAAATAAATAACTTTAAGTCTGGACGTGTACGGCAAATCCCGTCACGGAGTGGATCATTTTAGGTTTGGTTTGGTTTTTTTTTTCCGATTGTTCAATGTCTTTTTTTTTTTTTTTTTTTCCCTCCCCAAATATTTTAATCACATTAAAATGATGAGGGTTGTAATGAAACAAAGCTGGGTGTATTTTAATTGTCAATCACTCCCAGCATTCATTTCTCATTTATTTACCAGGTAATGGACCTCCCGGTGAATGGCTTGAGGATGGTTTTCGCCTGCGTGACTTGAATAGAGTTACTATTGGGGACTTGCCTGCTCGATTGGACTGGTCTATCATGGGCTGAACTATTCTTCTTCTAGCGTTAATAAACCTGCAAGAAAAAAAGAAGAAAAAGAGGAAAGCAAACGGTTATGGAAGGGGGATGACTTCCACCCATCCCCAAGCCCCCCTCGCCCCGCCGCGGTGCTCTCCGTCGGGCGGCGTGCGGATGCAAATCCCGCAAAAACCTCTAACCCCCGTGACCTCCCAGAGCACGAGCTCGGGGTTTCCGAGCTGATTTATGTTCGCCTGCTTTTTTACCACAGCCGGACACTTCCATTTCATCTTTTCATGGGGGAATTAGCCGAGTTTTCAGCAAACAATACCGGCAACGCTCTTCTCAATTCAGGAAAAAAAAAAAAACAAAACAAAACCCCAAAACCCAACGGGTGAAGCCGGCGAGATGCTCGTGAGGGCATCTGCTACCTCCCCCTCATTAGTGCCATTTCTGCCTTATGTCCTCCGCCTTCTTTTCTCCTTTTTTTTTTTTTTTTTATCAAAACCTGCCCCTACCTCTTGCAAACCTAATTCCCTTTTAATGCCCACTATTAAGATAATGAACTGTGATGGCAGAACCCCATCAAATGAGGGAACGTCTGGAGTTTTATCACCGCCAAGTCACACTGCTGGGGACTTCAGAGCCCTGCATTCCTCCCAGCCATTTCTTGGTGGGCTTTTTCGCCGCCCCCCCCCCCCCCCCCCCCCCTTTATGCAAAGTCTGAGGGGGTCAAGGCGAGGTCATAGCTTTACAGTAATTGAATTTATAATCCTGTTTTCTCCAGCTAGGCCTGACCATTTACAGCAAACATCTTGTTAAACTGTAATTACTGGACTACTGAAAATTCCCCCCCGAACAATGAAAAGCAGATCTTTGGCAATAAAAAAAAAAAAAAAAAAGAAAAAAGGTACAGTCCTTTTTAAAAATAGCCATCTGCAACTGTACTTCCTCGGGTTTTTGTAGCTCTTCGCCTCAGTTAGTCTTGCAGTGCTTATTTAGGGGAGGAATATTCAAAATAATTTGGAGGAGAAGAGGAGAAGTAAAGGAGGAGAGGGATCATAAGTGCTCCGGTCTCCTCTGCGGGCAGTCCTGGCGGCGCTGAAATGGCGAGACCCAAACCCGTGGCTGGGAACCTGTCTGAAAGGCATTAGGAGAACTTCTCTTGTGGCTTCGCTCATCAGAAAACCCTTTGGAAAACATCTCCATCGAGACTCCATCACAGCAAAGCCTCATAACCAGCCTTCACATTCTTTACGAGAGAGAAAAATAGGAATAAAATCGTGTATGCCTCAGTATTTAGTAGGAAAAGAAGAAGCGTAAGCGTGTGTACAACCACCCCGTGCTTGTGAAACCCAACGGGCAAGTCCGCAAAGGGCTGCTTGGTCCTTGGTTTTGGGGGTGGCTGAGCAGGAGCTCTCCCACGGCAGAGAGAAAGCCACCGGGACCTTCCTGCGGGAATCAGCTCTGCCCACCCATTCCCCTACGCCAGCGAAGAGAACGGCAAACCATTGCCCCGTGATGGTTGTTTCATCTTCGTCAAAGACCAGCACAGCTATTTCGGTCTCCTCCTGTCTCCCATTCCCAACTCCCATTCTCCAAACTCCCACAAAAATGTAATCAAGATGTTGAGTCCTCACAAAACCTGCTTCGACAAAACGGGCTCAACGGCACCAATTCTGGTTGCCGATCTGGAAGCCTTCCGCCTGAACTAGGTCATGTTTTGCCAGCAACAGTATTGGATCGATTTTTGTACACACTTCTGATAAAAAAAAAAAAAAAAAAAAACCAAAAACCCGCACCAACTCCAGCAAACGGTGTTGCAAATCAGTTTATCATTATCTTGTACAAACCATGAAAATTAGAATCATGTGAGCAGAAGGTTAGACTAATTCTCCTTTCTCATTATAAGCCCAGGTGTAGCACAAACACCGTGCGAAATAAGCAATTAAAAAAAACCTGCTTTTTTTCCCCCATTAGCTGCCTTCGCTCCATGACCAATTAGAAAATTGTTTAATATCTGTAATCTGCATTCGCAGAAAGCAATTTTCACAGTACCTCAGCATCCTAAGTAAAACACCACCACAAAACCCCAGCCATTTCTTTCCGCAGCCTCTTGCTGCGTTTGCTCCATCCTTCCCCTGCCCGGTTGTTGCCCTGGTCCCGCGGCAGGAGGGGAGCGGGTTTTTGGTAGCCTGGTCACCGAAACCTTTGCTTGCCGTAAGTTTTTTTTTTTTTACCCTAAAGAAACCCTGAGCATCATTAAGCACGCACACTCACACTTCTCTTCCTTCTCCTCCAAACTACAGGCGCTTTTAAAGAAGAAGGGGGGGGGCTCCATAATAAACCACAGAGCTAGAATTTACCAATAATTATCCACAGGACCTGCCTACGGTAAAACTTATTCTCACCTGTCCGCCCCACGCTATCGCTCAGGATATCTGCTTTAAGAACGTTTTACACACAGGTACTTAACAGTTATCTTCTTCCTACGCATTCGTGGAAGTATTTTCTATAAGTAGCAATTCTGCCAAACAGCCCAGTGTTTGGATGTCTTCGGGGGGGAATTCAGACGCAAGAACATTTTCCTTCTGGGCAAAGTAATAAAATGACATTCTCGCTCCTCCCACCCGAAGTCAAACGGAGGTCAGCTCCCCATCCTTGTATCTGTTTAAATAAACTGGTCCAGCTGTTTGTTTCCAGGATGCCCTTTAACCTTCTGTCCCATCCTCCCTGCCTTTGTAACAGAACGCTTTACTTTGCATTATAGTAGACTCCAAACCACTATGCATTAAAAAAAAAAAGAAAAAAAAAAAAAAAAAAAGGAAAAAGTATTCACTTTCAAGTTTCTTCCTGCATCCCAAACCTGGAATTTGCAAGAACCCATCGGATTAAAACTATTAACGTGGCTTGTCTTGAGAAACCACAATGCAGTGCTGTTACCTTTATAAACCACATTTGAGAACCCTTTGCAAGCAAAACTGCAAATTAGCTGTAGCTGCAGAAACACACAGGCACAGGGATAATTTCTTCATAGCCTCTGGTTTTTTTTCTTTGATAGAAGGGCCGAGATCACTCCTTGAATTTCCCGAGCGCCAGGCTGACGTAACACCAGCAAAAATGATGGAACAGAAAAGCTAACTGGAAAAAAATCGCACCGCCCCTTTTCTCAGATGTTCACATTCACCTATCTCAACAGAAAGAAACCCTAAATCACTCCGATTTTTAAAAGTTCAGAGGAATCGGGACCTAAAAATGATATTTGCACATCAAGTGCTACCGAAATGGAGTATCCTGAAAATACGACTCAGCATCAAACTTAACTTAATGATTAAGACAGCGGCATAACCTCACTTGTCTGAGTAAAGACCCGCACAGGCTCAAAGAGTTGCATGAAGTTATTTTTCCCCATACCAGTGCCCTACGCACTGGTACCTGTGCTCCGATGTGGAAGGAGGGGTTTGGCTTGGTTTCCCTCCCCCCCCCCCCCCCCCCTCGCCCAGAAGAGCAGAATCAATAGCGGCACCAACGACATGAGATCCCTCAGTGTGCAGGTTGTACCCATCTCCCAGCCCAAGGAGAGCTGAGAACTCTACTTTGGGTTGCTTTTTGTCTTTTGTTTGTTTGTTTGTTTTCGCAAGGGGGAAGGATGTGGCATGGAGGAAACATTTGAACAGTTGGGCAAACAGAGAAGTTTCAAGTATTTATTATTTTTTTTCCAGTTAACTTTTCCTTGCCCTTTTGGATAACTGAGATTGCGCTTTCCTCCATGTCCCCAAAACCAAGAAAAAAACCCACAAACATCTATTCCACCTGCATAACCCTAAAGAGGTGGAGGAAACCCTCTTTTCTCCAATTTGCATTTTGCTAGGATGTTTTCTCTTTGGCTTCTCACCCAGGGTCTGTCTCCAGAGGTCACCACTCTCCCCAGTGGGTCCATCACTGGTCCCAGGGGTGAGATGCAGCCCCGGGGACGCAGCAATCCCCCCTCCTCTGACCTTCAGCTTGGCCGCCCTCGCCGCCACGCACCAGTTTTGGTTCTTCTCAGCGAGAGGCGGCACGGCTGGTGATGACAAAAGACTTATTTTAGTTGGAAATTGGCTACAATAACAGCAGCCGGAGAGCAAGGATTTTCGGAGGGTCACCGAACCCTCCGAAAGGCAGAGTTCGCTACGGCTCAGGTTACAGCCCGAGTGGCATTTTCCCCACGGATCTGGTCTTTCTCCCTTCCCCTTGTATTTCACTTCTCTCGAGTGAATAAAACAAGACTTTCCTCCGCTGTCACGGGTTGCCAAAGTCACCTTTGCTCAAGAATCGACAGAGCGATTGCGGGGACTTCCAATTTGCAGGCTTTGAGCGAAATTTCCCAGGGCCGGCCGCCTGAAAGGAGATGCTGAGACTCAGCAGTATACTGAATTTTTCTCTCCCCCCACCTCAAGCCCTCCCAAACGAGGAAGAGTTTCACACCAGTACTGACTTTTCCTACTCGGGAGTCGCGGGCTGTTCCCTCTCAATACTGTCCCAAAGCGCCGCACACCAGAAAGTCCGTGTATCGCCAGCAGTGCCAAAAAATTCCCCAAAATCTATCTGCCTCCTCTTCTCCTTGAGCAAACCAGGCGGGAGGAGGTGGAGAAAGCCCCACAGTACCTGCCAACCCCAGCGCTAAAATCTCGCTTGCCCCTCCGAAAAAAAACCCCCACAGTATCCCTCTTGACAACAAAATCATCGTCTTTTTTTTTTTTTTTTTTCCTAACAGATGCCAAAGTAACCAGAGCCCTTCAAACTGGCAAATAATTCACTTGTAAAACCAGCCATGCTCTTTTCTACATACCGGGATCCTTCATTTATACAGCAGCAAAACAACCACCTCTATTCAGCACTTAATTCCTCAACGCTTAACAGGTTTATCTCTAATAAAAACAATTTAAATGGAAAGTGTGCTATAAACCCGGATTATTACACTTCAGTAACTGCTTTATTCCTTATTTTAACATATTTTCATTTTTTTCCCTGTGTATTTGTTTTCCAGAGCTTTATAAAGGAGTCAGTTAAAGAAAAGAAAAAAAAAACAAACCCACCCTAGAAATCATTTCACCAAATACTTGCAAATGTTTTAAAAACAGCCTTAAAAATAGCGAGCTCCCTCTGTAATTATGAACAGAAAAAAACCCAACTGCAGACTTTTGAATGGTAATCACATCTCCCCATCCCTAAAATGAGAAATAAATGTTAAAAGAGTGCTTGCTGCCGTTATTAGAAAGTTCTGATCCTGAAGTCAGTTAGTGAGCTTAATGACCCGTAACTACCAGTCATTAGCAATCCCTGCTCTCTGTACTCCCTTTATTTGGAAAGAAAAGGAAAAAAAAAAAAAAAAAAAAAAAACAGAATAAAAAAAAATCTAAGACGCTCAAGAAACTTTGTTCAATTTAAAGTCAAACTTTATGAAGTCATGTTTGGCAACTTTTCTTGGTTTCTCCTCCTCCTCCTCCTCCCCAACTGAAGGCAGTTCAGGACTGCAATACATCATTTACAACACTAAATAGAGGCAGGGAGGGAAGAGAGCACGGGGGCTGCTAACCGCCCACTCTGGACACGTAATATCGGAATATCCTCCGAAGGCAGCAAGCCCATCCGTCAGGAGGATCAGGAAGGTCTCCCGAAAGCTCTCCTCTCTTCTCCCCCCCCTCTATAGAGACTCTATATATAGAGCTGAGGGTGTCGCGAGACAACACCGAAGAGCGAACAAATAAAATACTACACAAAAACCAGCGATGAAAAACCACTAATTAGCTGACAAATTTGATGTAAAGCACTAATGAAAGCCATGTGTGGTTCTGCAATTTAGTTTTAAAAATAGCTTCTGACTTCGAGCGTTACTATGTGACCCCACCGACGGATTCATGGTGTGCATTCGGAAAAGTTGCTTTCAAGCGGGAGGGCGCGATTGACTCTCTTGCGAGCCAACCCCACTAACGTAGCGAGCACGTTGACCGCAAAAATAGAAGGCAGGGAGATGGCATCAGGTACACACGCTCCTTGTAATGGAGCCGGCCATGCCCTACATTTCGGCCGGCGCAACATGTCCCAGCTCTACCTTTGGCCACCTCCTGGGCTTGCTCTTCTCCCAAGCCCTTAAGCCTTGCTTCCCCTCCCGTTCCATACCACGCCGGCTTCTCAAATGGCTATGGGACATGCCCTGCCTCCAAAAGAAGCAGACCGGATTTGGTGGAGCACCCCGCCACCAGCCCTGTGGGACATGGTGACTGCCTCGGGGTGGCAGCCAGCCCGGCAGTGGCTCGTGCTCTCAGCGCAGAAGGGATGGCTGATGTTTTTCCATCGAGGTGAGGACCCACAAGCTCTCCTGGCCCTGCTCGTCCCTTGGCCCAAACGTTCTCCTCGCCCCATCTCCATGTAGGGCTCACGGCCGGTGGCTGCTCAATGGGTCTTTCTAGAAGAAAGCTGGGCAGGAAACACTTTCCCCATCTTGCAAAATTTTCCCTGTTCCCCAGCAGGATGGAGATAGAGCCTATTTGTATTTATTTAGCTAGTTCTGAATGAAAAACAAGGGAGGGACTGGCTAGAGAGGTGCGAAGAGCCAACGTGCCCGGGGAAGGGCTCCCTGGAGACATTCCTCCCGGCACTGCCCATCTCCAGTGCCCTCCCACATCCTAGGCGAGCTGCTGTTGGCCTTTCTGGCACGCTTTCCTCCTCCTCTCCCATCCACAAATCCCACTCCATCCTCCAAAAAAAAAAAAAATGCTCAGCCGACGTGGAAAGCTTCTGGTGAAAATCCAGGTCTGGCATCCCGGCCAATGCCAAGGAGCCGGAGCAAGAGGCCGTGCTGCAGGGTCTGGGCTGCGCCGGGGAGGGCTCGCAGCAACCTCATTCCCTGCCACCGCAATTCCCTGGGGGGGGTGCAAAGCAGATGTAAACTCGCCCTTCGGCAGCCAGATGATGTAAGGGGAAATCTTTACATGGCAAAGCGCCAGCGGAGCTGACCTCCCGTCTCTTCCCTGCTCCCAAATCCCAGTGCAGCTGTACTCTGCTGATCTCCGTGCGCCACAATTAGCCTTTAAGGAATATGGCAAGGATTCATCTAGGAGAGCGGCGCTAAGGCTGCTCTCTAACTCCCGCCCGGGACAGCGCCGGACCCAACGCAACACTGCAGTTGGGTACACAACGTGCTACTAGCCAAAATCTTGCCTCCCGCCAAAATGCTCTCCCTGCCCAAGGACTGATGCTGCGCAGTCACTTTTCCGCTGCAGATTTGGAGAGCGATTTATCTCACAGGATCACAGAATCATAGAATGGTTTGGGTTGGAAGGGACTTTAAAGACCATCCAGTTCCACCCCCCCTGCCATGGGCAGGGACACATCCCACCAGACCAGGTTGCTCCAAGCCCCGTCCAACCTGGCCTTGAATGTTTGCAGGGATAGGGCATCTACCACCTCTCTGGGCAACCTGGGCCAGTGCCTCACCACCCACACAGCAAAGAATTTCTTCCCAATATCTAATCTCAATCTCCCCTCTTCCAGTTTAAAACCATTCCCCCTCATCCTATGGCTCCACTCTCTGACCAAGAGTCCCTCCCCAGCTTTCCTGGAGCCCCTTTAGGCACTGGAAGGGGCTCTAAGGTCTCCCCGGAGCCTTCTCCAAGTTGAACAACCCCAACTCTCTCTGCCTGTCCTCACAGCAGAGATGCTCCAGCTCTCAGAGAATCCTTATGGCCTCCTCTGGACTCGCTCCAACAGGTCCATGTCCTCCTTATGATGGGGGCTCCAGAGCTGGACTCCTTACTCCAGGTGGGGTCTCTCCCACCACACTGTCTTTGCTGGGATAGAGATGTATGTGCTCCAATACGTAGA
This sequence comes from Vanellus vanellus, assembly GCF_965231255.1. NCBI lineage: Eukaryota > Metazoa > Chordata > Aves > Charadriiformes > Charadriidae > Vanellus > Vanellus vanellus. The sequence continues at coordinate 11,380,281 of NC_138907.1, forward strand.
TCGTGCCAAAAACCCTGAGACCTCCCAAATGCTCATGGCAGAGGGTGTGCAGGGTCTCCACGGGCTTTGAGAGCAGCCCAGGCTGCAATACCCATCTCCCAGCTCGGTGTTTTCTTCCAGCTGTGATGAGGGGTCTGAACATCAACTTTCCATCTGAATCTTCAGGAGAGCATGTCTGGACTCCATAACTCAGTTCCTGGTCTGGTGCACGCCATCAGTACAATCCAGCAGCATGTCTTCAGCAGATCACTTCAAACCAACAACCCGAGTCCCACTCAGTGGCAGAGATTAGGCTGGGGACTGGTGAGAACTGATAGCAACCTATGCGCTACTTCTTTGGAAACACTCCTCTCTCTTCCAGCACCATCTTTGTCCTCTGTTGATTCAGCATAACCTCTTATTTAAGGGAATGCAGTTTGTGAAAGGTGCCTACATGATCTCCGAGCTTTCTCCTGCCACCCAAGTGGTCTAAACTCCAGGGCTCCTCCTTTGAAGTCCAAGGCTTTTTCCATACATCAAGTTGGGGGCCTTGTCCAGTTTTCCCCCATTCACTCCTACCTATAATGCATATGGCATGGGAGCTGGAAGCTGTGCCTGGTCCTCCAGCCCAAGGGAAAGCAGAGAGGCTGCTCCCACACCTGGCTGATGGTTTAAGTGTGTTCCTGCTCACTGAAGGATAAGAGAAATGCTCTGTCCGTACTCCTGGACAGGTCTCCGCACCCTCCTCTCATCTCCAGAAGGCCACTTAAGGAGCATGGAGTAACTCCCTCCCCAGGAACCCCAGGAACATAAGCTCCTCCAGCCTGAGGGACAAGGAGAAGCGAACCCAGGGTGGCCAAACCAAAACCCCCGACAAGTGTCTTTGGGGGAAAACACCCCCAGAGCCCCCAAAGAGAAAACATAATAAACACCTATATAGGACCTGTGATTCGTACATGAAACATACTTTGACATCGCTCCGGTCGATACCCCGAGACATCGGCTCGGGGCAGAGGAGGGATGCTGTGATTCCTGTGGTTGCGTCCTCCCCACCACTACCGAAACAACAAACACGCGCACGTTGGTTCATTTCGTGTGATGTGGGCACCTGCAAAACTGGTTTGATTTTTTTTTTTTTTTGCTCCCTAATTTCTTTTTCCCAGAAACCATAAAAGATACAGCTTTGAGTCACAGCCAACGTGAAAAACAACCCCACGCTTCTGGATAGGCTCCCCCCCCCCCCCAAGACATCCTACTTCAAAACATTGTTTTCTAACCACTGCTAATAACCTACTTTGTAATCTACTTTATCTAAACATAATTTCCCATTAAGTGAAGTAATTCATTTTGCTTATAATCCTACTCCTGACGGCATTTTATTCGGGGCAGGAGAAAAGACATCCTCAGAAAAACAACTGCAAACAAAACACGCGCGGGGAGGTCAGAGGAATGTCAAAGATATAAAGAATTGGTGAGAGCACGGGACATAGAACCCCCCCCCCCCCCCCAGATGGTAGAAACCACCTTTATAAACCAGGTGAGAAGTCGGACATCTCTGGGATAAAACTGAATTAAAAGGAGCCATTGGCTCTTGAGCTTTATCATTAGCCAAAAAAGCCACAAGGACTACAGCGCCTGGGCGGTGGGGGAAATAATAACCTGTGAAACTGTTACATGACCTAGATTTCATCGAAGAGCTGCGGAAGTAATATTTTTTCCAGCAGCATCTGCTGCCGTTTCTTTTCTTTTTCAAAAGTAAAATAAAAGGCAGAAGCCTCGTTAGCTCTAACGACGCTGGTGTAGCCATCATCTACACCGAAAGCATTTCAGGGCAAAACCGCCCGTCCTTGCCTTGCCCCTCTGGCCGCCCTTCATTTTTGAGATGAGAAAATCGGTTCAACCAAGAAGGCGGCAACATTCGCCCCCTTTTTTAATATTTCAGGCTGACTTTTTTTTTAAACCACGGAGGTTTTTTTTACGCCGGCGCAGCCCGGAGAGAGCACCCGATGGAAGCGCGAGAGAGGGTCTCCGCGGGCACCGTTCTCCGTGCGCCGGTGTTTCAGTTCGCAATGGTTGAGCGTTTTACGCTGACCTCGGCAACCGTTGACACGAAATAGTTGGAGATGAGGTCTGTGCAAGCACAAAATACCAGGAAAGGCAAACTATATGTAAACACTTTTCAGATAGCCACGGCGAGAATAGACCAAAACCTGACTTGTGAAGCAGTGACAAACCATTAGTCTCCCCTTCTTTCTTTTTTTTTAATGTATTGAGGGTATATCTTGTTTATTTCTTTATTTATTTTTAAGATATTGAGGGTATTTTTCCTGACAGAAGCATCTCTGGCCCTAAAGAGAAACCAAGCCCCGAGAACTGTATTTACAGAAGACGGCGCAGAGCCCTCCCCTTGTTCTCAACGCACCGTTTCCGCAATACGATAGTGCCCCGAATGGGGTTCTTTTAAAGCCTAACTCTTGGTTTTGAGGCAAGGCACACCCGAAACTCAGCCTTTTTTTAAATAAAAAGTAGCAAACAAAGCCTTCTGACCCCTACCCTGATCCTGCAGAGCAAAGCTGGTGCAGGAGAGGAGGAAAGAGCAAGCGGCACCGATTCACCTTATCTCCCCAACAGTGCATTCGTTACAGAATATTAATGCACCGACCAAAAAAAAAAAAAAAAAAAAAAAAAAAGTTTGTCAGGTTGAAACCCCCCCAGAAGAGGATAGAAGGCCCAAGGGAAAACCGGATTTTTTTCTTTTTTTTGGCCACGTATTAACTTCTCGAGTGCGTTTTGTTAATCGAGACTATTGGCAGGTGAACCCCGTTTCGCGCTGCGCGATGCTCTGCGGTGGGAACCGACCTTTCTCCCTCTCAAAAAAACAACAAAAAAAGCAGCTGTGTGAATAAAATAACACCAGTTATTTTATTTGCTCAATACTCAGGGTGCCACTAATTAGCCTGTTAGCTCGTGCGAAGTGATTCCATGTTTGCTCTGGAAAGAAATGGTGTTTCCTCTGCTGGCTTTGGCCAAGCTAAATGTGGGGGCTATCAGAGCAATGGTTAGGGGAGACATCCTCCCCCGGTCCTCCCGGGCAGGGTGACCCCTCTTCTGGGGCAGTTTGGGGTGCGAGGAGACTGCCAAGGCTGGACTGAGCAAGAAACCCAGGATCTATCAGCTTTCCAGGGTGAAAGCCCTTCCTCTGCTCCACCTGAAATCCTGGAGGTCAAGGGGAGCGTTTCCCCAAAATCCCTCTCTCTCCACCTCCTCCGAGCATCTGCCCCCTTTGGAAAAACACCTGCGTTTCATGCCCAAACTGTACTGCTACTCCTTAAACCTGCGCACTGAAACCAAACCCCACTCGTTTAAATCACCGCGCTGGATTTTTAAATGGCTTTACTGAACTAAAAAAAAAAAAAACCAAACAACAAAATACCCACCCCAACCCCCCCCCCCAGCCTAAGATCCGGTGATACGACGGTACCTGATGGCTCTAAATTCACAACTCTTCCCCCTGCAAGCTATTTGCTCAGCTTTTCTAATAATACCTTGGCTGCCTGGCAGCTCTCCAGGGCTGTCTAAGGCACTATGCAAGCTAAACATTTTTTCGTCTGATTTCAATATTTTCTTACGAGTAACTATACAGGATTTTTACCTAGTGAGTATTCCTGATTGCTGTAATTTAAGAACAGAGAAATCGACTACAGATGTAATATTATTATTACAATTGGCATTCAAGGTGAAAGGCATAACAATTAGCTAAGACTTAGTGAAAACATAAATGTAAAAATCTGCTTGAAAAGCCCAGCACATGGTACGTTTAGAACAGCTAATTTACCGCACATATTCCAAATTGCTCAAATGGTATAACAATTCACCCAGCGAGATCCTTTTTTTAATAGTTTTCTTGGGGTTTTGTGGTTGGGTTTTTTTTTTGGGGGGGGGTGGTGATTTTCATGTTGCAAACACCTACTATCTTATTTTACTCTGGAATAACAAACAGTACGCATTCGTTAAACCTGAAACATATATTCTTTCTTATTTCCGTTTTTCCTGCCTTCGTGTGTATTCCCATTAACAAAACAGTGTTTAAATAACATACATATATGTGTTCTTGAATCACATAGAGAAGAAAAGTAAATAGTTTCCAAAATCCGATGGCTAAGTTTGTATCTGAAGTCGAGAGGATAATTTGTGAATGTTTTAACATTTACAAGTAAATAAGTACTTGTATTTACTGTATCTGATTACAGAGAAAAGTATTTGTTATGTTCTTACACAGATTCAAATTGCATCTTGACCTTTTCTCGTTTAATCTGTTTACTGCAACAAAAGCAGTAATAGATACATCTGCAAACAAGCAGATATTTTACTTGCCTAGGACTAAAAAAACCCCTGCGTGTGACATGCTCTGCAAAGTGGCAAACCTAAGAGCTTGCCTGTTTATTGTAGCCTGTGATTTGGTAGGCGGCAGGGGCGAAAATCCACCCCTGCGTATAGGACCAGCACCTGCTTTTGCTCTGCTCCTTCCCTGCCGGACTCCTCCCCCACTTACGCCCTAAAAATAGTGTTTAAGTGGGACTAAAGTGGTGTGCTGGTCATGTGCTGGCCTTTTCCTCGGGGTGAGTATCACCCTCAGTGAAGGAATTGAGCGAAGATGATGTCTATGCTAAATGCCCAGCTCCCGTGAAGGAGCCTTTCCATCCCCTCCAAGGGGACAACGGAGGGCTCAACGCGTGGGAATCACCGGACAACATTATCACTTGGATTTGGGGTGTGCTTCAGATGCACCAAACCCCAGGCATGCTATGATTAAAAAAAAAAAACAGTGGGAAAACAGGGGCCTGGGACTGTTTTCCAAAAGGTGGCAGGGCTGAGCGCCATGCAACAGCTCCTCCTTTGCCTGCACCTCTGTGGAGGGGCGGGCAGAGGCCTTCTGCATCTGCCCCAGCTGCATCTGTCCCCATCTGCATCCCCGCATCTGCCCTATCTGCATCCCTCCATCTGCCCCATCAGCATCTGCCCCATCAGCATCTGTCCCCACCTGCATCCCCCTCACCCACCCCATCAGCATCCCATCTGCATCTCTCTCCATCTGCCCCATCAGCATTTGTCCCCACCTGCATTCCTCCATCTACCCCATCAGCATCTGCCCCCATCTGTATCCCTCCGTCTGCCTCATCAGCATCTGTCCCCATCTGCATCCCCCCATCTATCCCATCAGCATCCCCTCATCTGCCCTATCTGCATCCCTCCATCTACTCCATCAGCAGCTGTCCCCACCTGCATCCCTCCATCCGCCCCATCCACATCCCCCCATCCGCCCCATCCGCATCCCGCCATCTGCCCTATCTGTATCCCGCCATCTGCCCCATCAGTATCCGTCCCCACCTGCATCCCCCCCATCCACCCCATCAGCATCCCATCTGCATCCCTCCATCTGCCCCATCAGCATCATCCCTCATGTCCCCCAGCTGCATCTCCCAATCCGTATCCCCCCCTCACCTGCCCCATCTGCACCCCCCATCTGCTCCATCCGTAATCCCGCTATCTGCAAGCCTGGTCGGGCATCACCAGCAAGCAGATGGGGAGGACACCCCTTGCAGTGGTGCTCCCCATTTCATCGCTGGGTGCTGGGGAGCAATCCCCCGTGAGAAAGGCAAAATCCTTCCATCCCCGCCGTGCCACCCTGCCCACCCGTGCCATGGCACAGCACTTCGTCCCCCGCCCTGTGTGACTACCGCAGCAAAGCTCAGCCACTACGCACACCCACGAGCAAAGAAACAGAGGCAGGAGAAAATTTCCTGCCGGAGGGGAGTGGTGATGGGGCTAAAAGGGTAATAAAGTACTTCTGGGTGTCTACACCCTGAGCTGGCTCTGCTACATACAGCAAAGGTGGTCTGATGGTCCTATCGCAAACCCATCTCTGATTTTTCAAACTGATCTTCAGGCTGGTCCTGGAGCCTTTTTCAAATTTCTTCCTTACAAAGTTTTCACCAAATTAACTTCAGCTGTCACCAAGAATGAGATTAGGGATATTTACAGTATTTGAGCATTTTTTTTTTCTCCAGTGTGTTTGGTTTGGTCTTGTCTTTTTTTTTTTTTTTTTTTTTTTTTTTTTGGCAAGCCTAGGAAATCATACACAAAATTGACATTTAAAGAAGCCAAGGTCATAAACCCAAGAACTCAAGAGCTAGGCAACCGTATTACTAGAGCTGCTTGCACCCTGTTCTTTAATCTCCTTTATATGGAAACAGTTCAGATACCAGCTCATGGTACAATTTTTGATGGGGCCCAATGCCTCAACCACCCCAATGATGATGAGGTTTGTTACAAGAACAAGCCAGGGCACTATAATGTAGAAAAATTGATTTCTCCAGGAAATAAACTTTGTCAAAACGGAATGAATAAGGCAGCAAATGGCAAGAAAAGCAAAGCCGTCCTGGCTGAAGCAGCTGAACGTTGCACTGGAGAAGAAGATCCAGGTCTGCTGCTGCCTTGGACTGCTTGGGAACTATGGAATAAATCATCAAACCCAAACTTCTCACCAGCAGTTACTGATTTCTCGCCTCTCTCCTCCATACCCAACACCGCAGGGTGGCAATGGAAGACGCCAGGGCGCTCAAAACTTGGGAGTTTCCAGTGCAACTTGGGAGTTTGGGTGGTTGTCAGACCTTAAACGTGGGTAACTTGCTGTCACTTTGAGTCACCAACCCAAACCCGGTGGCTGTTCTGGACCTCCCTGTCTCTCGCTTCTTCACCTGGGAACAGGGACAACACTATTCTCTCTCTTTGCAGAAAAATATGCAGATTTTTTTTACGCAGATACAGGCAAGCGGAGGTCAGGGGAGGACTTGGGTCTTACAGCACTAAACACCACAGGAAAGCCCAGCAGTAATTATTAATTCCATTTTCAAGCACGGTTTGAATACAGCTCAACAAACGAAGCACTGAAGAATGAGAGGAAGATAAAATATTGACTAGCTGCTCCATCATTGTCTGGTCTGTGTCCTAGATAGCGCAAGGGTATTTTGGGGGGGGTGGGGGGAGGGGGAGGAAAGCGGAATGGAAGCACCTAATAAAAGGCCGGAGCTTTAAGGATCTGAATTTTCAAATTTATTTTTGAAGGTCATTTTAGTGCAGTTGTACGCAACTCTATTTAGAGGGATCGTCACATAGAGACATGCACATATAGAGAGGTTATACAGGTGCGTTATTCTACAAATACACAGACATTTTTCTGTGTGTACCGAGACTTTCCTAAACCAGAAACAAGCATCTGACACCTAACGCAGCCCTTGATGAGAACTGCTCGCTCTTCTCCGTAGAGTACCACCGGTAATTATTTACCATTAGTTCTTAATGGGAAGAGATTCAACCGGGATGTAGCAAACAAGCAAACCGTATAGATTGTTCGATACAGTTTGGCTGACTCTCTGCGGAGGTAAGAAGCCATTGGGTCGCACCTCCTGGATATTTCAATGCCGGCTTTTATCACCAGGGAAAAGCACCTTATTAACCTGGACTTGGTCAGGTCCCTTCCACCTCCATATAGGCAACGGTCTCAAGATCACACAAGCGCCCCTTCTAGCTCACCTTACCGTCCTTCCAACCCTAAACCGCTGCGGGGTTAAACGACTAAGAGGATGGAGACTTGAAGGGTTCATTTAGAACAACGACATCTTGAACTCTGCTACCTTCCTACCTGCCACACGCTTAGTTTGACACAGGTTCCCTCTACCCACCACGGAAACATCCAACCACGGCAAAAAGATGGTCCTAAAGGGCAACGCTGCTGATTCGCAAGCAAAATTGTTGCGTGTGGGGGAAAAAAAGAAAAAAAAAAGAAAAGAAAAAAATCCTCCCAGTGGGTTATTTCATTATTTAAAAAAAAAAAAAGAAGAAGAAGAAAAAGAAACAACCTAAGGAAAAGGGTCAAGTTAAAACTGTGGTATTTTGCAGGACATGTGCCCTACCACTGATACGTTTTCTGGCACGTCTCACTTCATCACCCCGTTCCTGTGACTCCTTCACCATCAATAGGAGTTGTGTCCATCAACCCGGGGAGCCCGAACACTGGGCAGCCCCTGTGTGAAAAGCATCGTTTTTTTCCCGTTACGGCAGCGAACCGAAGTATGCAACTTGCACATACTGCGAAGGCATTCAAAATATGACAAAAAAAAAAAAAAAAAAAGGTTCAAATGCTTTCAATCTGCGGAAAACAAATGCTCTCTTCACTGACTGCTCTGTGGCAAACTTCTAATTCCATCCAGAAAATCCAGCATTCCCAGTCTGGGCTAACGACCATGCTACCAGACATGAGTTTATGTTTTTCATGCACATTTCATGTATTCCCACACGCTGTGTTGCTGCCAATAATTTATGACTGATCTGCACCCAGCCTGCCCTTCAGCATTTTATTTAATCTCTGCAACAGTGATTTACAATGACTCATCATTAATACAAAAATGTACATGTGTGTTAACAAGTTTGGAAGAACCTAAGGAGGAAAGGCGAAATTTTTTTGTGAGTCGTGGCTGAATGGCTTATGAGCCCGCTGAAAAAAATAAAGGCAAAGCTACCAAGGAACGATACCTCAGCTCTTCCCTGCAAGAAGAGAAAGGGGATTCAACCAAAGGTTGGGAGAGGGTTGGCCCCATACCACCCCCCTTTCCCAGGATTCGGGAGGGGATGGAGCAGCTTGTCGGTCACCCCGTGGCTGGATGTTTTGAAAGGATTCCCGCCTGCATGTGTGACCGGCATGCTCAGCCTCCTCCTCCTCCTCCTTCCTCAGCACCCCTTACAAAAAGCAGGGGCCGAATTACCGTATTTTGGCATCTCTGCCCACCAGCTGGGGTTTAAGAAAGCTCCGACAGACTCTCTAGTGTTAAATCTCCGTGGGGTTGGGGAAGGAAGGGGAATCGTCTCAATAATTCATACAATTGTAACACCACGGCAGAATTACCGAACCAGCTCAAGCAGAGGAAGCCTGCCCTACATCCACAAGACTTCAGTTATAATGTATTTTGACCTACTTTTTTTTTTTTTCTTCCCCCCTTGCACATAAGGAACTTATAAAAACACATCTGACACCAAGCCAAAGTAAAAATCCCTCCAAAAAACCCCACCTGGAGTACTGTGTCCAGCTCTGGAGTCCCCAACATAAGAAGGATATGGACCTGTTGGAGGGAGTCCAGAGGAGGCCACGAAGATGCTCCGAGGGCTGGAGCCCCTCTGCTGTGAGGACAGGCAGAGAGAGTTGGGGGTGTTCAGCCTGGAGAAGACTCCAGGGAGACCTTAGAGCCCCTTCCAGACCCCAAAGGGGCTCCAGGAAAGCTGAGGAGGGACTCTTGATCAGGGAGTGGAGCCATAGGATGAGGGGGAACGGTTTTAAACTGGAAGAGGGGAGATTTAGATTAGATATCAGGAGGAAATTCTTTGCTGTGAGGGTGGTGAGACACTGTCCCAGGTTGCCCAGAGAAACTGGCTGCCCCATCCCTGCAAACATTCAAGGCCAGGTTGGACGGGACTTGGAGCAACCTGGTCTGCTGGGAGGTGTCCATGGCAGGGGGGTTGGAACTACATGATCTTCAAGATCCTTTCCAACCTAAACCATTCCATGATTCTATAAATCCAAAGCAAGATGGGTACTGAAAAACACCCCGGAAAGTCACTTGGCAGAAATCCCCCCAGCTTTAGTTCAAAGCATCCCATGTTCATCATCTCAAAAAAGTTCTTTGATGGACCATCCTAAACAGCCATAGTCACCCACGCCGAATCCTACACTCCCAGACCCCTCCAAAGCAGCACCCGCTCACTCCACCCGTCGTTGAATAAGACCCCTGACAAACATCTCACAGCTTCTCAACTGGCCAAAGCACTTTAACTGAAGGACAACCATATAATTCAAGGTATCGCCTGGGCGAAGGTTGGAGGATGTAAAGCTGAAGCAAACCCTAATTTTTCCCTGGCTGAGCCAACATACCGCAGGTTGCGTTTCCTCAGAACACGTATTCTACGTTTAGTGCCTTTTATTCCTCTGTTTTAAAGTTAAGTATCTTGGAAGCATACTTCACATACACTAAGTATTTGGCATTTTCCTTTATTCAGTGTCTTAAAGGGCTTCAAAAAATTGATCTCCCAGGGCTGCTGCGGGGTCACAGAAATTGATAACCCTTACAAGCTATGCTTATGTGAGCCCGCCTGCGTCTCCCAGATAGTGCACTTTGTAAATTAATCCTCCAAAGGCAAATATATTGTAAGTAGCTTGTTATCTCTAAAGTACTAAATTGAAGAATACACGGGATTATATTGACAGAAATTACATTTTCTGTAATGGGGTTTAATATATCTGAAATCTCTCCCATAGGCTCCTACTCTCTCTAAGAGAGGAGGGTTTGTTAATGTAGGTGCAATGGGCATCAAGACCAAATTTATTCACTAAAATGGATTAGGCCGTGTAATCAGAGCTTCAGTAATATTAATCTCTGACACGTATTGAACGGGAAAAAAAAAAAAAACACTTTTGTCTGCAAACTGGCATTCCTCCCTCCCATTTCCCCAGCAGGCTCTCTGTTTGCCTTGGCCATTTTCTGGGTATTACTTCAAAGAGGATAAGGTTTCCCATCATAAACACTAATCGAAAAATATTAGGACAATTAATTAGATACACTTAGTTTTACAAGGTATTAGATTGCAATACACTTCAAATATGACACTTGTTCTGGGATAGTGGGAGAAACCTGCATTTGGATGCAGTAACAAAGGGTAATAAATCAAACTTTTTTTTTTAAGGGTTCGCTCGTGTTTTCATACTTAAATCACGAGTAATTTTCACCGGTTGCCTTCACCACGTCCTGGACAGTTAGCAACCCGAAATCCACTGCAGAGACAGCACAGATCCTGATTTCCTTCAAATAAATCACTGCTACACCAGAGCAGGGGCTCCAGCATCCGTTGGCTGGAATAAATAAATAAAATCGCTCCACACCGTACTTCAGCAGCAAAAAGCCAGCCTGCCCTCAAAGTTTATTCAAACTTTCGAAACCCAGACTTTTAAAACAAACCGGTAAAGAGACAGAAGGATGTCAGTCAAAAAAGAAAAACCCCACTAACAACATTTAAAAAAAAAGAAATAGCGTGACAGCAGCCCAAAATAACATTACCCTCTGCAGAAACAGAGCCAATCGCCCCTTTTTTTTCACCCGACATCTCAACCTGTTCCACGACCAAAGTTCTCAATGTGGATGTGGCTTCCTATTGAAGAAGACACATCCCCAGCCAGAAGGAGGACCGGTACCCAAATGCGAACGCACCGATACCTGCCCAAACCATGGGAAAATAAATACGGCTCATTTTCTGTGGTAGCAAACCTCCTCGTTCCCATAATTGAAACCACTTGCCCGGCTAGATGCCTTTGCATCAATAAACTGCTGGCGGGGGGAGCAGAACAAAGGCAAGGTGTGTCCTCAAAAATGCAAAGCGTGAGCCGGAGGGTGCTGGCGGCCATATAGAAACGCGAAGGAAAATTACTTACCAATTGTTCACTTGAAGTATAGTGAGCCCCGTGTCTTGTGCCAACTGCTTTTTCTGTTCTTCTGAAGGGTAAGGGTGCTAAAAGACACCAAAATAAATATATACATTTAAAACAATGCGCTTTTGGGGGGCATATTTTTTATTTTAAATTAAAAAAAAACACACACACGCACAAAAAAAAAACCAAACCCAAACCAAAACCAGAAGCGTGACATCTATTATTGAAAGGTGAAAATGCTGAGGTGTGTCACTCTTTTATAATTATTAATGGGCTACTACATCACTTAATTAATGGCGGTAAGAGACAAGCCAATTATAAAGATTAGTGAAGTGGAGAAATAACTGCTTAGGATACTGGCAGTACCTTGATACTCCAGAAGGATATTTGTTGCATTAGCCGAAAGTTTTTTGCACTTGTCTCAAATGACTGATTAGAGTCAAATCACAGCTTTTCTTTTCTCCCCCCACCCCGTATTTCACAGAACAATTAATGAACGTGATAAAGCGCTCCTCTGCCAAACTAAACCGCGCTGATGTTTTCTGAGATCGTGAAGACAAACCTTGCCAGCGCCCCAAAATAATTTGCAAATAAGATCAGCATCCTGAACGTAAACAAACGCCCGGGTTTTTGAACACAGGCCAACACAAGGTCAACGATCAGCACATTTTTGCCTGACATTAACATAGCTGTGCTGCACTAATCCTAAGAGACAGAAAATAAATACTGGTTTAATTGAAGATAATGTTAAAATTCAATCATAAGTGAAGTTTCTTGTGAGAACTTGATTGCTTTCTCAGAAAATTCGCTTCTGCGTGAATACAGATTGCTTAATAAATCCACGCAGCAAAAACCACATCCAAGTTTGAAATTTAGAAATAAACACTCCTGTCCTTTCCCTCCGTGTAAAAACGTCACTGTCCCAAAAGGAAATGGCCAAACATTGCGGATGTAACAATTCCCAAGAAAAACCCTGTTTTGAGGATCCGGCTCGACTCCTAACCTGCACACCCAAATCCCAATTACACATTGGATTCAAACCCCGTGAGCTGCAAGGTACTTAATCGCATTTCAATAAAGATAATTTGATATAAGTGGTCAGTCCTACCCCAACATACCATTTAGCAGCTGGTTGTCACAAAATATTTGCTGTTATACACACATCCCTTCTTCCCCCCTCCCCCATATTCTTTGGATGTATTCGGCATAGTATTACACAAGATGTAAACTGAAACCTTGTAAAGCGTAAGAATTTAAAACCTCATAAAATTCTGCAATCTTATTGGTATCGTAACTATTTAGCAGATTTTATATATTCTTGTAAACAGCATAATCTGACATCTAATGGCTGAGCTCCATGCCTGCCTCGCCTCGCTTTCCCAAATAGGAATTTTCGTTGTAACTCTGGCAACTTCCCTTTGCCCAACGTGCCCCGTTTCAAAGCCCACCGCCGTGGCCATCAGCTACAAAAGATACAGGTTTCCCCCTCCCCTCCTCCCCCCCCCCCCAAAATGAAGGGGGAACTTCCCTTTTCTTTTAAAAATACCGGTGCTTGACACTACACCCACAAAAAACGTGCGCACCTGTAAACTACCCCCCGTATTTTCTGCATGTATGTGGAACTGCTCCAGAATTACAAAGTAGAAGACATTGGGAAGGGGTTTTTACTTCTTTTTTTTTTTTTTTTTTAATGGGGAAATTGCATTTTGCCCATGCAAAAATATAGCATGAATCTTATAGTCCGCCTTATATACACATTCATCCACAATAAAGTCGTACTTGACTTACGTCCGTCTATGTGAACACAATATTTTGCTTCTCTTAAAAAAAAAACCCCACTCCCTACAGAGATGATCTGCAACATTTTCATCTTTATAGCTTGCTTCCCATTTCATTACTTTTTGCCATCAAGCGAGGACAAAATTATCCTTTTTTTTTTTTTTTCTTATTTCACTTTGCCACCTTACATGTGATCTAATTTTAAGTAATTGAACAAACTGTGTCTAATTTCATGCAGCAAGCAATAATTACTAGACAGCCTCTAGCTATTGGAATTGAGAACTCTGTCTCCATTAAGCAATTTTCAATTGTTCTGGACTTTTTTCCAAACAGACAAGACTGGATAAAATTAGCCATCAGAATAATACAGTCACTGTAAAAATAATTGCTTTAAAAGTCCCAACCCCCAAATTCCTCAAATTGTGGTATGTTTAAGGTCATCTGATTAGATTTTTTTCTTTTTTTTTTCACAGCCTCACACAGCATAAACTTTTAATTTCATGATAAATCTATAATTGCCATAATCACATGACAGCCGGGACTTCACGTAGCTAATCCCTCTTAGCCAAAGGTTCACAACGCGGCAGGCTTTTTAACTACGACTCAGTACAGTTTAAAAGAATCTTCAACGCTGGGCATCCTTATTATATAAAGCTTTCTGCAGCTCGTACGAGTTGTTCCTTTGTAGGCTAAGAAAAAAAAAAATAATAAAAAAAAAAAACAAAAATGAGTTGACAAAGAAGCAGCGTGCCACAGGGAGAAAGGGGGAAACCCCGGGAACTGGCATTTTATGAAGAAATTCAGGCGAAACTGGGGTTCTTGGTCTTCCTTTCACCCGCGCAAGAAGGAAAGGTGCCTTCCTAAAGCTTTCCAGTGGTTGTTGGATAAAGGCACTTGCACAGAGATATGTGTATATATATTTGCATATAGATGTGTGTATTATATTTGCGTGTATATGCATAAAATATATTAAAATATTTATTAAATATATATATCTAAGTCAAACGGTTTAGTTTTAGGTAGTCCTGTGAAGAGCGGGGAGTTGGACTTGATGATCCTTATGGATCCTTACCAACTTGACATATTCCATGAAATATATAAATACACAGATAGCTAGATATATAAAAATATATCTATGGAAGCCTGTGTCGAAAAACACTGTGCTGACTCCAGTCGGTAGGTCCACCTATCACTCTGCATCACTTTGGGATATCAAAGCAAATTGTACCACTGTTCAATAAACAGTGACTTGAGACCTTCACTTTGTTGTGTACATTAGCTCCTACCATTATCTCTTAAAAGCTTAATTATTTGCAAACAATTGATCAAGATGGGAACTGGAGAAAAGAGACGCCGGACCACCGGGAGAGCTGCGATGCATTAGGAGAGCAAACAGAATTACCTTTAGGTCTTATAATCAGAATTAACGATTGGGACCGTACGCGGGGCAGCGCGAGAAGCTGTAACGCTCTTGGCTGGAGTGTTTTCCATTTGATCTGCATTAACACCTCGAGTGAAAGCCATAAAGCGGTGATTACAGATGGGAAGGCTGACCCTCCTTCCCAGAACCAGCCCGGCTTGCGTATACTGGAAGACTACAGACAGGTTTTCTTGCCAAAGCCAGAGGAAAAAGGCAAATCCAAGCAGGGGAAAAAAAAAAAAAAAAAAGGAAGCAGGCAGGTTAAAAAAAAAAAAAAATTTGAAAGAATGAGGTGGAGAACAGATAAGGGCTCCAAAATTTGGCTCTGGTATTTTCCGATCGTGCCCACTGCTGCTGCAGCACTACAGAACAGCATCTCCCGAACGGTATGAGACCTAGTGCTTTTTCCCTTCCCATAAATCGAGAGCTGAAATGCAGATTGTTTGGCACCATTAATGTGTTTTTGAGGCTCTGTGGTATTACTTTTAATAATGACTTCGTACCGAAAGCGATTGCTTAATAACACCATCAAAGTCTGCATGCAAATGAAAATTATCCCGGGGGGATTTGCCCAGGGTAATACGAATAGTTAAGGAACATTTGAAAAGGTAAAAATAACTATGCAAAATATGAGTCAGAGCCGTCGTTTTAGCAGTAACAAAGAAATCAAAGTGACAGAGAGAAAAATGTAACTTTCCATCATATTCTCTTGTCACTGTTTTATGAATGGTATTTAGAGAGCAGCAGTCTTAATAAAAGTCCCTTTTTAATGCAGCCAAGATCATTTCTAGCAAAACAAACAATAAGACTTTTTTTTTTTTTTTTTTTTTTTTTTTTACCACCTTTGACTACAGCCGGTGACTAAAGCCTCCAGGAGATAGAGATGGAAAGCATCCAAGTCTGTCCCCTAATGACACCTCCTTGTCCAAATGTCCTCCTTCCCTCCAATTTTCCACACACCCCCCCCCTGGCTGCAAACGCTAGATGCCAGGACAAGCAAGAAGACTTTATCTTATCTGCAAACCCGCTATCAATAACGCTCCCTCTCTGCCTTGCCCGCCGTGAGCAGCGCGTCGCAATGGTGGGCAGCAAAATATGAAAATAATCCCGCCCGGAGCTCAGCGCTGAGATAACGGGAGGCAAACCTGTCTCTTCTCACCCCCCTTTCCCCGATTCCTAATTCCTCCTGGCACCCAACCCACGGCGCAGGGGCAGGAGCCACCCCCAGGCAGAAGGTTCCACCTTGGGTTAGAAGGAGGTGGTGGCAACCCTCCAAGCGCCCCGTCGTCATCCCCCTCCTTATCGCCACAGCGCCGTCGCTTGGCTGACCGCCCCAGCAGGACCATCTCGGAAGTCCTTTTATCCCCCTCCCTTTCCTCCAGCCCTCTGCCTCCTCCAGAGCCAGGCGGAACGCACCGAGGCCGGATGACCTTGAGCTAAACTCCAGTCAGTTACGGAGAGAAACTACACCACATCCCCAACCCCCCCCCCAAAAAAAAAAAAAAAAAATTATGCCCTCGGGAGCATAAATTATCTATTTATAGTCCATAAACCGTTTTCTAACCTCAAAATAAAAAGAAAAAAACCACTAACACGGTGATTCTCTTGTTTCGGAAGAGCAGCCCAGCCTACACCTAACTCATCAACCGGACTAAAGCCCGCGGTTCGGCCTTCCAGCGACGAGCCGTACGTCGGTTTTATGCCAAACTCTACATCCTTGCTTTTCCCAAACTCGTTCGGGATTAGCCAAGGCGGTGGTGCAGCCACTCGGGTCTCTCCCCTTGCCCTACCTCCTCCTGCTTTGCATTTGAGCTGTTTACATTAGCGATCAAGTTGATCTACGATAATTTTTTTTTTTTTTTTTTTTTAAAATATCCATAATGCTTTCCTATTGTCTCTCAGCTTTATGAATTCATTTTATCGCTGCGGTGAATGCTTTTTTTTTTTTTTTTTGTCCCCTGACTGCACATTATCAAAGGGACACTTTGTGCCTGCCATTTGCATCACAAAAGCAGCGCATGGGGCAGTGGAAGAACAGCGCTTGAATTTATAGCAGTCGAGTCCCGCAGCCTCACACATGCCGGTCGGCCCCCCCCAAAGAATAACCGGGGCTTCCCGCATTCCCAAAAGTAGCCAAAAAAATCCCCCAGTCGGATCTCGCTTTCCCTAAAGTCACGAGATGGCAACCCGCTTTCTTCCTCGGTGTATTCGGAGGGAGTGATAAAGAGGAGGCGTCGCGTCCCCTCGCCGGTTCTGCAGGCTGTGGGAATCGGTCCATAGACCATCCCAGCGACCTGCTTGATATTCAGGCGAAGCTGTAAAAAAGTTGCCAAGTTGAGGTGAGCCGCTAGGGAAGGGAGAGGGAGGGGGGGGGAAAAAAAAAAAAAAAAAAAAAAAATTGACTCGGAAGCTGCAAACTCGATCCTGTTTCTCCCACGGGACCGGCTTGCGTGTCGGAGGAAATACTAAACAGCCAGAAGGAAGTCGTTTTATTAGAAATGCATCTATGCGGCCGGGAGGGAGGGGGGGGGGGGGAAAAAAAAAAAAGCAAAGCCTGGGCAAAGTTTGCACAGCGGAGCGGAGAGCGGCGAGTCAGCCCGATAACGCTGTTGAAGTGTGAGCCGGCTTTGGCATTTAAAACCCCTCAGTGCTTTTGCAGCGCGGCGAGAAAATGCGGTCCACACAACACAGTCACGCCGGCCGCGGACAACGCCAGCTTTTTCCTCCTTCAAAAGAAAATATTTCCTCAACTTATTAGAAGAGTTTAATATCCCCGCAGTAAGGTGTGGTGGTTGGGTTTTTTTTAAGCATAGCACTACTGTTAATAAATCCCGGTGCCGGCCGAGTTATTGAACCGGCAGCAACAGGCGCGCCGTGCTCCGTCTTGTCAAGTTAAAAACGCGCCCAAATACGCAAAGGTGACGTGATGCTACGGCGAGGCCGCTGCGCTGCCCTCCCACTTCTGGCCTCGGCCAAATCCTGGCGAGACGGAGCTCGGCGACGCTGCCCATCGCCTCCTTTACGAAAAGGTTTTTGCGGGCTGCTCCGGCAGCCCTGCCAAAAAAAGAAAAGGTGAGGGAAGGAGGCAGAATCCGACTCCCCTAAGGCAAGCGCAGGGTGTAAAACGCAGAGCCGATACCCCAGAAAGTTTTAACGCCCCCGAACGCGTGGTTCCCCGCACAACCCGATTAAACGGGGGGCGGGTTTGGTTTTGCAGGAGATGTTTTATTTGCGGGGGGGCTCACGAGGGGGAAAGGGGCAACAGCGATGCTTTTTAATGAAGGAGTTGTGCCGGGGGAAAAAAAAAAAACCAACCCGCTCTGTGCTTCTCTTTTTTTTTTTTTTTTTTTTTTTCCCATTTGCCCTTTTGTAAATAATTTTCTTGCAAGAGTTGTCTGTGAACAAGTTTTGGCACTCGCTAACATAAATATCCTTTCCAAGGCTGATGGAGAGAGACATGGTATGGCTTGGGATGCGCTGCCAATACTTCTCTGGTGGCCCCATCAACTTATTCATAATGCAAGCACTCATTAAGGAAAAAAAAAGTTCAGATCATCCCTCGCACAGGATATTACAGAAGTCAGAAAATGGAAAAAACCTTTTAACTCGTCTAATCCGTCCCCTGGCTGCGACAATATTATTCCTTCCATACCATATATTATTACCCGCTGCCTTTTCCAACGGAGCTTTAGCTAGTCCAAGCAACGGCGCTTCTGCTATTTCCTTTTGGAGCCGCTCGGATAAAGCCCGGCGTTTGGAGCTTTCCCCTGGCTCCCACCGGCCTCCAGTTTAAGCTGAGTCTACGCAGCCGCTCCCATGCCATACCCGGGTAATCAAGCGGAGCTTTTCCCGCGTTAAACGTTCCTTTAGTGCCTGTACATATACGTGCGCAGAGCTTGAACGCGCACATTAACTTCTCTAAATACCCCTAAGAAGTGATTTTTTGCTCTGGCATCAACATTATGTGCGCTTTCCCATCCCCTGCCCCGTCTCTCTTTTTGTTTTTTTTTTGCTCCAGTACAGCCTAAAAATAACCCAGGGCAGGGTAATTAAAAGAAAAATTGCATCCCAAAGAAAGAGCAGCAAAACTCTCTCCATCGCAGCCTGCGGCCGAAAACAATGAAGTATTACATCCGAGCGCCGCCGAAGGAACCGAGGAAATGCATCACCCCACTTCCAACTGCGTTAAAAGCTAAAATCCACATCCTCGAAAGCCGGTGTCTTTATCCAGCGGCGGCGGCAAGGCAGGAAGGTGAACCCCAGCCTTTCCCAGGTGAGCGTCTTTTGGGAAGGAAGAAAGATACCCTCCTGGTCCCCGGCACGCTAAAGGAAATCCCGACTCCCTGATAACTCCCCAAAAGCGATGCTGTTGTTTTCCAGAGCCGACCTAAGACAAGATTAGCTCAGGTAAATAACTCCTAACCAGAAGCCCTTTCTCAGCAATAAGTCACCGTCCTTATCTACCTGGAATGACTTTCCAAACAGGTGGGCTTGGAAAGAACTTCGCCAATGTTGGGAAACCCCAGTGCTGGCGGTCGTTATCCCACAGAACTAAGCCGAAAGCTTTTATTTGTGCTTTCTGCTCTCTTTCTTGGGGCTGCCTTCTGAACACCAGGAGCTCCCCGACACCCACCTCCCTGACCCGACATGTTGGAGCGAGTGGGGTGGTGGAGGGATGCTCTATCCAACAAGATCCCTAATATCGCCCGTGGGCTTTAGGAGGGAGCAGGAACTTTAGGTGGGTGACAGCACCCTTGGGAGCCAGCCCCCAAGGAATTTGGGGAGCCTCCTGCCATGAGCTCGGCAGCCTTTTCTCATGGAGGGACCACACAGTCGCGCAAAGAGAGGTCAAGGCAACCACCGCGTCGAGGTGCCAACCTCTGACGCCGAGACCAAGGAGGGGGAAGGGGTTTACATTCGAACATCCTCTATTTGGGGGAGGGAAACAATCCAAACCCAAAAAAACACCACCGAGAAAGGAAATGAAAAGATAAAGCTGCTATTTTGCAACATCGCTTTGTTGGCATGGAAAGTCCTTGAACGGATGCCCCATCCACCATTAAATATTCACAACGTAGCCTTGTACGAGAACGAAGCCCCCTCAACTTAAAAGCAAAACCACAACGTGTTCTTCATTAAAAAAAAAAAATAATAAAAGAAAAGTATTTAAAGATCCAGGAGGCAATAAATAAATAAATAAATGAGGAAGGAAAATGAAAAAAAAACAAACCCAAGCTAGCGAAACATCGCCGCTCTCCGAAGGAGCGGAGACTCTTGGAAGTAGCGTGCGTTCTCTGGCGCTAATTTTCCCACTTAAATTACAGTGCTGCTGTAGCCTCATCTCATTAGAGATCATTGTCCCCAGTAGACAGTTGCGTTTATGGGGGATTCTTGCTGTTCCACACCTGCTGCTCAGGTTGCTACGGGATAAAGCCGGCATACAAACAGCAGTCTTGAGGTTGCTGGACTGCAACTGATGAGCCCAGGCTAATTCAGGGGTGATTATGTAGTTTACTGGACCACTAAACCTCTTTAAGCTTGTAATTACTGCCTATTTGAGTAAAGAACATTCAAAAGCAATTCACTGCATCATGCCTGCCACAGCTGGAAGCAGGCTGCCAGCAGGCTGCGGGGACATTAAAATCTGCAGGGACGGGGACGGGGAGCGCACTGCTCAGTCGGCACCGACGGCGATGGCGGCGGCAGCCAAGTGCGCTCACATTCCAGCTCACCTTTTCTGACCAGGCGCGCTATTAAAGGGGGCGATGAGAACGATGGGAAAGCCATAAAGATGACGAATAACAGGGCGTAATTGAAAGAGAACGGCATTTTAATGGCTCTCCCCCTCTTCCCTCGCCCCTTGTATTGGCTAAAAAAAAAAAAAAAAAAAAAAATTAAAAAAAAATTAAAAATTAAAAAAATTAAGCCTTTTCGTCATGACAAGGGAAGGGAAAGAAAAGGCCTTTTGCAAAAGGGGAAACGCTCTCCGTCGACGTGAGTGCTTCTCTTTCGAAAGTTGGGGGCTTTCCTCATGTTTGGAAGTTTTAGAAAGAATAAGTTTACTTGCAGAGTAAGTCTTGTTACGTATTTGGCAGCAATGACGATGGCAGAGGCACCTTAATCACTGACTCTTGCCTAAATGCTCCTCGCCGAGTCTTTGCGAAACCCTCCAAGAGTATCTCCAGACCTCAAACACATACAAACACCCCCCCCCCCCAACCACCTTCTCACAGCCCCATCACTTGCAGACACCGGGCAATGCCCCAAATCACCACCCTGTGTAACCACTCCGCCCTGCACAGCGACACGACACTCCAGCACAGGTCCCTGCTATCGAGACAAGGTGGTTTTTTATTAAAAAAAAAAAAAATACTAAATAAACATATCTCTGACTCTATTTGCCTTTTGAACCCCTCCACTCCTCCTTTTCAAGGTTGACTCTGCAGCTCTCAAAGTTATCGAAAGTTATCAAAAAAAAGGCTCCCTGGGTTGTTTTGGTTTTTTTTTGGCATAACTGGGGGGCCTTTGGGAGGGGGGCCTGGGGGGAAGAAGAGCAGAGCAAATGGGCAAAAAGGCTGGTAATGGGGATTTTTTTACAAGGGAGTAAACTAAGATTGGGAGAGGATTGCTCCGGACATGGCACTGGTGTGGCTACCACTGAAAAGCCGGATCCGCGGAGCCATTCCACGACACCGTCTCCCTGCTATTCTACTGCCACGTGTGAGGTCCCCGTCGATGGGCCTAACAAGCCGGCCTATTAACTAACTGCCTGAAATGGAGTTTAAAGCCTCGCAGGACATTTGGAGACCCAAAATTCATCAGTGGGGTTTCCCTGTCCCGCTAACGACTGCCACAGCTGCCTGGGAGAACGGGGTGCGGGAAAAAAAAAGCAAAAATAAAGAAGGAAAATAAAATAAACCGTTGCTATCGATATAATTAACCCCGGAGTGAAGGTAAATTTAAGAGATGGGGCTCGTTTCACTCCTCATCTAATAAATCGCCGCGTTTTAAAAAAACACCGACATCTCGTCTGTAGTATTAATCTCACTACATATCTAGAGAGTGAAAGGGAAAAAAAAAAACCACCAAAATACCATGCATGCGTGAGCCTGCCACAACAAACATCAGCTTTTACAGGAGACCATAAAAGCATTCGGGAAGTTTATTCTTAAAAAGCATGTCAATTCCCAGCCACGACAACTCTCCGACGAACCCCATTCGAGCTCCAAAGAGCTCCAAAGAGGCCACGGGCTTCTAATATTATCTGGCCATCGCTCCTATTAATATTCATTAGGCAGGGCTACTTGCATTTTCATAAGCTGCGAAGGTGGCGAAAGAAACAATCAGAATTCTTCAACGCGCCAGCGTTATCAATTCAACATCTGCCAAATCGGAGGGCGCGCAGACCTGAGGTGGAAATCCAAATGGAATCTACCTGGGCTTCGCTTCCCGACACCCAGCCAGCTATTTCAAGGTGCTCTCGGTTTATCCCTCCCTGCTTTTACATCCCCCCTAAGTTTGCTCTCCATTATTTTTACCTTTAAAACGAGCCTCCCTCATAAATCCCCTCCTTCGTTCCTCAGCTCTAACGAGTCCCCTCCTGCTATAAAATAGCCCCAGTTCAGTAAAACGGCATATATGAATAATCCAGCCAAGTTTTAACTCGATAAACTTGACTAAGCAATTCTGCTTTCTGACCAGTGAATTCATTTATCTACACCCATTTAGCGTGTGAAATCCCTTTGACTGGCTTCAGGGTGTGGACCTGTGCAAAAATACAGTCTTTCCGACCAGCCCGGGCTAAAATTTAACTCCAAGGGATGAATTAAGAAGTCCCCAAAAGAAAACAACCGCTCTAATTAATTATTTACCCTACTTAGCAAAGAGACCCGGCTGATAATGCTAATGAATTTAAGGATAAGACAGACGTGTGTTCCCAGGATGATATTTATATGCACAAGGGCACGCGCCAAAAAAAAAAAAGGGTGTGATTTAGATCTCCCGAGAGCCAGGAGAAAGCACATCCTGATTCTCCCCCAAATCTCCAGGTTTAACCCTAAATTAACCGGCATTTCCCCATGA
Organism: Vanellus vanellus; assembly: GCF_965231255.1. NCBI lineage: Eukaryota > Metazoa > Chordata > Aves > Charadriiformes > Charadriidae > Vanellus > Vanellus vanellus. The sequence goes on from NC_138907.1 coordinate 11,403,071, forward strand.
GTCACTATATATTGGATTCTCGTCCTTATAAAAACGTCACTAAAATGGCTTGGACGGTCTCCAGGATGCGACTCTTCCCTTTTTGGCAACCTTGCTTGGACCGAGAGGGCTTCCCCCCCACTAAAAAAATAACCTTTTCCCTCGCCAAAGTCAACGCAACTCTCCACTGATTTTGCCTGGCTCTCAAAAACCTTCAAATCTCTGTATCCTCCCTCGCAGAGGGTCGGCGGGACCAAACTGGGAATTTTCATGGAGAAAGGTGCTTCTTGGGGGTCAGCATAGGCCAATGCTGGGGGTGATGAGCCCTGAAATGGCAACGCTGTCTGCGCCCATGCGACTTTAGATAAGGCCACGGGCTGCGGCGAACTCAGCCAAAGCCTGGGGTGCCTAAAGGATACGTCCTCATCTTTGTCAGGTGAGACCCTCAGTAGGTGTCTTCTACAGGATGATGGATGGACAAGGTCAGGACAAGGATTTTTGGAAGGGGGGTCTTCCCCAAGAAGTCAGGTACAAGAATGCTGTGCCCACCCCATCCTCAACCTGAGCGTCCCCTCCGTCCTCTCCTGCCTGGTCTCCTTCAAGGTCTGGGACATCAAGCACCACACACGTGTGGATGCCTCCACAGATACCACCATAAACCAGACCACCAACATATTTGGAAGCAAAAGCGTTGAGATGGCACATCACTTCCAGCACATGGATGAGGATAATAACATATAATCAATTAATTTTCTCGCTATCAAGTTTAAAATCCCCTTCTCTGCTTCCCCCTCCTTTCAGAACAAAACTCTCTTTTAGAAAGACCTAAATGAAAGTAGCTAAAGACCAAAAAAATGTCACCACTAACAAGTCATAAAGTAAGGAAGAGAGACCAGGCACATTTGATCCTGTTCTACGCACGAACTTTTCTAAGATGACTGCTCCAATTAAAAAAAAAAAGTCAAATTTATCATTTTGATGATACGAAATGATGAACTTGACTATTACATGCATATATTTTGTTTAATGGCTTCATTTATTTTAATAACAAAGAGAAACTAGATCTTTACAGATGAAAGCTTTATTTCATGGCTTCAGTGCAACTGGGATTTTTAAAATCTGTGATGTTAACCAAAATGTGATAATGGATGTTCTCAAGGGCCCTATTTTATAGCATTTTATGCAGAGCCAAAGTATACGCGAGACATTACAAACATGATGTTTAGCCCTATTTTAAGAAAGTAGAACTGACTCCGGTGTCAGAGGCCCCTGTAATTGTTTTCCGTCTGCTTCTCGTTCCTCTGAACATTTACTTGTGTGGCAAAGTCTCGCTGTAGAAATACTGTGACAAAGGCACGAGCTCTCCAAAGACTTGTTCTAAAACGCTATTGAAAGGCACCGTTTGTGGGATTTTGGCTGGAAGGGGACAAGAGCGATCGCAATGCAGCTACTTTATCTATAGCAGGCTGCCTTGAAGGGTCTGCTGCCATCCAGAAGAAGAGGGATACAAAAAAAGATGCTAAAAAAAAAAAAAGATGCTAAAAAAAAAGCTAATTCTGCTACGGTCTTTATGTCGGTTAATCCTAAAATAGAGATAATCAGAAACACCTCATCAAACTTGATCACGCTCTCAATCCTGCGGAGGAACTTCTCATCTACTCCACTTTCTTTTATTTTTTACGTTAGTAGACCGAAAACAGTTGTTTCAGACAACGGCGGCACTCATGCGGACGCAGCACTAAGGATGCTCTCGCTTAATACGATTCATCTGCATATATACATCTTTATGCATGCAGAGGTGCGCGTAGGGGGGGGTCAATGGAGTTTCGCGAACTACGCCCTCCACCCCCAAAAGCAGGGACCCGACCGCTCTTTTTGGGGGGAAAACAGCCCAAGATGGCAGATTAATAGCTGGATCATCCCCGGCTCGGCAGCAGCAAGGCCCCGGGTCTGATCTGCCAAACATCCCCTCCGTCTGCGGCCGATCAGCAGATGTAAGCACACAGGCCCTGTCAGCTTGACATATCATTCCCACGACAATGTCAACGAGTATTAATGTTCAATTATCTGTCCTAGAAATAACCCTCGCCTTTACGCGTTGTGTAACTGGGCGCGTGGCGCCGCGGTAATCCGAACGACAAGGGCAGAGATGCCCGCGCTCACCCGCTCCCTCTGAGTTGGCTTCCCAACATCGCGATGACATTGCCTGGCGGTAGCGTGTGGTCGCCTTCCCCCTTCCTCCCTCTCCCTGGTTAGGGGGGGGGCTTTAGGGTATCTTTTTTATTGGAAGGCAAGTCATAAGGACCCCAAAGACCTCTCTCCAAAGACCTTTCTCCTCCTCTTCGCATGTTGCATGTCGCCCATCAGCACGCCGAGGTACGCTCGGAAAAGACGTGTTTTGATTTCACACCCATGCAGAACCACGAGGAGTTTGCCTCTTTGCTTTTACGGAGGGCCATCAGCCCCCCGTTACCCGACAGCCTCTTTTTATGTCCCCGGCTTGGGTATATATATATATCAATATATATATAATTTACCATCAAATGCTCAACGGTGGCTTCTTCCAGGGCTGCGTCAAGACCAATTCAACCCCCAACTGCGGGACTAGAGCAATCTGTCCAAACGAAACGTTACAGCTTCCCTTTGTTCAAGCAAGTTTAAAATGAGACCCCCCAGTAAGAGAGACGATTTGAAGAACAAACACAACTTCGTTCCTGGCATCTTTTACCGCTGTTCAAATATTAAAATTATCGATCCGGCCAAATTCAAATAGGCCTCTCGGAGCAAAAAGCTTACCGAGTAGTTCTGCCTTTTAAATCAGTCAAATTAGCGCTCGTTCGAATAGGCTGCGCCGGAGTTTGCACGATTCTTTTTTTTCTTTTTCTTGTTGTTACTATGGCCCGGCTTCCTTGAACTAACATTCAAAGGTTATCGCCTCGAAGTTATGCTTGCTAAGTCTTCTTATACAACTCACAATCGGAGGGAGGGAGTGGGAGGAAGCGGTGTGATAACCAGTGCCAGCTTGGAGATAAAGCCCTCCACCTAATCTCTGTTTATTTAGACAACCATCTAACCGCAGCGCCGGGCGGAAAAACGAGCCAGGTGTACGGCTAAGGGAATTTCTCTTGCCTTATCGGGGTTGCATTATATTTTGGGGCAAAGGGAAGCAGAGCTTTTTTTTCTCCTCCCCCCCCCTCCCCAAGATAACTTTGAAAATTGAACTAATCTCAAAGTTTGAGGTTTTGATGTTTGGATTTGCCTGGCTGGCTGGGCTTTTTTTTTTTTTTTTGCTTTGTTTCGCTGGGAGGGGAGTTGACGGTAACAAAGCCCATTTTATTCCGTGCTTTCGTATTTCTGGAGGTTTGCGGAGTTAAAGGTTTGCCATACCCCGTATTTAAGAACGAAGATCCTGCTTTGAAATATTTCCCACCAGAGGGGATTCGGGCTGTTTGGAACAAATATACCTATCACGGGATCAAATCGCTGCAACCCGAGTAGCGTTTTAAATGTATTTCATCCCAAAGAGCTGACAGAGGGTCGGGCCCCCAGCACACCTCCACAGCAGCAGCAGCGCCGAAGCTGCTTTTCCAGCACGGCTGCCAAAATAGAAAAGCTCTTGCAGGTCAGGCCACGAGAAGCAGCACCGTAAAACGTCTGGCCGAAGGATACCCGAGCCTCCCTCCAGCTCCAGCGGCGATATTAAACTGGGGTGGGAAGCCCACGGGTCGGCTGACGGCTCTATTTCCCCTCCCGTATGAGCCCAAAGTTGCCTCTGATGTATTCAAACTCGGGTTTCTCCCCTTTCCTCCCCCTCCCCAATAACTCACCCCACCGTTTACTCGATCATTGTAGGTAGGGGGAAGTGATGAATGTCGCCAAGTGCCAGTTTTTTTGGTGGAAGATGAATAACCCCGAGAAGCAACTTCCACCCAGTCCCAGGCTGCTGTCAGCCCTATAATTGATGATGTTTTTTCACTGTAAGGCGTGGGGACTGGGACACATTAAGCCTCAATAGGGGGAAGTAAACGGAGCGAATTGACTCAGCAACTATGCCTTTTACTGCAGCTTCTAATAAGGATAACCTGATTACTGCCAAATGTACTTTAACATCACAGGGAGGTGTGTGTGGGGGAAAAATATAATAAATAAATCGATCTGCTCAAAGAGGGAAATGCCATACCAGGCGTTTTTTTAAAAGTGAACTTTTCTACTCAGAAGGGTAGGAGCGCGTTTCAGCAGCGTGTTGCCGCTTCTTTCCGAGTCGCCGTTTGCCGTTAAACCAAAAACTGAAGTTGCACCCTTAAAATGCATCCTAGAGAGCAATGCTGCAGAACCATCGCCACAAAGCCAAAGCTGTCTTTTTCCTAATCTCGCTCGCAGACGGCTTTGATAACAAAGAGGTGCACGGCGATGCTCGTGCTGTATCTCAAATGTCGACTTTATGTCAGCACCTTTTTTAGGATGACCGGGAGAGAGGATGCTCTGCTTCCGTGCCAGGCGGTGAGGAAGGCAAGCGGGTGGTAGCCCAGGTTGCCAGGGGGTGACTACGGAGCTGACAGCCCCGGGATCCAATAAAACCCGCCCTGACTGATGGCTTCTGGGTTCCCACTGACCTTTGATCCCTCCTGGTTTGGTCGGGAACAAAAATGCCCGTTCACCGGGACCCTGTGAACATATATTTAACAAAAGCAGCCATTGCCTAAATGATGATTAATCCTTTATGTGTGGTGGGAGGAGGACCGCAGCCATCCCGTGCCACCATACAGGTAAGCGCTGGGCTGTAAAAAGAAAATATATCCTAGCTTGTGTGTCAATAAATCAAGGAAATCCACCATGAGGCACATAAAAATGACTAAAACAGGTAAAGACAATTTTTGTCGCCCGACACGAGGCAGTGCCGAGGATGGCGACGGCCCCAGGAACGATTTCCCTGCGTAGCCGAAAAACTGGTGCAGGGTTTCTGTCACGAGAGATTTGGCGCTGCTCCGACACTGAGGGGCGTCTCGAACAGGCTGTCGCAAAGACGCTGCCGGCTACGGCAACCGTGGAGGATGCTGTCCGGACCCTCAGCGGCAACTTTCATCGCCGCATATTGTCACCATAGCAATGAAGCTGGATGCGGGCAAATGGCGCGGGGTCTGTCATCACTCAGCCCCGGCCCGACAGCCTTCAGCACCAGTCGCTCTCATCCAGCCCCAGCAAATACATCCGCAACAGGCCCCAAAATAATAACCTGCCCTTCTGCAATGTCATCGTTTTGCCGGCGCTGACAGTAGCGGCGTGCGGCCCTTGTACCCCGCGGGGATGCTTTGGTTTATCCCCCGGCGAGTTTTCACGCTTCGGGAAGAAGGGAAAACAAGGATGGAGACAGTGGTACCCAAACTTCAAATATCAGAGATGATAAAGGAGGGGAAAAAAAAAAAAAAGGAAACACAAATAGCCCTAAAACATGAAAATTAATGTTTGAAAGGAATACGACGACGCTTTCCATGCAAGGGGTTCAGCAAGGAATAGGAATGTTATTGTTAAAGTCTCAAGCTCCCTTTAATATTAAACACAGGGTTGTATATAAAAACGCATCCTCCACTCCCTTCACAGGAACAGGTGTTTGGGGTGAAGTCAGGATAACCGGCAAGGTGCGCCGGGCTGTCACCAACAGCGAACCCGGCAAACGCGCTGCTCTGCCTCCACGCCAACACCGAAATCAGGGGGCCCGGCTCTTTTCATGGTCCTCCTTCAAGGGATGCCACGAAGAGACAATCAACTCAGTCTACTTCCCCACTGCCTCGGTGAAAGCATGGCGAGAAACGACAGAAATCAGAGGTGGCAAACACCAATCTCATCTAGAGCTCGTCTGCCCCGTTGCATTAATCAGAACATCTCTATTTTGGGAGAATTTCTGCGCGGGGTCAGTTTTTACTCATCCCGCCCACGCAACATCGCCCCTTCCAATGGTGGCACGCGCAGAAGTTGGTGAGAAAGATTTGACTTGGTGGTTGCCTTACTTAGCTCATCTCAACCACACGCTTCGTATTCTACTTCGTGTTTAGTCATACAGAATAACCCAATTTAACAGCGATCCTATGTATGGCACGAGCTCTCTCACCATTTAGGAAGCCGCCTTTTAACGATATTTAATTTAGATTTGCTTATATGCTACATTTGCTAGTGAACACATTTGGCTACGTGGCTCTTATTTAACGTGTTCGCTGTACCCCCGCGCAGTGCGCAACGCGCTCGCCGGTCCGCGGCAGCCCTGGGAAGACAATTCGCTTCTTGAACGTTTTTTTAAACCAGATTTACCCTTCCAGAGATACAACTACGCAACTAATCTTCCAGGGTGAATGTAACGCCGAAGAACAACTAAACTGAAACGTATAAATTCCATATATCCTTAAAAATATTATTGTCTGTAATTTAATATAACAATATTTCTAGGCCTATAACCTCGTGCGCAGAGGCAATTTCCCAAGCATTAATACTTAAATGGGTCATATGCACCACATCTGTCATTCTGTCCTGAAGTCTATGAGGCACAACCAAGACTCTGCAAGCCTATTGATTTTTCTAGCATTTGCTTTAATTTACTTAACCATTGAGAAATCCATCAGTACATAAAGGGCAACTGTCCATTACTGCCTCATTTGCAGACATTCTTTCCCCTCTTTTTTTTTTGGTTTTGTTGGTTTTGGTTTGGGGTTTTTTTTTTTTTTTTTTTTGGTAAATATTTCCTCTTAAATCGCTGTGTGTTTACAGTGGAAAAATGAATCCGGAAAGTGCTCACACCTGTTTCTGTTCAGTAACTGCTGCACTGAGGTATATGTAATGTGCTTAAAGATAGAATAAATATCTAGACATTATTACATCTGTGTGCAAAGGGTGGTAAATTAGATCCTAATTACATTAACAGGGATTCTGCCTCCCAGCTTAAATTTTACATGAGCACTCTGTAAAAATCCAAAAGCTCTGCTGTGGTTTCTTTACGAGCTGGTGATTACAGCTACTTCCTATGCGGTCACTAAATATTCTGTTTACAAATAAATGAAGAAGCTTTGAGCCAACTTGCCAGGGTAATAATCCATGTTGGTTGGGTTTTTTTGTTGTTGTTGTTTTGTTTTTTTTTTTTTTCCCCTAGCAAACCTTTACCACATAAGCATGGCAACAATCAGAAGCCCTGGCTTCATCTAATTACTCTATCACATAATTTCACAAATTGCCTTTTCACTGGGGAGCCAAGTGCAAAACACGCTCACAGTGGGATTTCAGGCAGCAGCTTTCATTTACTACTCATTTCTTGTTAAATTAAACACAAAAACACCAGTTGTGCGAAAGAAGTCAAAAAGAATGCTTGCAAATGAGCCAGACAAGTGTATCTTATATTTATACCATTCACACAAAATAGCTCGTTGGCAAGCTGGGTTTTTAATGGCACCGTTATCGCCTTTAACCCTTTTAAAGCCCAGCACGAGGCTGGTAACCGGATCATCCCGCCCAAACTCAACCCAGGGTGAAACGGCATCAGGCAGCGCATCAGCCTCGTTAGCCAGCCTTGAGTTAATAACCGGCAAGACGAGGCAGCGCGCCCCGATTCACCTCCATCTAACCCCTCCGGCTTCCCGGTGGTTTCATCCAATCGTAGAAGGTTGAACCCATCATCTAGGTTGGAAGGGACCTTTAAGATCATCCAGTCCACCCATGGACCTCACACTGCCAAAACCACTGCTCAACCGCATCCCCGTTTAACGGGGAACGACCCCAGGCAGAATTCAGCCCACGGATTCCTGGGTAGTACACCCACCTAATAAATCGCACGGGATTTGTAAGCGCAATTCCTATTTCACCCCAGTAGGGCTCTCCGAGGTGCGGGGGAGCCGGCGGGACTCGGGGGCGGAGGGACCTAGAGGGCCAGACCCCTGCTAATTATCTGAGCGCTAACGAGGCTGGCTTGCGAGCTGCCACCGGAGGAACACAAATTATTTTGAAAATAATTGCAGCCGGTGTACCGTCACACGGTGGAAGCGAACCAGAGGTGACGCCGCTCTAAGATGACATCTTTTACATCAACAAGTACAAAACTAAACCACAGCCATTAGTAATTAAAGCTGCTCCTTTCGTAGCACGGGAGCCGGGAGGTCAGGTACCGTTTCACATCAGAAACTAGGCCTCAATGGCTGTAGATTTGCCAGCATTAGCTGCACAGGGAGAGGGAAAAAAAAAAAAAAAAAAAAAACAACAAACCCACCAAAACACATTAACAGCAGCTGTCTGTGTTCCTCGACATTGAAAATCCTATTCATACAGACAGGTGGAGTAATTTAAAAGCCAATGTGGTGCAATTTCGATGCAACTAATGCCACTGTTTACTAAACCGCCACCATTACCGCTGTTTATGAAAACATTACTAAAATTGCGTTTTATTCATAAGAATCCTAAGATCCGGGTTATTACCGGCTTCGAAATTATTCAGCCCCTGACTGCAGCTTATAACTCTCCGGGGTTTTACAACCTGCTGCACCGACGGACCTGCACTCGGGTTTCAACAACGCCATGAAGGGTTTCTCCTCTCCGCAATTCCCGCGCAAGCGCGGCGCAACTCCGGCATCAGCACAAAGTTCCCAGCAAATAAGTAAGGGTTCTGCCAACAAAGCTATTTATTGGCCGGATTCATCTCACACGGCATTTAGCTTCCCCAAAATATCACCCAGGGACCCCAAAAGCTCTGGTTGACATGGATACAGGTTGTCTATGAAGAAGAGTTTCACTTCAAAGCTGACTTTAGGTGATGAACAGAGCGAGCCACCCAGGGCAGAGTCCCACCGTTTCCCTTCAGAGTTCAAAAGAAGTCCTTTGAAAACATATTTCCATCAGGAGCAGACCCTTGGTTTTACCAGTGTGACTCAAGCGACAGTTTAGAGCCGCTAGTGTGACTCCCTCCCTTTTTCCATCACTGGTACATAGAATGTTTTATGCTGTACAGGTTGGATTAGAAAAGGTCAACCAGTAACCAAAAAAAAAAGGAATATTCATGCTGTACCTAAAGTCCGAGAAGTATTTTCTGGGCAGAAGTTTCTGGTTCATAAAGCAGAAGATGCGCTGGTAAATCTCTTAGACCTTGCCTTATTAAAATGATGGCCCACCACTGAAGTGAAACGAGCTCTCTACTAAATACTATGGGTCTAAATCAGGCAATGATGCAAAAGGCGAGGTAAATTAGATAACTACATATTAACTTAAACTTTTTTCTGCCTACTTACTTTCTCTCCACACATATATTTAGCATTGCTGTAGCTTACAGGGGGAGGAGCGGGAAGCGCAAAGATGAGTCTCATCAATATGTTTGCTCGTCTATCGAAAATTGGATTTTCAGCTGAGCCTTTTGGGGGAAGGGACGGCATCACCCACGGAAAATTTTAACTTTCCATCAACAAAAAAAAAAATCCTCCATGCTGCAAGAAAAGCTTTCTGCAGGTAATTCTGATGGGCAGACAGGAAACACAACCAGTTAATATTAGGAATTAGGGCTTCTTGAACACACGCAACGAGAAAAAACGTATAAGCTGTTAACAGTGCGGCTTCTGCGCAGCTGAAGGTAAATGCAGGAAAAGGGGAACAAAACTTTTAAAAAGGGTAAAAAACCAACTCGCTTCTCATGCCCGTTCCGGAACAACAAACAGACTATATCCACTGCAACATCGCCGTTGCGGTTCATTCGAGACAAGGGTTAAGTTCCTGCAAACAGATGTAGGGTACTCTATGCCAGAGGAAGGGAATGCATCTTACACAACTCGATGTACCACTTCCAAATGTGACCCCATTTGAAAGGCAGCTTATCTTACACCGCAGATTAACACATCTCATCAGATACGCGCCCAACTGGTTTGGTGCCTCATATTTTGGCACTTTACCTGATCTGATTAAGTCATTCGCTAGCTTACACGGGTGCGCTGTGAAACTCTTTCAAGAGTTAGGTGATTGCCAATAAAAAAATTAATGCTGGCACTTCTATACATAAACATATCTGAGAATCAACATAGGCTCTTTTGTAGCAACCGTGTTAGAGGACAAGCTAAACAAACAACTAATAATGAACAACCCGAGCCCGTGAATTTATCCTCATTTCCTGCTCACCCACTGCTTGCCAAGATACTGTTGTTGCCTTCGGTGTACTTCATACTGCAAATTATTTGCCAAAATATTTCCGTGGATACTTCCAGATTTACAAATTGGTGGTGGGGCTTTTTGCCTCCCCCGCTCTCCCCCCTTCAAAAACGCGGTACTTGAATTTCGTCCGTCTGCTTTGACGGCAGCGAGACAGCATGTCGTGTAACGTGTTTCCGCGCCTTGACCGGAGGAGGCCAATTTCAAAAACCAAGTTGCACGCGCAAAATATCACAGCTGCAAATGCAGAAAGAAAGGAGAGTGTAGAGAAGAAAGCAAAGCATCTACTGTTGACTTAAAAAATCTTATTACTGCAAACATTCTTGCTGGTAAACTCATTTCCCAGCATATTTATGCAAACAAAAGGAATTCTAGTACAACCAGAGCAAGTGTAATTTAACATCTGAATTAATGTTTACCATGTTTCAACTTTTCAGTATTCCCTCGCTTCTACTCAGATGTGAAAATCTTCTGGTGTGTAAATACTAATGGGTTTCAGCAGCTTCTAAATCATTCCAATTCTTTAATGTGCCGGTGGCTTCCGCGTTGGCACAGCAGTGCCTCCAAGGTGGAAACTGGGGGAAACTGGGAAAAAGATACGATAGCCATTTGGGAATAGATACTCTCTCTCTAAAATCTAGCCCAGGCTGTTGGCTACCTTCTGATTTCAACCAAAATACTCCCCTGGACCACTGCTGTTCCTGAGACCTGCGAGGAGCCCAAGAAGAGGTGTCTCATACCATGTAGTTTAAGACAGCACGATGGTTATCTTCATCAGAAATAAGACTGAATCACAGATATGGAAAAAAAACCAGATGTTGTAACTACACCACACTTCTGAACGTGAGAAGAGCCCAAGTGAGGAATCTGGTTTCCTTGAACCAACTGCCTAAAGCACCCTATATTTTTCCTTTCTGGTCTAAACCCAAAGGTTCGTAGCATAGCTCAGTGCTGGCAACTTAAACAATCTACAGGACAGCATGAGATTTCAGTACGCGAGACATGCGCTTTCCAAGAAAGCATGAAACTGGAGCAACGGCAGCACTGCCAAGGGTATCCCCCCAAACCCACCGGTTTTCTTTAAAAATGGCAAAATTCACCCATGCTAGAAAACGGACCGACCCTTGGAGGCTGGACAGCAGGTCAAAGCAACGAATTTGAGGAAGATTAAAGAAAACGCTGAAGGTTTTGACAGTCAGTGTCCTCCATCAAACTCTGGGAGGGCTGAAGGGTTAAGAAGTTAATTCAAACCAAGTTACCCAAATCCTGTTTGTCCTCCTTTCTGGAGCTCTCAGTTCAATTCTGACAGAGCCTCGGAATAATTATCTTCTCCCGTAATAAGATTTCCCATTTTCTCCTGTCGAAGACAACTGCCACAGCACCTCCACCAACAGAAGAGACCTGAGGACCCTCACGGTGGGTTACTTGCGCCAACCTGCGTTGGACGCTTTCGCTTGCCGCTCCGGCAAGTCTTCCCGCTGGTGGGAGCAGGAGGAGCCCCGGCTCTCCCACCTTCCCGAGGGGATGGCGGTGCACGGGCGACCCAAGGCGAGCTAAAAACGCCTGGCTTTTCCCAGGAATTTGGGACAGCTGCCACTAAGAAGTCTTGCAGATGTGGAAGAAAGATTTTTACAACTTCACCCACAATAAAATCAAGTGAAAGAGGAGACTTGCGTATTTGGGATAAAGGGGGACACCCCCCACACCCCCCCCCCAACCACCCATTCGGAGTCCAATACATGGAAATATGACCCCTTTTACGCAGATGAGCTCCATGAGCCCACTGGCATTTTGCAGAGCGATTATCAGTTGGTGCAGGATGGAAACCCATTGCAAGTTGTACTTTGGGGGGTGGGGTGGGGGGGTGTTGTAATGCCTCCAAACTCTCTCGAGAGCAGAGCAAAGAAAATCCTCGCTGGTTTTAGCCAATTATTTCCCCTTTTTTATGTTTTCAGCAGCCTAGTTTTGTACTCATCTGCCCTCTCGCTATACTCCTTCCCAAAACTGGACAAGCATCCCACTTGGAGAAGGGGCAGGGAGCCAAACTAACCCCACGCTCCTCGTCTCAAGGCAACATCTCATAATGACAGAAGGATGAAAGAAGACCTGAAATCCACGTGCTTTAACCCTAAAAAGTTGCTAGCGTGTAAAATATTCATATGTAAACAAAACTTATAGAATTAAGTGGCGTAACAGTATTTTTCTATCAGAATAACATCCTGGAAGCAATGGAGACTAATTTTTGGATAGAAAGCCCCTCCTTCAAATAACTGTCTCCATATAAATTCTTTTATACAAATAACAGCTTTGCTAAGTAGATTGCATATTGCTTCTTCTAAGTTTTCTTGTTTAATAAAATGGCATCAAGCAATGAATAAAGATTCAAAATCCAGATACATAATAGAAAAAACCCTTTCACTTTTATTGTAAAGTCAACATCTTTCAGCTACGTCTCTTACTTTCTGCTCAGTTTCCCATTTCGGTAAGATTTAACCTCTTAAGGAAATTGTTTTAAAAGCATTTATTTAAAAATAATGATTAAATTATAGGATTTACATGAAAGAAATCCTTGGCCAATTCATTTTTTTTAAATCATGTCAATTTGTTTTTTAAAAGGTGTTTGAAGTCCTTGAATCTACCTCTTGGCACCATTAAAAAAAAGTAGTTTATAATCCCCTAATGTGCTTAAATAAAGCCTTCAATAGTTTAAATTGTTATTAAACATCTTGTGGGATTATAAGTTTATGGCTTTTTTTGCCTGATTAGATGATGAACGTGAAGATCATCAAATACTCATCATATAACAAACCAATTACATCGTATAATCCCCAAAATGAGGTTTGAATATCAACATTTTAAATTAAGCTGGATTTAAAGGATGCAGACAATTCACAACGAGCGAACAAAGACACACACCCACACCCACTCCCAAACTCCCTTCTTCCAGTTTTCAACCAAAAGGTACCATTGTCGGGACAAAAACATAGTACAGGTTGAAGCAGAAACTAATCCCGTTGCCACAGTTAAATTTACACAGTTGTAGGCAAGGTTATTTTTTTTCCCTTCCCTTCCTCCAAGCTCTTCCCTTATTTTGCAATCCCTGCTGAGGGCTGTACATTACAGCGAGGAGATCTGCTTGAAAAATGGTGGTGAGATCTGATCCCTGAATGTGAAGCGATCCAAGAAATAATAATACTTAAAAAAAAAATAAAAATAAAAATAAGAGGGCCCGTAAAATGTTGTCGCGCTGCAGCACAATCCCAAATTATCCTCAGGGCATCTTTCTGCAGCCTGGCTCCAGCACAGGGCTGGGCACAGTTTGGGGATGTCCTCACCTCTTCACCCAACTATTAGCAGCCTTATTTTTTATTTTTTTTTCCCCCCAAAGAGTAACAGGACATTCCTTCCACCTCAAATTTACAGCAAAATCCTAAAAACGGGTTTCACGAACTTCAAAATTTACAGGCAGCTGTCATAATCTACCATCAAGAATTCCACCAAGCTCCGTAGCTACATTTCACCTAACTAACGCCCAACGTGGGCAGCTCTTCCAACCCAGACATTTCATCCAAATTAAGTCAGAATAGCAAATGGTTAAAAATAAACCCTGCAAAGTCCTAAGTGTAAGTCTGATCGCAGCTTTTCCTGTTGTTTTAGCTGATGGGTTTTGTTGTTATTATTCTAAGGGGAACTAAAAAAAAAAAAAAAAAAAGGGGGGGGGGGGCAATTTGGATAAATTTATCCCCTGAAGTGTTCCGGAGCATACTGCCTGCATCTGCGCTTGCCTACCCTTCGGGCATACGTCAACTCAGTTCTGCACATCAGTCAAAATAACGGGGGGGGGGTGTGGGTGGGCGGGGGGGGGGAAGGGGAGGCTGCAGTGTGACACTGAGCGGGAACTATTGCCCAAACACTTCAACAGCCGGAGAGGCTATGGCCTTGCCTTTGATTTTTTTTCTTCAATAAAGCAAAAAAAAAAAAAAGAATTTCCTCCAGAGTGGGAAATGAGAACTAAGGGACCAACCTTAGGAAATTAAGTCAGTGCACAGAGGAAGACTTAATACTGGTGGAGATGGAATAACCGTATAGAAGGAATTAAACCAGCCTATACACTTTTAAAAGATTGTATTAGTCCAACATTTATTTTAAGTCTTTCCAACCATTAATCATTAGTATGACAGACACAGCAATTACTGTCTATTTGGTTTAATTCCATGCCACTGATGTGTATTAATATTACAATTGCGAAGAAAAAAAGAAATATTTGCTTTAGCAAAGGAGGGCTCCCAACTAACACCCCAATTAGGAAGCACCAGTGGTCAAGGGGATGCTGGATTTTGCATTTAACCGCCGCTCGTTTCATCCCTGCCATTTTCCGAATGGGAAAGCGAAGGCAGGTGAAGTGCTGAGGGCAAAAGGGAGGTATCGCCTGCCCGGACATGTCCCCTGCCTGAACAGAACCACCTCCCTTCTCTCTCTCCTCACCTCCCGTCTTAGGGAGGACTTCATGTCCACCCTAGGGAAGGTGAAATCCACTTTTAATAAATAAAATAAATAAACCAAAATAAATAAAACGGCATCTCTAGTTTCCTCAGCTGACCAGTCCTCGGCGAGGAGACGAGCTGGGGACACTGTCATGCCTGTGTGTAGGGTTACAAATGCAGTCACGAGGCCCAGACACCCCCAAAAAATGAACCGGAGTCTTAATTCCTTCAGTCTCTCACCTCCTACTCCTCAGTGCTGATTGCAGCTATGATTTGGGTCAGGGTTGTTTTTTTTTGGCAAAGAGGACAGCACCCCAAGCAGCTTGTCAACGTGTTATATCGCTCTAGCGCTAACCGTAGCATTGACTCTGCCCCATGTTATCAACGCGCTTGCCTGGAGGACATCTTCTGCCACGCACAAGACCCACTGCTCTTGGGGAGGCACAGGTTCTCTGGTGCCGTCTCGCTCCAGTGAGAGCACTCCCAGCTGGGACACATGCTTGGAAGAACCTACCAATGTTGTCCAGCCAATGTTTTAATTTGGGGAAACTATCCATGACCCCACCTAGGGTTCTGTTGGGTTTTGAAAGGTCTGTCTCGAGGTCCTAGCTGGAGAAAGCTGGACTGGGTAGATCAATTCTTTACCAAGCTCATCAGCAAGCCTGGAGCCACCACAATGCTGCCAGAAGACGAGAAAGCTGCCCTGCAATAAATCTGCACACTTCACCTGGCTGGGATGGCGGGGGTTTTCAAGCGAGCTTTAGCTTGGTGCTGCAAGGTAGAAAATGCAGCAACTTCATCGCATAGGTCCTGGGGGAATTCTTTCCATATTTGAGCCTTTCAGAAGAAGAGACCACCTTTACAAGATGGTCCAGATGTTGTCTCCCAGGGGCAGCTACCAGCACTGCAGCAAGCTCCGCAGGCACTCTCCTCTTCTCTTTTGCGCATTATTACCACACAGGAGAAGAGCGAAAAGCCACTTGTACCCTACACCCAATCTAGATGAACCAGTGACAGGGTCCATCCTCTGGTCCCGAGACTGTGCATGAAGGCAGCAGCAGAGTTGGGTCAAGCCCACGTAACTAAATGCTCAAGAGAGGGTAGCTCCTGCCACGAGGTCTTTCGGGAGTATTACCCCTGCTATCTTCTGCCGTGCTCCCAGGAATGGGTTTGGAGGGTGGTAGCTGGCCCAGGCTGAGACCATGTCGGAGACTGCTCCAGCAGTTTAACGGGTGATGTTTAATTTATTAGTACAAACACAGCAACAGGCTACTTCCAAGAAAAAATACTATTAATAACAGTAACAAATCCTCAGCTGGGAACTATGAGGGACTGACATGCAGTTGCTCAGTGTCCCCCGGTGTGCCTTGTCCTGACTGCAAAACTTCCAGGGCATCTCCTCAAACCAGAACCTACACTGGCCACATCAGAACGGTGTGAGCATCACTGCCGGCACAGCCTCCCTGGACCGTTTTGGAGGCAGATGACCTTAACCTCACATCTACCCACAGAGAGACACCAGGGCCCACCTCATCTTGGGTGAGGACCTAGAACTGGGGAGCCACCACAACCAAAAGGGACCTCCAGCTTTGGAAGTGATGCACTGAACGCACCGGGAACAGGGCTAAGGAGCTGGCAAAGCTGGGGCACGCCTGACCTAGAGTCTGCCAGAGACAGAGATTAACTTGGAGATATCCTCTCCCACTTTGGAGGAGGAGTTGCTCCAACACGAAGGTTCATTCATAGCAACCAGGACCGCACGGGGCAGGATTCCCCCCGCCTGATCCCCGTGCTGACAAGAGTCATGGCACATATCTGGTTTCTTGGCTCAGCAGGGGAGGGGAACAGGGACGGAGGGGCGATATGCGTGAGCGCTTCCCTCCGATTTATGAGTATACCCTTGGCAGGGCTCCCAAGCGGGGCCGGGCAAGCTGGCCGGGGCTTCTGGTTTCATCCTGACCCTAACTACAGGCAGGGGAGAGAGTCAACTGCCGGGATTAGAGGCGAGAGTCGTTCTTCGCCACTGCCCGCAGACACCTCTCTCATCCTCCTGGCGCAGAAAAACTCAGCCAGAAAACCCCAGGGCCCGAAGGCCCACGTCCCCCCCAGGTGGAAGAAACCCAGCAACAAATTGCCACAATTTGATGAAAAAGGAGAATGGCGTCAGAAACACTTTCGCTAAAGGCTAACGTTAGAAGGCGTGGTAGACAATATAAAGCCTCGAAAGAAGTTCCGGCATCCAGTTTAACCCCACACACCTGTCCAGAGCTTTGATTTCTAATCCCAGGAACCACAAAAAAACCCCAAAACATACAAGTAGCTGTGGCAACAGAAATAGCTGCGCATCCCCCACCCCATTATAACGTTAAATACAGGGGTAAACTTACACTCTGGGAATGAGAACGTCTCAAAGAAAAAAATTACACTTTGCTATTAAACCAGATACATTCAGACCTTTCATCGGGAAGCTTCTGATGATCTCTGACAAATAGCTGAATAAGGCCTTTGTTTGCTTTTTGCTTTGTTTTTAAGCTCCCCAATTCTTTTCCGCGGTTCTCCGGAGCGCAGAACCCGGGGCCGAGAGCTGCTCTCGGCTCGGAAGGAGCGATTCCCACGTCAGCTAAGGGGAGCCGCAGCTGCGTGAGCAGCGGGGCAGGACAGGTCTCCGAAGTTATTAGTATAAGCTTAGTCACACTTTGCGGTGACGTCCTGTTAACAACTGCGACTCGACTCCCCACCCCTCCCCCCCACCCCCAAAAAAAAATTAAATAAAAAAAAGAAAAAAAGCTAACAAAAAAATCATCTAAACCCAACACACACACACAAAAAAACCAACCCAAAACCATAAAAAAAAAAACCCAAAACGCTCCGTGCTCTTCCCCTGGCATCTAGCAAATGAGGCAACAACAACAACAACTCTGCTCGGAAAAGTTCCCTGAGCTACCTATGAGTAACATCATACGTATATATATATATTTTTTTTTTTTTTTTTGCTTTCTATGACTACCACAACTATGACATTTTCCATGTTTTATTTTGCATATGTGATCTAGAGTTCACTTACTGTTAGATGCTGGAACAGCCATGCCCTCATGATATTTGTGGCTACTTTGGGAAAGATGCCACGCTTTTTATGTCGCTTTTTGTCCTTATCTGGATCATCATCATCACCTGTGCTGGGGGAAGCTACACTGTTGTCCAAGCCGTCACCTGTAAATATAGTGAATCAAATTTTGACTTATGCTACCTTTATATACTTCAGCCGAAGCCTGGCTTTGGGTATAAACTGCATGAATATTTAAATGAAGTATAAATTCTTTAACACAGTAATTCACCAGGGGTTGAGGGGATGGAGAGGGTGGGGGTGGGATGGGGAGGGGAAGAGACATAGGGAGAGGGAGGGTCACAGGACTGTGTCGGCCCCGTTCTGGTTTATCCTGAAGGACAGTGCGACCACTTCTGCCACTGGATTCAGCACTGTAACCCCAAAGTGCTTAAAAAATAAATAAATAAAATATTTTGCAAGCATCCAGCTTGCAAAGGTGGAAACGGTGGCTTTTCTTCACACTAGGTCAAAATCCCAAAATTTATCCCAATCGGCTACTTTGGCTGAGATGGCAATTAGGAAAGCATCGATGGTGTCCCATCCCCATGACGTGCGTGAAGCCGGGTGCCCCGTCCCGCCCTGGGATGAGAAAAGCGGGGTGAATGCAGCTCTTTTTCAACATCATATTCTCCCCTTGAATTCCCAAACAACCAGAGGATTGGGGCATCGCTTCTATTAAGTCTTTTAGTGATGTCCGACTCCCCCTGACTTTTTGGGTGGGAGGTGGGCAGCTAACTGGCCTCCCCTCTTGCCAGCCCCAGCCGAAAGAAATTCATACTGGGATAAGTAGGTACCAATTTGCCGTACACCGTGAGAATGAACACCCCACTTTGCGTCGGAGCGCCATATCCGCCGTAGGTGTCTGCTCCCATTAAACAACAACCAATCCAGAATGAATTCCCTTAATGCAGAGAGGGTCTCGGACAGTTCTCGTCCCGTTAGCAACGTATCCGCGGGAGGACGTAACCAGCCAAATTGGGACTGGGCTGGTGGGCGACGGCTCAAAGGAAAACCAAAGTTGCAGTGCCCGGCCCGTTTGCATGCAATTTTTGTTTCAAACCCCAAAAGCGGTTTATAAACAAGTCCGCAGAGTGAATCAGCCTTTGCGTTCTGGACTGAAGGGTATACCCCAGCTGCTGAGGACACTGTATTTGTAGCAACCGTGGAGTTGTGATGTTATTATGCAAGTGTTTTTTTACACCCCCTGGGTGAGAATGATCAAGAAAGTCATCTGAATTGGGCTGAATCAAAACTATCTCTGTTAGGATAAAAATAAATTATATTTTTTTTAAAAAAAAAAAAGGATGTAGACTGTCAAAATTATGATTTGTTAAACAGCTTTCAGTACCAAAAAATAAAAAGTTATTATTAGTGTTATATTTTTAGTACCTCACTGACCGTGGCAAATTTATAATTGTCCTTATGACTTGGCCTGTGTCTTTAATGAAATGGTAACTTTGGGTAGTTACAGAAACAAACAAGATTTTTATGAAGAAATCAGATATCCGACAAATTCTTTGAAAGCCTGGCATATAAAAAAGGGCTTTTATACAGAGAAGCAATTCACCATATAAAATAATAATTCATAAAAGAAACATGAGCAAAGGAAACAACTCAACAGCATTTAAAATTCTACGGGCTAATCCACTTTCTGTCCACGAGAGGCAAACAAGGAAAAGAAAAGTATTACGCATTCATCGATTAAAAATGAAAAGCTTCTAACCTAATGACACTGCCTTTCACCACCTCCCTGCAATCCTCCCCCCCTCCCTCCCCCCCCCCCCTATTTTTTTTTAAATACACTCTCTCCTCATTTCAAACCCCCTTCAGATTAATTTAGCAGGCAGCGCCTTGTGCCTGACGGGAGGGAGGACTCATTGATAATTTATGGAAATATCTACTATAATCCAAGGGAGAGGACTGTTTTTTTTTTTCCTTCCCCCCCCCCCCCCCCCTCCAGCTTTGTGCATCAATAGATAATCAAGGCCTTCAAGCAGCCTTAGCTTCCCATTACCTCGGGCAAGAGAATTCCTGAAAGCATGCCTCCGGGGCACCTGAATTATATCCTCCATTAGGGGAGGAAAAGCTTTCTGCATTCCACCTATAACACTCCCCAGAACCTTTCCTGTTTATTTCTGCCGTATGAAAGCAGAAGCATTAGGGACAGGATTTTTTAAGTGAAGACTTATGTAGATACAATGGAGAAACCTTTCAAGCGCGAGCCAGATCACCTCCTTCAATCCCTGGCGGTGACCTATCCCAAATAAAAGGTTTCTGTTACATCATTAGCTCAAGCCAAAAACAGCCTTGGCTTAATGCACAGTTTGTTCTTCCTACTGTTTTTAGGCAAATACTGCTACTTTACTCCCATCTGGGAGGGAAATTACACTGCTGGGCTGTAATCTAAGACAAGATTTTCATTGGAAGCAAATGCTTTCAATCCAGTGTAAATACTGGTGCATGTTCAGAAAAGCCTAAAACAATAAACCCTGGCCCCGTCCGACACAAGTTAGAGAAAGTGAAAGGGTAAGAAAGCACCCGGCTATCCTGAGAGCAAACGCTTCGCTAGACTTTTATAAATTGTTTAACCTCTTCCACTTTTTTTTTTTTCTTTTTTTTTTTTTTAAATGGAAAATTGATCCTGTAAAGACCGAAACCACAGAGAGAAGTCTAAACGGTCAATTGTGGATTTTAGTCATTTCCATCTACTTTGCAACCCGATATGCTCACCTCCGTGAGGTCTCCAGAGATTCCCCCCCCAACTTCTTTCCCTCTTTTTAAACATCGCTCCGCAAACATGAAGCGCCGCTGACCAGCCACACGGTAGCAGCTACGAACCGCGGTTGCAAAAATGTCAACGGCGGCTCCGTTCCTGAAGTTGACTTCTCCTGCCGCCAAAATGAAGGCGAAACTGAAAAGGTGGAAATAATCATAGAAATGATGCTAGTCCATAAACAAGCTTACAGCCTCATTAGGATAGTGGGGAGGCTCCGCTGGGTGATTTATGCTTGTTTTGCTGATGCCATGAGGAAATGCCATAGGGCAACTTTAGCCAGCTGCTAATGGTTTCTGACAGCTTCTTAGCAACTAGCGCAAGCAACGCCGTGGCCTTCGCTAGTGACAGAAACCGAAAATGTCATATTATCTGCCCGTGTGTCACCAAGTTCCGTGTGGCAATTAACTAGTAGGCCAGCCACTGAGGGGCCAGAGGCTCTTCAAAATGGCCCGTGGCTATTTTGGGAGGTGGTGGAGGGGAGAGGGTAGAAGCGGAGCTGGGCCTCTACACCGCGCGCCACGCACCCTCTGTCCACTGAGGAGTCCGCTCCACGCGGATCCTTTGTCCGTGGAGAAACTCCATCTAGCTTCCTCTTTAGGCACGGCGTGACATTATCAGAGGCACCGCCAGTAATCCGTCTTGATATGATGGTGGGAAACGACACTTTAATTGGCAGTACCTGACTCTCCGGTTTCGAGCGCTGGATCCGAAGGTGCGAGCCGTTTTTCTGCTCGCTCGCAAATTAGTCTAAAAGGATTTGAGATCACTGAAGCAGACTCGCCGCCCGTCAAATGGCTGGGAGCGCAGCGACTAGACGGTATTTTAACCAAAAAAAAAAAAAAAAAAAAAGGAAAAAAAAAGAAGCCGAGGAGCAGGAGAGCCCAGGCTCCGCGTGCCCGCTCCCCAGCGCGCAAAACCAGGCACCATACGTCAAACCTGTCAGACCTTTCAGCGTAGCCATTTGCCCTTTCCAACAATATTTAAGAATTGGTTTTACACAATTTTTTTTTTTTTTTTTTTTTTATAGGCCACGGTCTAGCGAAAAGGGGCCAACCGACAAAGAAAGGAATTTGTACTACAATTCGTCTGTGGCCGATTTCTTGCCAGACCTGGGCCGGTCCCCATGGAGCGAGGCAGGTGACCTGTGGCAGCTCCCCGGCTGTCGGGCAGCTCCGATTTCAAACGCCCTCGACTCCGGCGTCCCGGAGTTGCCTATTTAAGCACACCCAGGCATTTAGGCCGCACTATCCTGTTCCTTTCAAGAAAGGATAAAGCGGCGTTTATCGTATTCAGCCCTGCTGAATGGGTCAGGCCTCTTGCCGCGTATCCCCCTTCCCTGCCGCCATGGCCTCCTATGACTTCCCTTCTCCTCCCACCTCCCCCCAAAAATCAGGAGGCGGAAGCAGCAAAGGGTGACGGGGGGTTTACAGCGGCTCCTTGAGTGGGGGTGACGCTCTCTTTGTCCTGGGCGATGCATGATAAACCTTTGGTGGCAAAACCGGTGTTTCTGGAGAGCAGGTTGGCACACGCTGTTGGAGGAATGAGGTGGTGGTTCAAAGCCTCGCCTCCTCCTTCCCCTTCCACGCCAAAATGAACTGAACGAAGCCGTCACTGCCCTGCAGCGTTGGGAAGGCAGAGCTGGGCAACTTCCAGTCGCCCCAGCTCCTGAAACCATCCTCAGACCTCTACCATAAGAAGCTGCCCAGATACCACATGAATAGTCCGACAACCTGAGTCGGGGCCGTTTTAAAAAGGTTGGACATTCAAATGCCCTGGCCCCTTCGCTCGACTAGAAAATCCATGCCTTTGCATGAGGCTCTTTAGACGAACGCCCCCCTCAAACGACTTAAAGTGACCAGAAATCTTAACAGCAAAGTGCCAAATACAGGTTTACTGCCAGATCTTCACCAGACCCAACAGGTTCTTTCTCACCGCATGTAGCCCTGTACTAGGACCGAATCCGTGTTTAGAGCACGAACATTTTTATATCAAAGCAAAACATACTATTCCTAATAAAGCCTGCTTCCCACACCTCTGTCACAAGAGCTGAGAGAGGTTTCGGGGTCCACTGTTCAATTGGCTGGGATGGGGTGAGAGGAGGGCACCAGCTTCGCTGAGGTCCACCAAGCCACGCGATGAGCGCCACCTTCCACAGCTTTTCCAGTCCACTTCTAGCTAAGCACCGAAATCCACTGCTTTAAGGAGGTCATGGAAGAAAACGTGGAACAAACGTAACCCAGAAGCCCTGGGAAAGACCCAGAACACCTTTAGGTGCCCCCTGGACTGAACAGCTCCATTAAACCAGTGTCCTCCAAAAGTTTCAATGCATATCAACTGAACTTACTTTTCTGTTCCCAAATCTCTCCTGTTAAAAGCAGCTTCTGCCTCCTGGAAGAACTTTATGGTTTGCACTTACTTTTTGCATTTAATAAGCTAATATAATTTAAACATCCGTTGTGTTTGGACGAAACCCATTGACTCCTGTACTAGACTTGCAATGTTTTCAGTGCTATGAACTGAAACACCTAACGGTGCCCCAAAGTTTGTGGGCTTTTGGGTACTGTGTTTTTTTTTTTTTTTTAAATTCTATCACAATTTTTTTTTAAAGCATTTAGACATGAGTTCCTCAAATTCCTGTTTCTACTAGCATGAGAAATCCTACATTATCTAAGCCAAAATATTTAACTGTTCACTGTCCGTGCACAGCTCTCTTGGTTCCTTTCTCTTTCAACCCCTCCAAGAACTCAAATCTCTTTCGCAACCTTTCCAGGAAAGCTGGATTCCTAAATAACTTCAAGCAATATAATGTAGCAGAGAGATTTTCAGTGGCAAAACGACTTTCTTTAAACTGTCTTCAGTGCTCTGTGCTGATTTAGAGTAACTATTATAATTTCCGCACCTTTACCTATATTATCCCTCACAGAAACACATCACCCCTTTGCTGTGTACCAACACATCCACCATGCTGACTTTTTGCAGAGCAAAACCAGGCCCACGTGGGAAATGTAATTTTTCTATAAGGTACAGAATTATCAACTCTCAAAAAGCAGGTCCAAGGATGCAACAAGTCGGGTTTTTTTTGCAAAACAAGAGCAAGAGAGAAGGAATCTGCCACAACCTACTGTTCACAGGACTTAAAACAAGGATCGTCATTTCAGACCACCAGCATTGAATGGACTTGGGCAATTGAAGAAGAATATGAAGGTTTGGTTTTGTTTTTTTTTTTTTTCATTTGTTTCTGACACAATCAGCTCCAATTCAGCAAAGGAATGTGGTGAGCAAAAATCACACCCAGACGACTCTGATGTGAGTCAGGGTGGCCAATATTTGTGTCTGCAACCAGAACAGACTATTGCAGTTGGAAGGGGCCTACAACGATCATCTAGTCCAACTGCCTGACCAAGTTAAAGCATGCTGTTAAGGGCATTATCCAAATGCCTCTTAAACACTGACAGGACACGCGAGGACAAGTTCACTACTCAGAAGTGATCATTCCTCCTTACAGCGAGGTGGGGAAGAAGACAAGCACAGGGGTCTGAGGGCTCAGCTATGCCAGAAGAGAGCTGGAAGGCACTGGCACAGTCTGGGGATGCATACCCAACTGGTAATCTAAGTTGTACTTTTTGGGGGAGGAGAACTAGAAGTTTTGACATGAAAGAGTGTAGATTTAGATGAGATATTAGGAAAAAACATTTCACTGTGATGGTGGTGAGGCACAGGAACAGGTTGCCCAGAGAAGCTGTGGAACCTGCATCCCTGGAGGTGTTCAAGGCCAGGTTGGACAGGGCTTTGAGCAACCTGGTCTAGTGAGAGGTGTCCCTGCCCATGGCAGGCGGGGTGGAAATGGATGATCTTCAAGGTCCCTTCCAACCCAAACCATTCTATGATTCTATAAAAAGCCCATGAGTTTAGAAGATTTCCCCAAAATACATTATTTTAAAATTTACACACACACACACACACACACACACATATATATTGCATATGTAACATTGACCCACTCTGACTGCTCTCAACCTGCCAATGCCCAAGCAAGGCACGTGAGCTGACGATGGGGCTACCAGCAAAAAGGTACTTCAGAAAGCTTCAAGTAACGGTGCAATTTCTTTATTGTGAAAAACACTTTCTATTAGTTTGGATACACAATTAGCCAGATGTCATGGAAGTGCCAACTCCAGGAGTTCCTGAGGTCAACAGCAATCGTCTCAGCGCATTGAACGGCCTACCGAACAGCCCCCAAAATGATTTACAACAATGATGTAGGTCTGCTTGTGAATTTGAAACGTGGTGTTGACAAGGGACCATTTTGGTTTTTTTTTTCCTTATTCCTTAAGGAAAAAGCCTTCTCAAATATACTCAATAAAAAGTTAATGAGGAACAACAAGGTTGAAAATGAGCATTAGCAAGGAACAAATACCATGTGTTTGGGTTTGCACGCATCTCTTAAGGAGATGCAGTGCATGTTTCATGCAAGGATTCAGACCATGACATAAGCAGTAGGAGGTTGTCAGTCACAGATACTATCCATATTTACAAGATTCTAAAGGAAAAACAGTTGCAAAAATATCCTACACAAATATTCATAGATGGAGTAACCCGGACGAGTATAAATTACACTCTGGCATTTGACAAATTTTCAAAGTTTTTCTTCTTTAATTTTGTTCTTTAGAGACACTTTGTTCATTAGAGACAGGAGCACCTTTTTCTAGTAACTCGATCCTTCTTTTTGACTTGAATTCCCATCAGGCAAGCAACGAGCAAATTAGTTGTCTACGCAAGGAGTAAAAACAGCACTGAAGAATAGGGGGAAAACCCCACAGATTTTACTAATTTTCATTTGTTCAGAAGCTTTTTACGGCTGAAATGAAGGAAACCTCTCTTCCTGCACAACATAGCTCTCCTTAATGGGGTTCAGAAAACTCCCCTATTATGGGTAAGTTGTGTGGTATTTCTGGAGCTGTGCATCTATGTGCCAAATGAAGTATTAAAAAGAAAGCAATTCATTGTATGGGAAGCAAACAACTTTCTGCTGCCAGCTCCAGAAGTTTACTTTGAGCAGTTGGAAGCAAATACCCAACAGAAAAGTATCTGGTTAAACAGAAAAACATCCTGGTTTAACCAAGAATGGTAAAAAGCTTAAACAGTTGTGGGTTTTTTCCTAACCTAAAAGCCAGCACGATGACCCTATCACTTCTTGGGAAAGGCTGTTTTTCAGTCATTCCCTCATTTTGTTCAAATATCGGTCTTTTTTTGAAACCTGTTCTCTCCAACCTCAGCGGTAGAGCTGACCCTCCCAGCTATGGGTCCCACCAGTTGCCTTCTCCACGAGAAGTCAACCACATACAGCTGAGACACAGGTAAGTCCACCGTTGGACTCGGTTGGCCTTACTCCCTTGCAAAGCAGGAGCGCAAAGCAGGAGGAGCACAGGACTGCTCTGCCATGGGGGAAACATGCCCAACTAATATCCCAAATGGCCACGAGGTCAACTTCTGTAAATCTCTATAGCTCCTTAACAACTGGTTCTATCTTTGTGTTTATCCAGCTCCTAAGACACTTGACTGTTGGATGGAGCACAAGCAGCTATAAGAGGCTCAAAACAAAGATCAGAAGCATATTACGTATAGACTAAGGGACGCATTATCTGTAGAAACAGTTTATTATAGCAGAGCATTTAAGTAGGCTTCCTTCCCTAAACACAGCTAAATTGCCCTGGGCCCAGCCTGCACGCCTGCTCCAGAGGAGATGATGATGCAGGTTTCATGTTTTACAATAGACAATGTGGGCCAGAACCTTGATGCTGTCCAAACCATTCAAAACGAGGTTCTTCTATTGAAAAAAGTTTTAAAAAATTTAATTGTTGGGCAAGACAAACCAAAATGCTTGGCATGGTTGAACCAAACTAAAGCATTTTCTTTTGGGCCAATGCAAGACCAGCCGAACCTGGCCCAAGCTGCAGTGTGCCCTGCAGCAACTACAGTTCAGACTCTTTTTTCCCCAAATCTTCTTTTGCAGGGCTGGATCTCATATGTCACAGGAGTCATATAGCCATGATGAGCAGGAGAGAATTAGTCTAGCTGCAGCTCAGGCAAGTCAGGATTCATGACCTACCAAGTCCATGTGAGATATTTGCAATTGGAAGTTCCCACGTGGTTTGTGTCAAGTTAAAAAGTTCTTGCTGATGTGCAATGCGTTTATTCTACTCCCGTTACCCATTGTAAAGTAGTACGAAAACCAGTAAGTTGTTATTTTCCCTGTCCCTAGTCCCCCAGTAACATCTGACAATTAAAACCAAGACAAGATTAAAAGAAAGCTAACATTAAACTTCACTTTGCATGCCATGGCAGGACCGCACACTCTATTTCCCC
Organism: Vanellus vanellus; assembly: GCF_965231255.1. Classification (NCBI taxonomy): domain Eukaryota; kingdom Metazoa; phylum Chordata; class Aves; order Charadriiformes; family Charadriidae; genus Vanellus; species Vanellus vanellus. Next base: position 11,429,940 of record NC_138907.1, read on the forward strand.
ACACACAGTGGTCACTTTGCAACTGCAAAAGGCAGAATTAAAAGGGATGAGAATAAATTGCCCCCATCTCATCCACCTTTCCTCTTTTGACAGTAGTAACATCTCAGCTGCCATTCCCTATGCTTCAAAAAAACCACCCATCATCTCACACAACCTTATAAATTTCCACTTGCTGCAGCCATTACTCCAAAAGATCATAGCCACTGAAACCTCTTGATTAGGTAGTTAGCAAAAAAGACCCCTGGCTTTGATCTTCAGGTGCAAATCAATTATTTCTTCGTACTTAAACCAAGAGGAAGACAATTTCCATTTGCTACAGAGGGTTAATCCAAAAAGCCTTCTGAGGCAGCCTGGTGGTTCCCGATGGGGGACCCTGTATCTCACAGCTAGGGAAAGGAGGGCAGAGAAGAGGGCTGTCCACATCCACCCAGAAGAACCATTACATAGAATAGCTTAGGTTGGAAGGGACCTTTAAAGGTCATTTAGTTCAACCTCCCCTGCAATAAGCAGGGACATCTTCAACTAGACCAGGTTGCTCAAAGCCCCGTCCAACCTGACCTTGAATGTTTGTAGGGATGTGGTGTGTACCACCTCTCTGGGCAACCTGTTCCAGTGTCTCACCACCCTCATTGGAAAAAAATTCTTTCTTGAATCTAGTCTAAATCTACCTTATTTTAGTTTAAAGCCATTACCCCTCATCCTATCACAACAGGCCCTTGTAAAAAGTCCCTCCCCATCTTTCCTGTAGGCCCCCTTTAGGCACTGGAAGGCTGCAATAAGGTCTCCCTGGAGCCTTCTCTTCTCCACGCTGAACAACCCCAAATCTCTCAGCCTGTCCTCACAGCAGAGGGGCTCCAGCCCTCACAGCATCTTTGTGGCCTCCTCTGGACCTGCTCCAACAGGTCCATGTCCTTTTTATGCTGGGACCCCCAGAGTTGGACGCAGTACTCCAGGTGGGATCTCACCAAAGCAGAGGGGCAGAATCACCTCCCTCGACCTGCTGGGAGTACCTGCCCAGTACTTGGGGTCCACATAAACAGGGCAGGAATCAGACCCAAAACATTTATCCTCCTCTTTTCTAAGCAAATATTAGAAATATTTGCAAACATGACTGAATGGATGGCATTTGGACTGCACAGTGAGTTTCCTTCCCTCACCCTGACCTAGCGCTGCTTGGGATGCTCAGGAGAAGCCTCCTTCGCTTTCCAAAGACAAAACCTTACGTTACCACGCACATCATCAGCTCAGGAAAAAACACCTTAATTACAAAATAAGCAACCCTCTGTCAGACCTTTTAAGGGAAGGGCACAGACGGAATTAATAATGTTTTTCTTAGGCTGTCCCCACTTCCCCTTGCTGCCCAGTGCCTTAAATCCGCCGCTCTTGTTCTTCCAGCAAAAGCCGGTCACTCTGGAGGGCCCGTGACAATAGCGGGAGGCTGCTCCTCGGGAAGGAGGTGCAGAAGCCAAAAGGAGATAAGTAGATTTGGCAGAGCCAAGCTCACTCAAAATTTTCTTCCACTTCACTGTCCCTCTCCAACACAAAAGGCAAAGCTGCTCTGATGAGGCAGCGCTTAAAAACAAAAAAAAAGCCCACAATGGGAAAAACAAACCTGAAGTTGGGCTTTAGAGCGAAGGCGCGGTGGCGTCGGCTCTGGCGGCCAGCGGGAAGGCACACCGCTGCCTGCACGGCTCCCGCTGCCCTCCCCTCGGCACAGGGAGTGGGACAGGGGTGCCTTCAGAAATCATCTCCCACCCCCTCTCCCGTGGCTCAACATGGGCAGCACATGGTAGAGCATGGCACCAGAGATGGAGGCCACCCATGGGTGTCATTCTGCACCAACTGAAGCACAATGGCTAGCGGTGGCCAGCCGAAACTGCACATGGGCCCATCTACGCAAACTGGGGTTAAAAAGCCCCAATTTGGGTACGGTGCAGCAGCGGTCGCTGGAGAAGAGGGCTACTTGCTCTGCCCCGGCTTCCCTTGCTCTACACGGCTGAGAGGGATCAAGCAATGACCGCCAACAACTAACTTCCCTTCTTCTACAAACACCTCCCCCCCCAAAAAGGTAGAATCTGCTTTCTCAGTGCCCTGCTAACACCCCTTGAGTGCGAGGAGGTGAGGCGGAACCATGGGCAGGTTGGGTTTCTACAAGAAGCCCTGCACATCCAGGCGGCTGGCATGACTCCGACACCTGGAACCTCAAGAAGGCTTGGAAAGCCCTTCAGAGAAGCAACGGTGATGGGGAGGGGGGGGTCCTGACCCTGCTCCTCGTGGTCAGGCACTGGCCACCAGGCTCAGCACCAAAACTGAGCTCCCTTCACCCCGGGGACACGAAGGCACTGACAGCCCTTTGCAGACACTTCAGACTTACTAAGTTGGCACATCCCCTTCGGCTCCAGCTTAATGTATTCCTGTCACTGCTGTGTTTTTGGTTTCCTATGACTTTCCATCACAGCTTCTGGTGTTTTGCTGTTTGTTTTACAGTGCAGTTATAGGTTAGGGTGGTGTTTGTTTTTTTTTTTTCCAAATTCAAACAAACAAACAACAAACCCAAATGCAAATCATCCAGGAACAAACAGATGTCAGAGGGTCCAAACCATGCAGTGAAGATGAAAGCAAAGTTAGATCAATGCTGGACACTTAAAAACTTCCCCTGAATATCACCCACAGGTGCACACGTGCCTTACTTTCACCTCCATCTTCCATCACTATATATTCCTAGACATCAGCTACCCAGGATTACCTTGAGTAGGCAAACTGATGGGAAAAGGGAAAAATTTCTGGTGCTCTCCAGAATTTAAGTATTATTTATGTCACTACATCTAGTGGCATCAAAGGTGGGTAAACCACTGTAAGAAGGACGATGGATGGGAAGGAGGTAACTCGGTCATTTCCATTTCTCTCTCTTCGACTCCATTCCTTCGCAATAAGAACGCTTAACCAAAATCCCACAGAAAGCTCAAAGCAAAGCTGGGTCACAGCAAAAAGCTAAAAAAAACCCAACCAAACCTAACACAGATTCAAACAGCCTTCAAAAAGCAAGCCAAAAAGATTTCTGGTGGATTGTGTTTTTCAATTCACACCATTTGTCATTATCCCTAATAGCAACAGTGGTAGAAATGGATAGAAAGCAAAAACTGCCTGCTTTTAGTAATCTGATGTACTTTAAATGACATGAATGAGTAACCAAGGAAGTTAAAGAAAACCTCAGGTTCTGGCAGGCTGAAAACCACAGGCATCAACTTCCCCTCGGCAGGTACAGACCACGTGGATGAATAAACTTGCTCTTCTGCTGAAGCAACCTCATCCTTGTTGAAAGGGCTGAAGACCTCATCTTGCCCCTTCCACCCATCGGTGATGGAAGAGGACTTGTGTCTGCCCAGCTCACCACTCCATCTGTCTCCTCCTGGGGCAGCCTGGAGGTGCCTACAAAGTCACCAGCTTCCCCCTCAAAATGGTTCTGCCAAATATCCCATTGCTCAGATGGTACCCTCTCAGCTGAGGTTACCAAGGAATACCTTTCTACTGCACACCCCATCTTTCTCACCCCAACTTTCAAGACGTGCTTCTCAATGGGAAGGACAGTTGAGGAGCAGGACACACCATGCATGCACAGCCTAGACAAACACCAGCAACATCCCCGTGCCCTTCCCACGCATGCAGTATCAATTAGAAGAGTTTTATAGGCACCGGTTGCCGTGCAAAGGAAAAGACTGACTTTTCTGAGCATCCAGTAAATGCCGGGAAAAGAGAAGAACAGAAAGGAAATGGAAGGAGGAACCTGGAACGGAGAAGGGAAAAACAGGAGACCTTGGCTCAAAGGGGAGAGTTGACCACGCTCTTAGCCTTGCCTTCATCTATAGATGTTTGCTTTTATAAATCTCGGAAAATATGTGGCGCATGAGCTAAGTCAGCCCCTAGGCAGATTTAACTTGGGTGACCTGAACTTACTCCACAGATCACCATAGGTCTCTCTGACCTTGGCAGTGACACAAGGATTGTATTTTCTCATGGCTGAATTACTCTGAAATAATTCTGCCAACGTATTAGGCATAAACAGCCTTTTATTTAGCATCAGGCAAATACGTTCTCTCTCTCTCTCTGCCTCTCGCCTCCCCAAACAAAATCTATTTCTTGGGATAAGGAAAACCCCACCCTTTATTAAGGTCTGGGTACACATCTCGAGGGCCAGACACAAGCTTGGCTGCTCCATGCTCACGGCAATGTATTTTCAGCCATTGCCTTCAGCACGATGCATTTTGGAGTTAACTGGTAAGTTCTGTTGCTTTTGATTGGAGCGGTCAGCCTGCATTTTTGCAGATGAATATACAAATGCCTTCAGACACAGAGGAGGGGGAATATACAGATCGATAGCGGGAATGTTCGGCTTCAATCGCCAAAACAGAAAACACAATCCTCACCGTACACCTACGCATAAGCCAAGAGCAGCTCCACTAAAACCAGCCAAGTTGCACTGAGATAAGCAGAAGGAAAAAAAAAAATGGAAAAAAAAAGAAAATCACATCTCGGTCTTGCAGAAAATTGACCAATTTGGAAGGAACAGGTAAACAGTGTGTTCTTGGACAAGAGTCAGCGCAGTTTGGATGATGCAGACCTTTCCGTTCACGAGTTGCGCTGGTTTTTGTGTCTGGTCACTTGAGGTCACACCGCAGAGCTCCAAGGCTCTGCTTTCTCCCCGCGATGGAGGCAGCTAAAGCGACTATTCAAATCTCGCATTATTCTGATGCCACCCGATTCTTAATTGCTAAAGAAATGGGGACTGAAACCACAGAAAGGGCTTTCTGGCACTGGCTAAGGAAGTATCAGTCTTTGAGGTCAGAATAACATCCCTTAAAAATATGAACCAGAGCGGTCCTTTCATGCTTGATAAAGGCAGGCAAAACATTAGCAGGCTATTTTGCTGAAGACGGGTATAGTTTTCTAATATGTATATAGACACACACTCATCATTGACGAGCATCAAAATGAAAGAAAATACTTGCAAATCTGTAGTCAAGTTAGCCTGAGAGAGTCAAATAAATCCCAGCAAATACTCTTCCCAGTTTTCACCATCACTCCGAATGAGCCTCTTCTAATAAATGCATCGCACATCAAGCAGGACGGAAACGCAATTTTCTGACTGCGAACTGCTTGCTTCATCCACACACAACTTTTGCGGTATTGCTGACCCCTTACAAACCCGGAGACGAGCGTCTCAGTCTTCAGGCTGGGTCACCAAGGCTTCTCAGGCAGAAAAAAAGAAGTCTCCAGTCACACGCTTGCACTCTTTCCCCATCACAATGCTGGAGCAATAGTCACTGACGCCAAAACCGGTGATTCTCTTGAGACTGGAAAATGCTTTCCTAAATATCTGCTAACTTTCTGCACAGCTGCCACCGATGCCGGCCTCTGCGCCACCGCTAATCACACAGCCGTTTTCTATGCAAAGCAACTTTGAGTTTTGTCATTTATTTTAACTGCCTGACCAGCTTCACCAGTAATTCATCATTTAAAGCGGATGAGAACAGAAGAAGACCAAGAGTGTCATCTATAATCACCGGTTCGAAATTCAAAGTGCAGCTAAAAAGCATTCTTACCTATGCTTTCTTTAACAGCTTCTATGGAAAAGACTTTGACATAACCACCATGAATACGTTCTCAGCAGTGACCTGAACAAGGCAAAACAGACCCGGCGAGGGCAATACACTCTTGCCTGTAAGACCACGTGGAGGGTCTCCCTTCTCACCAGCCCAGAAGGCTTTTTGCACATTCCGACATCGCACGTGAACCTCATGCAAGAACATGCAAGGAGAGGCTCAGGACGGTGGGCGCCGTACACGTTAGCTCGAAGATGATGTGAACTGTAAATAAGGAGCTCCAAGTCTCAAAGAAGTCAACAAACGTGCTGGAAAGGCCAACTTTCCGAGGCCCTGCAGGGATCTGTGCAGGTTAGGATGCCTGTGGGGCAAGGAGTACAGCTTGCGAGGAAGCCTCCGCCGGGACATCCCTGGAAGCACCTCCCTCAGCTCCCTTCCCCGGGTTTACCCTGGAGAGCCATCCCTCAAGATCCCAGATAAGACACGTTGACAAGGCGCTGAATGAAAGCCTGCCCTGCTGCTGCCAGGAACCTGCCCCCCCCTCCGGCACTCCAAACCCAGCGCCGTCCCCCAGGCTTTGCACTTCCCAAGGAAGCAAGCCATGAATTTCACATTTTTGGGGCAGAGCGGGGGTCACCGGGGCACAATCTGGAGATATTTTTCAGGACAGCATCCAAAGTGGATTTCAATATGAAAATAAGAGTTCAATATTGTGCATAAAAATTATTAACCCCCCTTGTCCTCCACCTCGTCTGCTAGTGAGGATGGATGCAAATATGACTACAAAACGAAGTGGCCAAATGAGCCTTTTTGAATGCGTATTAGTGCGCTTAAATGGACCGAATGTGCATCTTGTTAAGTTTGGAGTGGAAGTAGGCTGAAGTCTGGCTTTACATTTAAAATCAGACAAGGAAAGTGCGTGGTGAGAAGTCCCAGGAGCTGCCGTGCCAGCAGACAGAGGACCCCGCGCTCAAACAGCCCGACAAAGCAAAGCCCCCGAGTTGTTTGAACGTGACCATTCCTACATCAGCCCGGCGACAGATTTCGTTCTGAGGCTTCGCTCGTGGAGCCATTCAGCTCCCAAAAGACCCCAGGGCTTTTTAGCTGAAAGCTCAGCAAACCCTTGCCACCAAGTTTCACAAGCTCGTCTATCGGGTTTTATTTTTAAGTCCCCAGCTCCCAGAGTCATGTGAAAATCTTCCACCAGAACCACACACGCACTGCTGAAGAAAGGAACCTCCTGACGGCAGGGAAAGCTTCAAACCTGTCCTCCCAAGAGCGAGACGTGGGAATACAGACGCTGCCCTCACCCTGCGAGTAATATTAAAATAAAAATATCTCTTTTTCTATGCTCGTCAAGATTTTTGAACACCAACACAGCTCAGCAAAGACAATAACTTTTCAGGAGACGCTGAGGCTTAAGGGACTGAAAGTGCTCAGGAGCTGCAGAGGACACAGCCTCACCCACACACGCGGCGCCCGGAGCCCATTCCCCTCATCTTCAGCGGTACAAAATGCTTTATTCTGCTTTTCCACGCAGAGCAAAAATTTCCTTCTGACAAGTTTTAGCACCGATTCATCCCTCCTTACTCAAAGCAGGGAAGTCAGACTGCCAAGCTAAGTGTCTGAGCGAGGAGATTTGTCCTCCTCGAGTCCTTCCACAGTGAACGGAGAGAAACAGAAACTATGCAGGGAGAAATTTAGGATTGACTACAAAAACCAGCTTCAACTACTGCACAGAACAGTGAAAACTCACAAGCAGGAAGGCCATCGCGAGGCACCGATGGCTAACGAAGGCTGACTATGCCCATCTCTGTTTCTAAACAAGATCTGGACTTCGAGGCCCCTTCTAAAATTCCTCGGGATGGAAAGGCTGACTATAGCTTCCCATCCATCACCTGATGAGGATACAACCTCATGCTTCCTGCCACTGAGAACATGGGAAAACACAAAAATTCTACTTCTTATCAACAAATCAGAATTAATTTCTCCTTCCTATTTTGCCTTACTCGAGGAAAAAAAAAAGAACACCGACAAAACCGCCTTGATAGATAGCTAAATTTATGTCTTGCCAAACTGCATGTAAATGCAAGAAACAGGAAGCTTTTACTTGGAAACTGGAATTTCAAGCGCTGGGTGGCAAACAATGAACCAGAGAGATAAAGATGCAATGGCAATGGTAGAGGACAGGCCTACCAAGCTTCCTGCCCACGCTGACTCAAGAGCATGTGTCCCACCACGATAGGGACCCTGCCACACCGCTTGCTTTTATTTTGGTAACTGGTATTTGTTCCTGTGAAAAAAAAAAAAAAAAACAAAAAACCAACCCCATAAAAAACAAGTCAGAAAATCGGACAATAGTAGCCCCACCATCTCTTATTGAGATCTTTTACTTAACACTTTGCAGAAGATGTAATCAGCGGATCTTTGTCCATTTATACAATTCTCTCTGCTGTGACGAGGATTGTGTTACACTCTCCGGCCCCCGCCAGATCCGAGCATCCAGCCTTCCCCATCACTTCAAGAGATTGATCTGATACTTGAAAGCGCATTTGCTATTATCTACTCCGGCCCTTTGGAAATGACATTACACAGATTGGGGGGGGGGGGGGAGGGAGAAGGCAAATATTGCTGCTCTTTTATTATTCCTGCTGTTCCCTCGCTTGTAATATCTGAGAAGCTCCCAGGTCAATGGGATTACTTTATCTTTCTCCCCCTCGCCTTTATCTCCACCCTCGCCCCACAGGTATCCCTGTCCAAATGGGACTTTTCGGCAGGGGGTTTTGCTTGACCTGGGTCACTTGAAGGTCAAGCTTTTCACCACTTGCTAATGCAAAGCTTCTCCCCCCCAGCCTCCAAAGCTGCTTCATCCCCTCTAGCCCTCCAAAACTTCATCTTCCCCTCGCCAGCCCTCCAAACCTCCATCTTGCCCTCCCCCAACCCTCCAAACCTCCACCTTCCCCCCAACCCTCCAAAGCTTCTTCTCCCCCCAAACCCTCCAAAGCTGCTTCTTCCCCCCAGCCCTTCCCAGCCCCCTGCAGCCCAGGGGTCCGGGGTAACACTTCCCCACACACCCCTCTCCTGGCCGTGGGTGCAGACGGAGAAGGCAAATGCTGTTCCGGTGAAGCTGCAGAAGCAAACCCCTCCCCCCAGCTATGGAAACTGGAACATGTTTTGTTTTTTTTTAAATAAAGCAAGCAAAAGGAGAGGCTCCTGGAAAAAACAAAACAAAACAAAACAAAACAAAACCCCTCAGCTCAGCAGAGACTTTATTCCTGCACTAAACTTGAAGGATGGGAAGCTTAACTAGTTAGGAGCAACTCCAACTATATTTTTGCCTACCAGAACAAAGATCGATTTTTATTTAGATTGATTTTAAGATTTACATGCAAGAAATGGAAACAATTGGATCAAATATGTACTAAAACAAATTGTTGACTCCCCTGAAAGCCAATAAAACCAAAACAAATTTCGCAGATCTCATCTACCAGCATTTGAGATTTGTTTCATTTCATTATTTCGTCTACATTTACGGAGCAGAAATTTGCTTAACTCTTCTCCACTTCCTTTTTACTGAAACAATAAGGCTCGTTGCCGAATATTTTGTACTTGAATATTATCACCAGGATAGCATATGGCAAACTAGCAGCAGGCAGTTTATCTTCATCCTCTTTGTAAGCTAAAATTAGCACGATGCTTTTGCAGCAGTGTACCATGTATTCAGACCAACACGATATACCTAATACAACTTCAGCTCCATCCCTGGATAACCTCCAGTGTTCGAGCAAATTGATTGCTCATTTTAACTGAGTATTAACGTGTTTAGTATCAAGTTGGCATCTACCAACTTGAGAGGCACTTTTAACTTTAATGCTGTCGCTTCACCTCCACCAACTGAAAAAATAAAATTTGTGTAATAGTAACACACAGAATTTCAATTCATCTTTTAGGAGGCAATTCTAATTTATACTAAAGCATTCTTTACGGAAAGTGATACAATTAATGGGGGCAAAGGGTTGATACACCTCTGTTACGGCAAACACGCTCCTCCTGCTGCAGCCTGCATTCCTGCAGACTGTTAGCTGCTCGCTTTATTGGGATTAAATTCAACAAAGTTACCAACTTCATTGGGATTACATTAAACCGAGTCACCCACGTTACATGTCCTGACGCTGCGGCTATGCCAACCCTCTCTGCTTGCCAGTCTGCTCCTTCAACCTGGCAAATTATGGCCACCTCGGGGTTTTTTTAGCTGGATTAAAGACGCTAATGTTTTGCACTGTTTGCTGATTTGTTTCTTGTTGTTGTAACGCCAAGAAACTGAGCAGGACGCTTTTTCTAAGGGAAAGACAAAAGGTCCCAAAAAACCACTGTACTTCACCAGGGTGGTTATTTTACCACCTCTCTTCCCATGTTGACAGAATAAAAATGTATAATAGTAGGAGGTAGGCACGTCCAAGCCACGTATACGGCCAAACACGCACACACAAACCATAAAGATTTATATACCGATATCCAAAGATTTCGTGGCTGGGTCTGCCCACCAACTGGCAAAACAGCATCTTATCCCCTACTCGTTAGCAAGAGGCTGCTACAACTCCGGCCTTACAGTGCCCCGAAAGAAACTTAAACCCGATTTCAAACGATGACACTTTGCTTCAAGCAGTTCAGCTAATACTGACCACGTTACGTCTCCCCTCCCAGCTTTACGAAGGCAGTTGACGCAGAAGCGCGTGTGCTATAACCCAGGTCCCCAAGCAGGAGCACTACAGTGGGGTTTCTCCCTCCAGTGCCGTGCTGGCCGGGGAGGGAGGAGATCCCCTTGGCACGGCAATGAGAGCAACCAGAGGTTCTCCACCCTACAACCCCTGCTTCCATGACCTTCACTTGCTGACCAGACTGAGCTGAGATATGCCTTCTTCTGAAGTCCATCGGGACGCTACAGACTCCAGAATATTTTTAGCACACATCCACGTGACACTAACTGCTATTCAGAGAGCTGGGAAAGATTTAAGAATCAGCTAGGTTACATCCACCACCTTTAAGCTCTTTTCTGAGGACATAACTGGTGCCTCCTAGTAGGTCTTCTCCTGCAAAAGATGAATTTACAGCTCTGAGGTGACACGTGGTGTCAAGGTTGCAAGAGCCACAGCTCTCCTGTGGCGCAGGATCAGCCACGGAAGATCAAAGTTGAACTGTTTCAGTTGAACTGAAAATACTCTATTTTTATTTAGGAGGGGATTAAATGGGGAGGGACTCTTGATCAGGGAGGGGAGCGATAGGACGAGGGGGAACGGTTTTACACTGAAAGAGGGGAAATTTAGATTATATATCAGGAGGAAATTCTTTGCTGTGAGGGTGGTGAGGCACTGGCCCAGGTCGCCCAGAGAAGCTGTAGCTGCCCCATCCCTGGAGGTGTTCAAGGCCAGGTTGGATGGGGCTTGGAGCAACCTGGTCTGGTGGGAAGTGTCCCTGCCCATGGCAGGGGGGTGGAACTAGATGGTCTTTAAGATCCCTTCCAACCCAAATCATTCTGTGAGTCTATGATTTATTTATATGATGCTTCTTCTTTCTGTCACCTCCACATTATACTTCTGCAAAGAGCAACCACAAAAAACTGCCTGCAAACTCTTTATGAGATTTTCAGCACTCATGAGGAAGAAAATAAAAAGTAAAATAAATATATTTTTACATATATATATCTATATATCATCCACAGCTATTAGATGCCAGAGATATCAGCTGGTGCTGAGGAAGTTCCCAAGCCACAGTGTGCCAGTGGGTGGCAGAGGGCCCTGAGGAGATAGTGCTTGCCCCAACGTGACACTGCTCCCACAGCACGTCCCGGGTCTGGCCAGGCTCTCCTGTCTCCTTGCCCACCTCCAGAACCCTACCAGCCAAAGTTCAAGCGCGCCAAACCCAAGACTCAAAGGCTACCCGGAGGAGGCATCATGGCTAAAGAGACAAACCAGAGAGGTAGAAGGTTCTACCAACACCACCCTTGTTCAAAGACCCGCTGGAGCCATTGTCAGACATTTGCTTCATCACAGCCCTGCGATCCCCCACCAGCTCAGGGAGAAGAGACACAGAACTTCTCCCTTGGGTATTTTGTATGGCACCGACTTCTTGGTCACCAGGCCAGGGAGAAGTGGACCCCAATGAATTATACGGTGACAGGTGGCCCCGCTGCTGCCACAAGCCCCATTGCCCAGAGAAGGTCCCCATCTCATTCATGAATTTAAAGAAAAAAACTAAAACTAAAAAAAAAAAAAAGCCCGTGTGCATCAATGTTTTCAGAAAAAAATGATGTCAGCATCTTACAGCGTTCATCCTATTAATTAATCCCTTGAAAATGCCCCCTCGCCCACAAACATGTAATGTAATGCCAGCTTAATCTTACCTAAAAAAAAAAATACAATGCAATAAGATTACTAGTCTGACTCTGCTAACTATTACAGCACCGCTTAATCCTGTATTTCGGTGCTTTAACAAGCTCCTACAATACTGTACGGAGTTTATCAGAGCGGTTGCCAAGACAAGAAGGACTTATGTTTTAAACAATATAATTCCACGGTCTTTTGTGCTCTTTACGCGTGATGTTTATACAATGATTTTTCAGCCCGGAAGATCTCAAAGCCTATTGCTTGTTCCTGTTTCCACTTGAAGTCTTCCTTTCAGGTTGCATATATTGGAGCAGGATTAGAAATGAAGAAGAAATATATAAATATAAATATAATATAAATAAATAAAAAAATAAAAAATAAAAAATATAAATATAAATATAAATATAAATATAAATATAAATATAAATATAAATATAAATATAAATATAAATATAAATATAAATATAAATATAAATAGGGGGGTTATAGCAGCAAGATCTGCTGGGGCAGGAAGCTCATCCCTCCTGTCCCTCAAACGCAGATAGGACAGGCGATACCAAACTGGCCCCCTCCTCCCAAAAAAACTCAAAGGGAACCCAAGTGGGATCCTGCCCCAGAAAAGTGGGTGCGCGCAAGACCTGCCAAAGTATGGTCCCTCCATCCCTGCAAGAACTTTGCCTTCATCCTCAGGCCACCCTCCCACCGGCACAGCCGCGCTCCGGCAACGCACACCCGCAGCCGCGCGTTTCCCAATCTTCGCCGGTTACAGACATATTAGGCTTCCCATGGAATAGGAGAAGAAAGCTCTGCTCCCTCCCTGTAATTATCAAATCAGCTCGAAAATGAGGAAGAATTGCGAATCCTCATTATAGCACATCATAAAACACAGCGAGGCCGCGCGCTCGCCGTACATTTTCGGCGCAGTCTGCCAGCAAAACTTTACAAAGAGCACAGGAATTCACGTTTGCAGAGATATTAAAGTCGTAAAAGGGGAAATTCGCATTTTATTTTCCCACAGCCTAAATGAAGGTGAACCAAGCAAATTTGGCAAAGAGCGCTCGTCAGATGCCATTTCCCACAGCAGCGTGGTATTTTCCTCTGGGAATAAAACATTTTTCCTTCAACTACTGTTTATAACTCTTATCAGTTCAACAGCAATAGAGCCATCAAGTCCAATATCTTGTGGAAAAAAGTCAAGGTCAACAAGTACTTGCATTTTCGTTTATCTTTAGCTGCAATTGCTACTGACATTCAATTGGGTAATAAACATGAGGACTGTCAAATGCTCTCAGCAAACAGGTGATCCAAAAGCTATCAGAGAGAAAGCGGCTACCGCCAGGTAATCAAACAATTCTGTTGCAACAATTATGATTCGAGCGCATTCATTTACAGAAGCAATCACCTGTCAAATTTGAATGAATAGCGTCGGCCCATTCCCACCACCGGGGTATAGCAAGGGCGAGAAAATACAAACTATGTCTACTTTCTTCCCAACAAAAGCACTCCGGCGTTAGTAAGAGCCATCAAAAATAGCATAAATAATAAAAAAAAAAAATCCAGTATCTTATTTCCTGAATTGAATTTTAAAAAATGTATATATTTTTTAACATTAAAAGCAGAGGAGACCAGTCCAAGCGGCTCGGTCCCTCCCAGGAGCAATAACGGATGTTTTGGAAAGCCGTACGGAAAGGGGGGGGTTAGGCAGAAGCGGCTGTGCCACTGCTCTGACAATCAGCGCTAGGGCAGCTTCCTGAGCCAGCGGTTGCGTCTGGACCAGGGTTTTTAAATAGCTACAGAAAGACCTATTTTTTTTTCCACGAATGGGTCTAATCTCTTTTCGTCCCCTGCTGACCTCCACGGCGCGCTGTAGCAATAAATTTAAGCCAGCACGTAAAACGTTTTGGGCTTGTTTGCAACCAGCTAACGCTCTGGGAAGCTCCTGTGCCATGAGCCTGGTGAACACCCGCCCTCAGTTCTTGCTTTATGGGACAAGCGCCCGCTTTCTCCACGCACGACTCACTATTTTAAAGACTTCTCTTCCAAATTAGTCACCTTCCCTCCCCCCTCCCTCCCCAGCGTTTCATGTGAAAGTTAGGAAAATGGTTTACGCCAAGCAGCCCCGTGGCACACCCCGTTGCGACACTAATCCAGAAACCCCACGTGTTTACGGGCTTATGCTCATTGCGATAGAAGGTTTCTCAAAAGCAGAGGCCATCTGGGGAACATGCCTTTGCTTTTTTAACCTCCCATTTAAAGAGGTCAGTGATGCACCCCTGATAGTCACACATCAGATAGCAAAAGACTTAGCTGAAGCCACCAAGAGCCGGAGAGGCAAATGGGGATCGGGCTGGTGCCTTCAAGATGGAAAGCATATAGAATCATAGAATGGTTTGGGTTGGAAGGGACCTTAAAGACCATCTAGTTCCACCCCCCCTCCCATGGGCAGGGACACCTCCCACCAGCCCAGGTTGCTCCAAGCCCCGTCCAACCTGGCCTTGAACTCCTCCAGGGATGGGGCAGCCACAGCTTCTCTAGGCAACCAGTGTCTCACCACCCTCAGGATATAGAATTTCTTCCTAATATAGCCCACATGGGAAACTCATTGGCTTCAAGGAGCCACTGCAACTTAAAGGCACGTGCCCAGGACATGTGTGTGTGTGTGGGGGGAAACCTCCAAAACCCCCACTAGAATAAACCAACAGATTTTCTAAATCAAATCCTACCAGTGATCTTCAAAACACAAGGCTCAGGTACTGCTACAAAAGGGTACGTTGGCCACCAAAAACCTCAAACCTACAACTACTCACAAACAACCCCCTTTCTGCCCCATCCAAGGAAAGCAAGATGCCCTTCAGTCCTCCACCTGAGCTTTTAGGTAACAGCCCAAGAGGCGATTTAGCGACATGGTATTTTCCACCGCTCTTCCCTGCTCGGCATATTCACGATCTCGTCCTCAGTACTGCTCTCGGGGCTCCGCGGACACACTTTAGGGCCCGCAAAAGCCCTGCGCCGCTTGATGGCACGCTCAGTTCAGGCTCAAGGCCATCTTCTTACATACACGGGCTACGTATACATAGATTCGCGCACGGCCACACAGATGTTTAATGGGCTAGACATTTCGCAGTTTAGAAAAACTTGCCAAGGAAAAGAAAAAAAAAAGAAAAAAAAAAGGGGGGGGGGGAGGGGCTCCAGCACATGAATTTTGCTGCTTGATATACAGACGGGCCAAGAAGTTGGGAATATTTGTATTTCCATAGCCACTTTAAAGGTAAACAGTTCCCAAAGCCTTTTTCCCCTCCTTTCGCTCCGCCAACGATGGCGAGAGCTGCAGCCCGAGGGATCGGCCTCCTGACGCGCTCGCCTCTCCGCTCCTCTCCCGGCTGGAAGCTTTTCCTAAGCAAAGCCTGAAAGTCGCATTAAACCCCGCTGAAACGGTTGTGCCGGTTTTGAACTGCTTATTATCTCGGGGGGCTGACCTGAAAAACAAGTTGGTACTTAGACAGAAAAATTCAGGTTTTTCCCTGAAAGGCAAATGGGAGGAAGGAAGGGGTTGGTTTGTTTTGTTTGGGTTTGTTGGGTTTTTTGTTTTTTTTTTTTTTACAAGGAAAAGAATTCGTTTACGACTGCGTTACCCACAATTTAGGCCAAACGAGCAATATTTGTAAGTATTTAAGATAGCTTTGCCAAATGGAAAAGAAAAACGCCTGGTAATAACAGACGTTGGGGGCTAATGTGAACGATTAACATAAATCCTGACACCGGGAACGGATTGATGCTCGAATCACGACAGACACCCGCTTCCAAGTGAGGACTGTCTCCCATGCACCATACTGGAAGCGTAACCCTGCCTAGCTGAGGTGTGGAGCCTTAACGCTGCCGAAATCTAACTTTAACAGCTGAATCAGGCTGATGAGACCAAAAAAACCAACAACAACAACAAAAAAAAACCCAACCAGAAGGAGGAAAAAACCAGTTTCACGCCCTCCGGCTTTAGAGCAGAATGATAAATTGACATTGTGTTGTTATGAGCATAATCCTCAACTACTCAATCACTGTTAAAAAATAAAACACGATTCTGGGGAGATAAAAATAATTAATGCTGGTGCTGCTGAAGAATACGCACCTACACGAAGAGTTTCAGATAAATAGGGGGTTGTTTTAAATCTCTTCTCTCGCATCAAAGGAAGAGGGGCACAGGTGCTTGCGCTGATTTAAAGCGAACCGAGCGCTGCCCACTTGATGGAAAAGCAAGAAAAGCAAAGGGGATGGCAGAGCCTCGGCGAGAAAACCGATACCGCTCCGTTTCCAAACAAGCCTATTACGCTTAATTCGGGATTCACAATACATAAAGCGCCAGGAAAAAAATCCTGGGAGCAGCCCCTGTTGACTAATGCCCTGTCTTTTCCAATCGAGGGTCACATCCAGTCTAACCGATCGCATGATAATGGCATCAGAAAAGGTCAATCAAAGACAAGCCGAAGCTTCCACTGCCTGGCTGACCTTCGGAGCTTGTGACAAATTGCTATCAGTCAATGTCAACTAATGACAGCGGCTCTTTGGCTAATCAATTGTTCTAAAAATGATCAAGAAAACTACTCGCAGGACAGCTCATTTTCACATCAATGCCTGTGAAGTATGAAAAGCTCATTTTTTTTTTTTTTTTTTGAGTTTTTAATAAGCTCATAAGTAAAGCAGTTACTTGGTAACAGGGGTCACCTTAGTGAAAAGACAGAACCTTTGTCTGCCTTTTACATATTCTTTTATTACCATATTATAGTAAAAATATGCCATGCCATTACTATGCCAGAGGGCTACATAATAAAGTAGGTAATACTTCATAGTTTTTTTTTTTCTTTTTTTTTTTTTTTTGAGAGATAAATACTTCTGTGGTTTAGGGGCCTCTGTTTGGATGTAAATAATTGTCAATATACTCCCCGCGTATTTAAATGCGAAGCAATCACCACCGGCACGCAGGTGACGTGCCCACCCGCTCATTACTCACCCAAACTTCACGTGACAGAGCCGGTAGCAAAAGCCATGTCGCAAAATCCAGCAGTGGCTGCCGGGAAATTAAGGGCTAACAGCAGCTATTTTGTTCTTAAAGCCCATCCACCCCACGCAAGCGCAACTCATCCCGACGGAATTCACGTTGGGTAGGGAAACCGTGTGTTCCGAAACCCCCAAAGCCCTGCAAAAGCAAACAGATCTTTCCGCCCTGGAAGGATTCTGCATGTAAAAGGCGCTGTGGAAACACAGACGGGCTTGGGATGTGGGATGTATAGCACGATTCTCCCTGTATAGCAAAGGGATGGCCGCGGACCAGAGGATTTGTCCATCCCTTCCTCTCCCAGCATCATCTTGGGCCTCTTCTTGACGCCTCGCAGCTGTGTCACGCTGGAAGCTGCGTTCACGCATTACATATTACCCAAACAACAAAATCCACGCTGGTCCGAGGGCTCAAGAAGCGCAGGCGCAACTATGCTTCGCTTTTGCGTAGGGAGAGCGCTGGGTGAAGTGCATCGCAGGGCACGGCACCACAAGAAGCCTCTTGAGGAGACGCCGCGTCAAGAAGGAACAAGGAGCCACCGTTCAAGCACGGCACCGCTTTTTTTGTTGTTGTTTTTCACTTGGGTTTACCTCTTTACTTTCGGCTTAGACTCCCACCCGCAGCACCTGTACCGCCCCAAAAGGCGTCACCCCAAGGAAAACACCCGTTGGCCAACCCAACCGCCCCCCAAAGCAATCCCTCGCCTCGCTGCGGGGGAAAGGGTTGGGGAGGAGAGAGGGGGGGAAATCGCGCAACAAGAAACATTAAAACTTTTGTTTTCATCGGAGAAACTGCAAAGTGACAGCAGTTTCGGGTTACACCCCTAAACCTGCCTTGCTATGGTAGTTTTTCAAATTAAAATATCTTCCGTGGCCTCGGCCGCTCTCGAGCCGTCCGTAGGCAAGAAAGAAAGGAGGCAGGGCAACACTTAAGCTCAGCCATAATTGGAAGTATGTGAAAAATGAAGTGTCAGTTCGGTCAATAAAGGGCAAAGGTGAAGGGGAACTGCAGCCCAAACTCGGTGCGAAATGTGCTCATTAAGACACCCAATCCGCGGGCTCCTGCCCACCTATCCCATTAGTCATCGGCCATCTGACCGCTTCAAATGCCTTGCCTCCCCGCTCTTATTACTTTTCTTCTCCCATGTCAAGAAAAAAAAAAAAAAAAAAAAAAAAGAAGGGAAAAAAAAAAAAAAAAGGAGGCGAGCTGGTATATAAATCCTCGCTCAGTCATCTGGAACATAATGTGGCCCTTCTCTTCCCCCATCCGCCGCCTGCCTTGGCAGCCTCCAAACAACCGCCTTGAGAATCCCGGCAATAATAAACGCGATTG
Organism: Vanellus vanellus; assembly: GCF_965231255.1. Classification (NCBI taxonomy): domain Eukaryota; kingdom Metazoa; phylum Chordata; class Aves; order Charadriiformes; family Charadriidae; genus Vanellus; species Vanellus vanellus. The sequence goes on from NC_138907.1 coordinate 11,448,302, forward strand.
CCTTTTTGCCTATAGGTTGCCCGAACTCCTACAAAAGCCTGAGAGAGGCAAAAAAAAAAAAAAAAAAAAAACAACAACAAAAAAAACCACAACAAAACATTGTGGCCATTGATACATTTTTATAAAGAAATATCGCCGCTTCCTACTCCCGGCTTGAAAGAGCAACAATTCTTTGGAGGTTAAAAAAATGTTTTGAACCCAGGCCCGGGCTTGCACAAAAAGAAAGGGAAAGAAACAATACGCACAAATAGAGGACACTGATGGATTATTTTTCTTTTTCTTTAAAGGCGTGTAGGAGAGCTAATCACAGGAATTAAAGAGCCCCGCTCCGGATTAAAAGTGACTGTACCGAAGGCTTTGTTCAGCATCATCCTGGCCTGACTACTTGAAAAACAAACAAAATAGTTCTCTTAATACCCCAAAGGGGAATCTTTTAAAGTTAGAATATGCAATAAGATAAAAACAGCGTTGCCGTGAGCTCGGCATCACCTGCCTGCACCTAACTGGCTGCTCTCTTGTTTTTTGGTTTTTTTTTAATAGAATTTAGCAAGTTCTTTCTCTGCTGTGTCAATCCAGATCTCTCTGCACCATTTGGAGACGGAGCTCTGAAGGCCCTTCGCGATCAGAGCAATGGGAAAACGGCCCATGAAAACTCTTTCATAATATTATTCTGCATTCCTGTACTACAACTATCCCCTACGATGACACAATACCGGGCCTTTATAAGAGGTTGTGTCAACGTGCTATGCAATAACATACCCTGCTGTTCAGTGGCACGAGACCCCAGAACAGCTCCCTTGCAGTTAAATATGGATTTCTGCGACAGATCGAAGCAGCTGGGAGTCGTTACTATTTACTAAGCAAATAAATTTACATGTTAAAAAAAGACTTTGAAGTGTTTACAGGAAAGAGCATCTCCGTCTTCAAAAGGTAGTCATTCTACGTGTGTTGCGTGTAAGGACATAAACAGGTTAAAAGTGCACTTTGTGAGGATTAAAAGCAGCGATGAATCACGTAAAGAAGAAAAATAGTCCAAAAAAGTCCAAAAATAGACCTTAATGTAGTCTGGGTTAAGGACTAAAGGAGAAAACTCTTGCTAAGGGGCTTAAAGCTCTGCAGTCTGTGTGCCTCCCGGAAAACGCAAAGCTCACGCTCACATCATCAAGGTATACCTTCAGCCAGGTTGGAAACCCGGCCCAGAAGATGCTTTTACCTACCCCAACAGGGCAAGTTGGTTGTGGGAACAACCTAAAAATAGACGCTTTTAGAGGGTTTTATTTCTGGTGATTAGATTTGGCGTTGTTTTTTTTTTTTTTTTTAAATGGCAAACAGGCTCTTGACAGATGGAACCAAAAGGAACTTTTACAAACGCCTAAAAATAGGGAAGCCCATAATATACTGAATATATGTCACGCAACACACGCATCTTGAGTCAACTCCTGTGCTCGCAAGCAGGAATGTGCAGCTCCCCAACCTTTCGCTGCCACCTCCTCCGCGCCACCGCCACGCCGGCTGCTTCTGCTGCCCAGAAATGTCCGGCAGAGGCGAAACCATGAGTTTGACTACAGCATTGCCACTCCTCACATCAGGCTATGGAAGAAAAGCCTCCAAATAACGGCATTTTGAACTTAAACGTAGTTGGGAAGAGGCAGGATATTTGCTATCGTTTTCTTCTCTTCCCTTTTGGTCATTCGGGATCATGCTTTTTGACTTCTTCCCCATGCGGGAAGGCTAAAACCACGATTACATGAGTTGTATATGCAGACGTAGGTGTGCTTAAACAACTGCGATTCCCCCATAATCTCAACCTTCAGAGGGCTTCGAGCAAACAAGACGTAAAGCACGGCTCAGCGAGGCCACCCCTACCCTTCCCGCATCCCCCGTTCCTCAAAAAAAAGGCCATTTCCATAGGTGGCAAGTGGCCCGAAAGCAAGTCTCAGTAACAGAGACCCCCCTGCACAAGGTCACCTTTCCAAAACTCCTTTCCCAAACTTGATCGGAGAGCTCCAGTTAGCAAATTCCCACTTTTTTTACTCTTGCCCAAAGTTGTCACGCAATGAGCCTTCTTCATGAAACACATCTATCAAGTCCCAGCAGCCATTCCGGCCTCAATAAACCTTACTCTCTAGGATGTGGGTCAAAGTTTCAGAACCGGCTAAAGCCTTTTTGACAAGTCTTTCTATGCCTATTTAATAGGACTCGAGCTCTAAAAATCACTCACGCCTTCCAAAAACCCTTCCTGAGCGCGGTTATAGCGTGCACCTTGCTAGGAGCAGACCAGGACGGTGATGATAAAACATCAGACGCGACTGGTGCTCCGGACTAATAAAATGCCACGTTTAGGAGCAAACGAAACCCACAAAACCTTCAAAAGTACACCAAGAACTGAGCGGCTCAATTTCCAAAGTGCCCAAGAGGTTTAGGCACATGCCAGCAAGTCTCCCCCGCAGATGCTCTGACCACGCACATAGACACGTAAACACACGCACATCCGTCTAATAAAAGAACAGCCCTATCCGAGTACAAAAAAAAACAAAAAAACAAACAACCCTCCAAACAGCACGTTTTAGTTCAAAGTCTACTTTTGCAGCAGCTTTTTCACCCTTCAAAAAAAAAAAAAAACAAAAAAAAGCCCAAACCCGTAGATTTGAAAGTTTGCCCCGAAAGCAAGGGGCTCCAACCAACATGTTGACACCGCTTCAACTCCAGCATTGCAAACAGCACCACTAGAATATATATACGTATACATACTTGAAAGAAAAAAGGCCCCCTGAATTTATGTTGCGTATCATTTTCCAGTAAAAGTCAGAGGTCAGAAGGTTACCAGTTTGTGCCTCAGCTCTGCAACAGTTTACTATTCCAGGCCCCGTTTTTACTAGGCTAC
>NC_138907.1:11456185-11459448 GCF_965231255.1 Vanellus vanellus
CAGCACGGATATTGTTGGGGGATTAAATTAATTAGTGACTGTAAAACAGGTTGAGTTCTTCCAAAGGGAGACTTTAGAGAAGTGCAAAGTAATATAAATTAATCACTCCATTACATAGGCTGGCTCATTCCAGAGGAGGGTCTCAGCCACGTGGTCGTGACAATAGTGTATAAATAAGGATAATGGCCCATTATGACTTGGGCTTATACATTAGTCACCATTTAGCTGAGAACGGACACTGCTGCGTGCACTGGGACACGCCGATAATCCCTTTTTTAGTAGCTTTTATCTTCCTCTTCTAAGCTCACCCCTGCCCCAACGTTCAACTGAAGCTTTCAGCCCAAATCTTTGCGAAACCGAGAACGCACCAGCCAAATCACGAAGAATGCACCAGCAAAATCGAGAAGAATACACCAGCAAAACTGAGACTACACCAGCAAAACTGAGACTACACCAGCAAAATCATTTCGGCATTTTGAGGCTGGGCGGTAAGTTCCCATGATCTAAACTGGTTTTGCACCACTGCCCTTCTCGTTGGTCAATAGTTTCTAGTGCCAAAACCATGGTCCGGCTGGTGACTGATTCAAGTCACGGCCGCATGACTGATTTAAAATAAAGGAGGATTCAGGTGTCCTAACGCTGCGCCGCTTTTAAGGGCAAAAGACCTTCTACAAGGGATGTTTTATCTTATCCTGTGGCGTTCGAAATACATTTCCTGACTTTTTTTTTTTTTTTTTTTTTTTGGTTCTGAAGCTTGACAAGTAATCCCGATAAAAGCAGGAGGAAAAAGAAGAAGAAAAAGAAGAAAAGTGACAAGGAAAACAAGCAAGAAAAAAGCGTATCCAAATAATCCCAGAAGCACTGACTGCCTCCCATGACCATTACCAGGTGCTTCATCCACCTGGGGGAGGTGCTGGGCTGAAAAGCACAAGCCCCAGCAGGTCCCAGCGCCAGGGCCCCATCAAAAGGAGGACCACATTTGACGAGGCCTCTGAAGCGGTTATCGACTTGTGTCACGGTGAACATCAAGCCTTAATAAACAAAAAAAGCTGCAGACAAAGTTATTTGGTTAATGGCTAAATTGGAGAGTCAATATAAATAACATTACGTACACTTATTATGGCAATCCAACAACAGCTGGGCTTTGAGTCAAGTTAACACTAATTCGCAGTGGAGGAAACCATTGCCTTCTGCTTACGTTAAAGAATAAAATGGATTTTTTTGAGCACCAAGCAAGCAAAGGAGGAGGAGGGGAGGGGGGGAGGGAAGAGGTCCTGGCCAAGCAACGAAAGGCTTGACCGTAAGTACATAAATAAAAGAAATCGCTTTCTATTACAGGTGATAAAAATTGTACTCAGCATCTTTGGCGATATATCTTCTCAAAAGTTTTGCGAGCACAGCCCTCTTGTGGGCTCATTTGTGTTTGTGTAACAACTGGAGACGGGGAACGGCTAATTCCTTTAGCTGTTGGATGAAGCTCCGCTCCTCCAGGCTACGGGAGAATTGGCTGCAGGTATAATCATTCATCCCCTCGCCCTGGAGGAACTGAGCTGCTGCCAGCAATTTGTCAACATAATTTGGGCTTATTGTTTTCCTTCTGAAGTTTTATCTTATTTTCTTTTCTTAAATTAAATACTTATTCATTAGGAAAAGAAAAAAAGTTATGCGTTACGTTTGAAATCTTCTTTTTCTTAACTCTGCCCTTTTAAAAACCTTCCCCCAACCCTCTCCAGGGTAGTGACCCACCATGTTAGGAAATACTTCTGCTCATGACGAGCGAGAACTCGAAGCGAAGAGGGGACCCGCTTCCTAAAGTCATCGCGTCTACCTCCTCCCAACTGAACCCACCTGTTTGGCAAGGATTTACTTTTTCCGCGTCGTTTATCCCTCGGCTTGTTGGCGATACCGATGTCCCCAACCTCACTTGGGCAGAACATTCGATACGGCTGCTCGATACCTTAAGTGTATAATCCATAGTAGCGATCCCGAAAGCTAGAGCTGCATGACAGCCAGACCTGGGCTTTGCAAGCCACAAGCCTCAGCCCACTTCACTTCTGGAGGACATGGCTAGTAGTAACCCTCAGGTAGCCTGTTTCCCATCCAGTGTAGATAAACGTTTGCTAATTCTCCCTTAATTGGGAAGAAAACCTTCAAAAATACAAATTGGTAAGCAGGACTAAAAACATACTTTGACAACGTTAAAAATACCACGCCGTGTACTCCCTAGATTCCAGGCATATATGTTTATGCCAATCTCTTGTCAAGCACGGACTTTCAGGGACCGTGAAACCCACGGTCATGACTACTTTGACTTTCTGAGAGGACCCGCTCATGACTTTGCCATCTGAACATCTCCTGGTGGTGGCTGCCAGCCAGCAATCCTACCTCCCAGCCTGCCAAAGCCAGGCAGGGACATCACTACCAACACCAAGGGGAGGCAGAAGAAACGATACGGGCAGGAACCTCAAAATGCTGCAAAAGCGACGCTTTTTAGTGCCAACAACTCTTCCGTGGACTGCTTCGCGCTACTTGGATTCAGCGGCGAGGTATTTTGAACAGAGCAACAACGAAGGCGCAAACGCCAGGTTCGGACGGGAAAGAGGTGCTCCAAGTCTAGAGAAATAAGGTCGCTGAAACGACAGACGGGCGATAACTCCGCCTGCAACGAAGCAGCACGGCGAGGGCGACTCCGGCACAGATGGAAACCTTTGCAGCGTTAGAGGCGGCAGGGCCCGTCGAGCTCAAAAGCCGAAGAAACTCTGCGCAGAAGTCTTAGCTCTGACCTGGATTCCCTTCCTAGCCCCAGAAAAGTCGTAAGCTTTCTATCTTTAGTTTCCCCTTATTTCAAACGAGGGTAAGACTCTTCCCTGACTCTTCCCAGCCGTGTAGGAAAAAAAAATAAGACGTTAAAACTGTCTTTCTGCCTGCATACAGGACGGTTTCCGAGACAAATAGATAAAAGGAAATGAGAGGGTATCAACGCGAATGCAGTGAGGATGGAAAACTGGAAATAAACAGGACTTTTTGCCACTAATTTTCACAAGGCAAGGATTTCACCTGAAGAGACCCGAGGCACAACCAACGTTGCGCAGCGCAAAGATCATCGAACCAATATCCACCAAATGACGCGAGGTCTCTCCGTGAGCCCCTGCTGTCACCATCCATTGCTGAACCCACCCAGGTTCAGAGAAGGAGCTAACATCTTTGTGCAGCACGACACCGGCTGTAGTACCCATGTAGGTATCCCCAGAGCCTGCCGCTCT
>NC_138907.1:12197247-12434344 GCF_965231255.1 Vanellus vanellus
GGGGGAGCCGCTCCAGCACTGGCGGTAGACCCACGCCCCCATTGGCCGGCCGAAACGCCAATCCGCCAGATCGCGGCGCCCCGTAGGCTGGCGGGGGGCCCGGTGGGTGGGGCTCGGCGGGGCGGCCTCGCCCCCCTCCGCCCCCCCCCTTCTCCCCGGTCCCGCCCTGTGACTAACTCCCGTGTGTGAGTCACGGCGCGGCCCGTCAGCGCCGTTAAATGCCGTGTGCGGGCGGGCGGCGCTGCCTGGGCTGCCCCGGCCCCCTGCGTGCGGGCGGCTGCCTCCCCCCGCCTCCTTCCCCCGGTACATGGCTGGCGGGCCGTACTTGTCACGCTGTCACATCCTCCCCGCCGTCCGTGGACCCAACTTCCCCCCACCCACCCCCCCCCAAGCTCGGCTGCTGCCGCCGCCCGGGGACACCGCAGCGGCATGGGATAGAGAGCACAGCCGCCTCAGCGCCTTGGCCGCCGCCTCCCTCGCGCAGCCCGGCGCCTGGCCGCACGCTCATTTTAAATTAATTTAATTCCCTTCAACCCCGGTTTAAATTCCTCACCCGTGTGCGTCCCCCGCCGCCTCCCCTCTCTCCGTTAACCCCCCCTCCCCTCCCCCCCCCCCTCCTCCCCTCAGCTCCCCTCAGCGCTTCTCTCAACGGTCCTCAACGCGGCGGAGCCCCCCGGAGCGGGTGAGTACCGGGCACGGCCTTTCCTGGGCTGGCTTTTTTTTTTTTTTTTTTTCTTTTTTTTAATGCCTGCCGGGGGTGGGCCTGGCTGGGTTAGGGGGGGTAGGGGGTGGGCAGCGGGCCGGGGGAGGCGGGCGGTGGCTTGGCAAGTGTTGGAAAGTTGGGGGCTATTCGCCTCAGCGCCAGGCGGGCACCGGCCGGACGGGCTCCCTCTCTTCCCCCCCCCCCCCCTCCGCCCCCTCCCAAGTGGGAAAGAAATTACCAAAAAAACCCACCAAAAAAATACAAAAGCCGGCGTCGTTGCTAACTAGAAATGCTGCCGATGACACGTTGGGTTGTGTTTTTTATTTTATTTCATTTTATTCCCCCCACACACCCCTCCTGGTTTGAGACCGCAGCTGAGGCTGTGGCGAAGGCTGAGGTGAGGGGCTCCCCAAAATCCGCCCGGGGTTAAGCAGTTGGGCCAGGCCCCAGCCACTGTCCCCCCTCGGAAAAAAAAACAAACCAAACCAAAACAGGGAAACCCACCTTTTTTTTTTTTTAATTTCCAGGTGCACCAGCCCGTCAGGTCTCAGTATTGACTTGGCGTGGCAGGAAAATCCATGTATATCGTAGGGTGAAGCCGCGGTCCACAGTGGGGAGTTCTGGGGGCTTGGATTGATATTGGGAGGGCTTAATGTAAAATAGTTCTGTCTCTGTTTCATTGCTATTGATTTATTTATTATTTTCTTCCCCCCTCTCTCCTCCTTAATGTATTTTTAGAAACGTGAATGTGGTGTATGTTCTCGTGTGCCATACATTCAGAGTAGCTAAAATAAAACAGATACACGGAAAACCCCATCAGCGTTTCCATAAGCAGGGTGTCTGAAGCCTTAGCACTTTGCTGGGCTTAGTTATTAATATTAATTGCTTGATCTTTGTAATTCATATCATCTGGAAACTAATTGCTGAATTGAAGGTTTACCAAACCTCATGGCACTCCAAAATCGTCTTTCTCAGACATCTGAAAAATAAATCTATTGAACTTTTCTTAAGAGGAAAGGCCAGCATCGTTCTGAGAATCCTCCACATGAAGTTTCTTTTTTTAAGGCAAGCACTCTTGTAAATAAGAATTAGTGAAGTGTGGCTTTAGTCTACACTTAAGTGTAGTCTCAAGTATGCTTAAGATCAGTAAATTTCTAGAGGAAATGAAGTCTTTGACAAATCTTGTCTTGCTTCCATCTATAAAGAGAGGAAGGGAAACAAAAAAAAAAAAATCAGCCCTGAGATTGATACCATGTAGAAAATCACTCCTTCTCCCAAGGAGTAACTTGCCCAATTTAACCCAAAAACTTCCTTAATGTCTGTTATTTTGCCTTTATGGGGGGTCCTTGAGCTCTTAAATCAGTATGAAGCAGGCTTGCTTCTCCTCTGGCACTAGTTTAGCACCAGTGCAACTTCATTAACTTTAACAGAGCGGATTTGCATTAATGTGAAAAGTAATCAAGAAACCCATGTTTTCAGAAAGGCCCCTATAGTAGTGACGTGACAAGCTCTGATTCCTTCTCTCGTCAGACCTGATTACGACACCCTTACTCACGCTGAGTGGTACATTACTGCGCAAGTACTCCCTGCGATGCTTGTATGACTACTTGTGTAGTACAGTACCAATCTGAGTGAGGTAGAGTGGCACTTATTTTTTCATAACTATTTTTTCCCCTTCCATTGAAATAAGAATATATTGGATAACTATCTTTCTTGGGCCATGAAGAAAACTTCTGAGGATTAAATGTAAAGCTGCTCTGTTAAGTGACCATACCAAAAAAAAAACTTGTTTAAGACTTCTGTGCTACCAGTGAAACAGGTAAGTTTTCTGTGTGTTTAGCTTTCCCTTGTTGCTATGGAAAGTAGGAAAAGGGTTGTTGAAAAATTCATTATCTTGTCCTGAAATTCGTCTATGCCTGAGGGAGTCCATACCTACATGTGGTGTTCAAGTTGGGGTTGGTTTTTGGGTTTTATTTCCTTCTCCAGAACCCCCCTGAAAGTCACATCGCATTGTTTAAATGTTTGCTATTGAAATCACCGGCAGCAGGATCAGGCCCTCTGTTGTTTTTCTTTAAAGCAGTTGATAATGGCTTGGATGTGATGTTGTAGCAAGATAGTATTATCTGGTGTGTCCACGGCTCAGATCCACTGTCTTGTTACAATCTCAGAAGAAAGCTCTGTACTAAGCAGCCTGTAAAGAAAATATGTCTAACAAAGCAGAACTGTCTTCTGCCTTTATGTTCTTATTTATAAATCTCTTGAAAGTTTGCTTGATACTCTCTCAGAACAAGACACAATTCTTTCATGTTTGTTTCATGTTTTCACTTCCTCGTATGACTGTGTTCATTGCTAAGCTTTTGTGTCACTGATTGAGATGTTATTGTAATTAACATTAATTATGCAAACTAGATTGTTTTTAGAGGCTCTCCAACTCTGTATTGATACTGTCAACTTGTTTGTTTGTTGAACAAAAATCCACACATTTCACCATTCTCAGAGGAAATAGATTAACTGGTTCCAAATTAATATATGCATGGGAAATCATAGGAAAATTAAGCTGTTTTAACTCAAACAGCACATTGAATCTTGATGGAGATGGTGAATACAGTATGGCTGGATCTGAATTACCAAGGCAGGGTAAATGGGGGAGCAAGAAAGGGGACTAGGTACAGCCATTCGGGGAAGGTGTTTACACTGCAGAGTTCCACCACATTCTTTCCAGATAGACAGTATGAGATTAATTGGGCCAAATTCTGCAGTCCCTAATTGAGCAAAACTCCCACTGAAGTATGCTGGAGCTGTCTGCTTGGTTGCGGACTGCTGAATTTGTTTGAGAAATGGAGAAAAACGGCAGCATTTACTTTGTTAATTATTTAGGACACTTTGGATTTTAGACTCTGAGAAGGTATCTTCCTTTAATTTGGTTTAGAAGGTGTTCCAGGTTGTTTTGTTTTGTTCTGAAGAAAAACTTATTAAAAAAATCCTTGAAATATACATTCACTTATAAAAGATTCCCTATAGCAGTGGTAACATTTTACTATTTTTTTTTACAATGTTAATTATAGTGACATTCACGAAAGTCTCTATGTCTGATTCTGAATCACCCCCTTGAAACACTTCTGAGCTAAGGAGGACTTTAGAATCTCTCCCTAGAAATCTTAATTGTTGCAATATTTATATGTTGTATTGTTGTGTAGTCTCAGGAAGACAAAAAAAAATAGAGGTGGGGAGAAGAGTTTAAATGAGAATTTGTTGTCACGATACCAAATCTGAAAATATGCACAGACTGGCAGACTGTTCTCTGTCTTAAAAATTATGTCTCTCTAATTTCCCATTTAAATAAGCAAAATTTGGTTTGCAGTTTGCTTTGTGTAATGAAATAGAGGTTTTTTTGTTTCTACTTTCAGTGCAGTGGTCCTCTGGAAAGTTAGAAACAGCGCCCTGGGGCTCAGCGAAGTGGAGGGTGTATAATTATATGGGAAGGCTCCATAGCATCAGTGAATTAGCATTAGCAGCTGAGTGAGTTTGTTAAGCTGTAAAGATGGTATTATGGAAATCAATAAAACGCTGATTTCTTTTTCTTATTGCAGATTCCATGTTAAAAGGAAAAGATGCGATTTGTTTGTCTGCCTTTCATGTAGGCTTGCCAAACTATTAGTTGATTTGGAAAGGCAGGTTTTTCAGTTCAAACAATAAGTAGTCAGATTATTTTTTTTAAAGTCTTTTAAATCTTTATTTATTAGATTGTCTTCCAGAAATCACACTAACAGCCTGGCTTGCAAGTGGCTTCAAGCGTGTCTGTTCATCAGCAGAGGCAAAAGTGAAGGTCACTTATTTTTCTGATGACATGCTGGTGTGGCATTATTTCTTGTAGCCCAAATGCTGCATGTTCCTGATATTCCTGTTTCTGCTTTTAATTAAATTATCTCAAGTTTTTGGAGGGTTCTGATGAGATGTACTGAAATCCAGGGTAAAAATAAGAGAGAAATAGTGACCTTAACTGTTTTCAGAGATGTGAGTCAGGAGGGCTGATATTAATCGCTGTGAGATCCATAATGTGCATTGGCCTTTATTTCTTTGTCTCAAAGCTTCTCCTGCTTTTATACCAGGAAGACAAGTAACCAGATCATTCATCACATTAAGTGCTTACAGAGGAATGACAGATCGACAACCTTACGTTGAGCACTGTGTAACGTGTATGATGCATTAAGTTCTGATAATGTATAGAAAACACTGTAACTGGGAGGAACAGTAAATGGGAACAGCTGTCTTCTAATGCAAGGACTTTGGTTTTTTTCCTTTTTCCTCATTGAAATTAAACTTAGGTTCATAGTCAAATTATTTTATTTTAAAATATCTGTATGCTGTGACCCTTGATATAATACTCTGAAACATTTTATTCAAGCTAAGATATGCTAAAAGCTTTCGGGGGGGTAACCTGGCAGCCTTAGTGGTGGATAGCATAACTGATGGTTATCTGGTGGACTTTATGGAACTAGGAAGGTCCAACTCAGCAGGCTCTTCAGGGACGCTGCAGCGAGCATCTGTTTTGTGACATGTGAGCAGTGTAGGTACAGAGTTCAGATGTTGTAAGGCATGCGGAGCATGTTCTTGTATGAAGAGAAACAGTTCAAAATACTGGGTTTATGATGCAGGCAACACTAAAGGTCAGCAACTTGGAAAATTAATAATATGGTTCGTGTTGACATTTCGGAGGGAATTCTGATGGGGGCGTGGTTCCAGCGAATGTAAACTTGAAGGTCCGGCTGCACAGATAAAATAGGCAGCCTTCCTCTTATCTCTTTGGTAACCCAAACCTTTTTCAGAGAAACTGGCAACATTATGTTTATATTTTTCCTATGCTTTATTGTTTCTGCTAATCCCTAATTAAATAGAGCCAGTGAGGGCCAGCATGGTGCTTTCAGTGCTCAAGTACAGCTTAGAAATGACACTCCGCTTTCTAATGATTATGAGCAGGTGAAGTCACACGAAGGGTGGGGGAGTTGGAGTAACATAGTATGCAAGTAAATTCCTGATTCTCTAAAATACTTGCCTGTAGTTGTAGTGATCCACAGCACTTCCTATCTCTGGCATTGCCATGGGTGTCCAGTTAAGGACAGTTTAAGAACACAGAAATGAAAAGAAAACGGTGAAGAGATCTCAGCTGAACCTGAACAAAACCTTTTTAGCACCTACTGTGTGAAATAGGGAGGAAGGTCCCAAGAAATAACGAGGGTAAAGTCTTTCATAACTGCAAAATTACAGTAGTGATGGTGACTCTGAAAAAATAGCTTCTAAATAGAGAAGGAATTGTAGTCATTTTGCTGTTTTTTCATAAGCTGTTACTAATGTGGTTAAAGCGTTAGTTCTGAGAACAAGTGCGTTGACAGCTTAGATTCTTCCTCTTTAAAGTTTAAAAGTCTATATTCATGTATTTGCTGTGGGGCAAAATAAAATACTGCTTTTTTGAATATCCAAATTCAACATTCTCATTAAAAACAATGTGCACCCTGTTTTTTGTTGAAATGAAGTCAGATATTCCTGTGGATGCTTTTTTCATTTTTGGTTGTCTTTTTTTGGTTTCCTTTCTTCTGTGTATCTTTTCATCGCCTGCTTTCCTTCTTTTGGTCCTACTGAAATCCTCTTCTGACGTTTTTTTTATGCCCTCCACTTGTTTCCAGCCAATTTTTTTCCCCATTTTTTGTTGTTCTTGCTAGCCTTAATCAACTATCAGTGTTGCTGCTCGCTTATAGAATCACATCAACAGCTCCGAATAACACTGCAGGGTACAAATAAATAGCAACTGATCCTTCCTTAAAAAGCTTACAGTGGTAATGTGAAATTTGGGGGACTGGCATCCAGCTCCCGTTTTTTATGGCTCATGCTTCTTGGTTTGGGTATGGAGAGCAGTTGTGCTGCTGTCATGCAGCGCTAAGGTGCATGTTGAGGTATGGGATGCCAGTGATATTTAGTGTCCTCAGCCCTTGGCAAGGAAAAGGATCACCAGCGCTGACCCATAGTCCAAAAGGAAAATGTGAAGGGAGAGCCTGTTGGAGGTGTGACACGACTCGGTGCAGTCATCCAGAAGGAGTCAGGACCACAGCCAGGAATAATACCCAGGTGCCACCAGCTTCAGACACATGCCCTGTGCTGTAGCAAAGCAGGTTTTTTGCTGCTTCTGTGCTTTGTGGAGCTCAGTTCTATTTTATTTTTTTTTTTTTCAGTTCTTCTGCTTCTATTTATTTGGCTGTCTTCTTTGTTTTACTCTTCTCATCTTTAATATGTCATGGCTACTAGTGACCTCTCAGGCTGCATCTCAGGGACTTAGTGGGTTTTCCCTCATCCTGTGCTGGAATATTTGGCCATTGCCAAAGAAATTGAGGTCAGAATCAGGGCCTCTTCACTACCATGCACCAAAATGTATGATGTATGTATTGAAGGTACCAAAATACTCTTTTAAGAAACAAAGACCAAACAAGATTTGTGAAGTTAAAAAAAGTAATATTTGGTTTGTGATGCGAAGTAAGAACTAAGGTTTAAAATGAGATAGGTTTTCTGTGGTGATGCGAAGGTAAAAGGTGCAGCCTTTTTAAGACCACCTTTAAACTATTAAACCTTTTTAAAGCAACACACCAATCTGTTGCTGAACCTGCTAATTTGAAGGTTTTGGAAGGTAAGCAGGCCTCCTTCCTGTGAGAGGGAACATATCTGATAGTAAAATTTCTAAACAGAGGTGAAGTCTCTCGGCCTGGTGGCAGTGATAGTCGTTGTCCAATATCAAGTGAAAGAGCTAGCAGCCAGATATGTAATGGGAAAATGTCCAGGAACAGGGCATCCTTCCAGCATTCAGCCAACGCAAGGAGGTTGTTTTAACTGCCCTTTGATTTGGAATATTTTTAATTCCTTGTTTTCAGATATTTCATTGCAAATTCTAGGAAAAGGCACTTTATGTCTTTCAGATTGGCAGGTTTTTGTGGCATTCCTATCTTGGAAAGTCCAACAGAGAATAAATAAATAAATCTTGGGTATAGTCTTCTGCTTTCTCCCCTGCCATGTTCAAAACCAGATAGTCTTCCCTAGTTCAGAATAAAAGCTGTGATAATCCATTTTCTTTGCTGTGATAATCCATTGCCCGAATGTCCTGGTAGCATAATTTGATTGTGGTGCTTGGACAGCTATCATATCACTTCTATGAAACAACAGTGTTTGAAATGTTATAATCCAAGAAATCCAGAGTTAAAGTGCTTACAGCAGTGACTAATTGCATGCTAGCGAGTATTACTGTATCTTCCTAATTTATGTCCCTCATTGGCCAAGACAAACTTGCAGATGAGTTCTTATATTATTTACCAAGATGGTAGTGCTATATGTTTAAATTGCTTGTTGTGGTTTTTTTTTTTTTTTATTCTTCCTCCTCATTGTGGGGTTCAGACCTCTTTATTAGTTTTTTTGGGAAAGCCACAGATCCAGATTTCTTCTGGAGCTGTTGCAGCATGAGTGAACAAACTGTGTAGGGTGTCTTTCAAGAGCTATGAAAGTAGCCTGTACTCCTTACCTAAGAAAAGTTAAGAATCCATATTATCTCTGGGGCCTTTCTGTTTGGTTTTTTTGTTTGTTTGTTTTTGGTTTTTTGTTTTATTTGTTCTTTTTCCTTACCCTTTCTTTCCTGCTTGAAACCTAATTCTGAAGGAGCTGGAGCAATTACCCAGCCTATCTTACATCTTTCCATTAAGAAGAGGCTGGGGTGGGAAAGAAGGTCTGTGTTAGGCTGCAGGTGTTCTTTCTAGCCCCTTTGCCACCCCCAAGTCACAATTCTTCAACCTGAAAAGCAGCAGAGGAAAATTCCTGCTTGAACACTTTTTCTTGGCTTTAATGAGAGAGTAAGGGAAAATCCTTCTTTTACAAAGGGAGGAGGTAGTGTAGGTGAATACATCTAGTGCCCTTTAGGAAAGGGTCACTACTGTGGGGGTGCTGCTAAGAACGGTTGCCAAATCCTCCCAGACTCTGCAGCAGGCTGTTGGGGAAAAGCTCCTATGAAATGAAGAAGCTGTATAGCCAGTGTGTGCATGTGTATTTCTGAAGGTTATGCTGGATTTCTGCCATGCCATGAAACTGATTAGAATAATTTATAATAAAAAGTGGGGCATGGATTTCAGAAACGGATATTGTCATGGGGGAAGGAGGGAAGTGGGTGGTAGGGAAGGCAAATCTGGAGGTTCTCCTGGTCAGTGGATGTACCTCAAAGTGTAGATTTTTCTACCACTCTCTGTAGGAAGAAGCTACTGCCCTCGCTTTTGTTGTCAGAAATGACTGCTGTATGTTTGGCTTAGTATAGGTTCTGCCTACTTATGCATTGCTGTTTGTTTATTTACTTGCAGTAAGACTCAGGATATTCCAGGTACTTTCCAGGTGCTTATGAATAATCTCTCCTCCAAGGACTTCACAAATCTGAGAAAGGCCAGAGGAAAGTAAATAGGTGGGAATTTACAGGTTAGTACTGAGAAACAAAATGAGATTCACAGGACACAGGGCTCTTGAGAGGAGTGCGAGTGTGTGGCGAAGGTGCTGTGCAGGTGAAGTGGGGAGGAGGATATGTGCAGTGGCCTCCATGAAAGAAACGGGCACCATGCAGACAAGTGCTCTGACTGTAGAGCCTTCTGTCTGTTCTGCATTTATCGGCCATCTAGGCCTAGTAAATGTGTACGGTTTGGTCCCTGGTGTGTCTGGAAAGAAAAGAGATCCTTTGCTTTGCTTCTGCATTACAAGTCAGTCCTTGGTCAGTTTAGAGCTCTCGACACCTGATCTGTCTCTTGGATGGTTTCCCCTGTATTTGTCATTGCGCCATGTGACGGCTGTGTAAGTGGAGTTATTCTGTCATGTTTGGTGTGGAGAAATGCTGTGAAAACAAAGCAGGGGAACGAGGCACGTGAGGTGTGTGCTTGCAACATGAGGCTTGACAAGGCCAGTGAGAAGTAGCATTGGGGTTTTGCACATGCATTCCTTGGGGCACATAGTGTCATCGTCTTCAATTCAATTTTTGCTGCGATTAAGGCCCCTGAGCCTTGTCTGTAACGCAAAACAAAAAACAAAAAGAAAATGTTTTCTCTTCAGCCGTCATTCTAGCATTGCTTATGAATCATTCCTCCTCCATCTGGAAGGATGAGATGCAGAGCTCTTTTCTAAGGAGGTATCTAATGTACATCCTCATAGCAGCCAGCGATTGGCATGACAAAAGGGTTACAGCTAGTGGCTGGCACTTTTCCCATCCATCTTGCCACTGGAAACATAATGCTTTTGCAATGTGCTTGTTCTTCAGGCACCAGTGTGCAGAGCCAGTCCTCGGGACACGCAAACAGAGCAGTTGCATGTTGTTCGCTTTTGTTTGTGGTGCCTCCTCAGCGGCCCAAGAACTGGGAGGTGGGAGTAACAGCGATGAACTGGTTTTCTTTATTAGAGTGTGACATGGAGTGGATGGGAACAGTGGGGTGCTTGTGGAACATCCCCAGGTGTAGGAAGGTGAGCAGCAAGGCATCTAGCATGGCCAGTGTAACATGAAGTGTGGGAGAAGACCTTGTTTGGCTTCTGACCTTGTATACTTTGCACAGGACAAGGCAAAATTTAGTAGTATTGAGGGCACAAGGAAAAAAAGTCTGATTTTAAGTCATGCATTGTTCATGTAAAGTGAGTACCTTGTCTGTATCCTTCACTTGATTTGCAAGACCAAGGCCCTGACTCAATTAACTCAGTCTCAAGTGTTCCCGTGATGTCAAGAAATAATTTTATTGCCCATCTTTTTGTAGAGGGGTGCTTAACGTGGTGTCAGAATGGGCAGTAGAAAGAAGAGTTCCTTAATCTCAGTACTCTGCTTTAACAAATCTATTGTTATCTTTCTCTGTTGCTGAGCATGACTGGAAATGTCTTCATCTTGCAGCAGTGACCAGCTCAATATGCAGCTCAAATCTAAGTGTAGAAGCTGGATGTTCTTCTGCTGAAGCTCCTTAAGGCACTCTTGAAACTCACCAAACGCATGCCCGTGGGATTGGACATGTCTTTGCTGCTTCCTTCTTTCTAAGGACAGTTGGAGATGAGGCAGAGGAGAGTCCAGGATATGCTGCCTGCTCCCAGGGCCTTTGGTGCATTTAATGAGCTGGTGCTTGGACCAGTTGTTCTCGGAGCTGAGGCCAGTGGCTCTTTCTCTCTGGGGAGTGCCTGCGCGAACAGGAAAAGCCTCTCTGCTCCCCATTCCTGCTCTGCATTGTAACCAGTGTCTGTTGTGCAAGGCAGGCTCATTTCTGCTGCAGGAGCTGAGAGTCATCCCTCCATCTTGCACAGCATAGTCTGGAGGTTTAGGGCACTGCTCCTGCAAGACCTCAACCAACTTGGGGTTGGGGTGGAAATGGCAGGGAGGAAGTAGTCAGTCTGCTTCACCTGAGGGAGTCAAATCCTGCTTTGCTGCAAAGAGGATACAAAATTGTGGCCGCTGCTGCTAGTGTCTTGTATACCAAGTGAGGACTTTGGCTTTTTGAAGGACAGGTTCCTGTCTTTGTGCGTGGATGGAGGAGCCTCCTTTCTGCTTCTTTGTGATGGGTGGGTTTTGGATGCAGCCCTGTTCTTAACATCTCTTATTAGCTGACTGTAGACAGTGACATGCTGAGCTTGGAGGGGTGAAGCGCTGGCCTGTTCCCTAGTGTACTTTGGGTTTCGGGGAGAAGGGGATGGCTGATGGGGTGTGTAGGCTTTCTGCAGTGGAATTCTGAGTTGAGAACAGCTGCACCCCTGTCCTTTGGAGCTGTTGTGACTGCAGGCAGGGACTGCAAACCCTCCCGTGCCGCTGAAGCTGAGCGCTGTGTGAGAGTCTGCTCCCTCCCAAATTCCTTTCGGGAGGACGCTCTGGAGCTGGGATGTGAAACGGTGTCGTAGAAAGCCACTCTGCCCTGGGGACTGAAATACTACTGCATATTAGGGCTCAGTGCTGGACTTCGTATCTGGGGAGAGCTTTTCTTTTACTATGTCTCAAGCTTCTGCTCTTATCTTTCCTCTGATAATAGCCTGGAGAAGACCCTTCAGGCAGGGATGCTTTGTTCCTTTCTTTAGCTTCATGATTGCTGTTTATACTATAGTGCAATAAACACAATTAGCATTTCTGGCTTATTTCAGGGTGTGTGCTTGCGTGTGAAGAAGGTTTGGATACATGCACTCTGCCATTTTTCTTACCTGTGCCTGAGATATTATCTGGTTACAATCTTTCCTGATACATAACAGCTATGGAAAGGAAATAACACTCCCCATGCTCTTGGAAACATTTCAGTAGCTTGACTTCTGTAAGCAGCACAGTCGTAATAGGGATACAGGGTGATATATACAGTGTCTTGCTTTGAAAACTTACTTCTGGATCCTGCAGAGGGTGGTCAGCAGGCAGAGGCTGTTCACATTGCACACTTCGCCTGCAGTGTCCAGATGCAACATGCTCCATGTATATGAATTCAGCTCTGCTTTTCTTTGTGTGACAGGTCAGAGTTCAAAGCCTGGGGACCACCGAGGCAGAAGAATTGGGTTGCCGTGTGTGTGTTTGTATGTATACACTCAGCAGGTTTATTTTCTCCTGTAATGTATTCAATATCTTGCAGCCCAAGTCAGCTGTGGGTATTTCCACTTGCTGAGAGGCTGAAGACCAGGTTCTCATGGCCTAAATTCTACCTAAGGCTCTGTGCTTGAAGGCTGGGAGTCAGCTGGAAGGAAATAAAAGATACAGGGACTTAGGTGCAATTTAGGGCATGTGAGTCTGGCTCCTTCTGCGATACCAGTGTGCTATAAGCATCTAATGTAGGAAGCTAGTAGTGAATGGGCCAGGCCAATGACTGTATTTTCACTTTCCTAAGTGTTTCTAAACATACTGAACCAGACTCCTCACCTCTAACCCATGTCCAATTTGAATTTTCAAGCTAATCCCATCAGTGTTAGGTAGGGCAAAGAACCTGATCCAAGTAGTGCTGCTTATTCCTAGAAAGGTCCTGACATCTCACAACATTTACCTTCTGGAGGGTAACTGGAGGGGTGGGGGGAGAGGCCTGGAGATATGCTGGTGCGTGTGTAGTTTTCTAGCTGTATGGGGTTTTTTGGTGGTTGTTTTTGTGGGTTCTTTTTCCCTGTTATAAAGTTTGAAGGCTTGCATTGCACCTGTGGCCTAGAAGGACTAGGCAATGCTGTTACCTGTCAGCACCAGATAGATTGGGTGTTGAATGAGGGAGACGCTTGGGCTCTCAGACAAGGGGCACCGAGGGTACTTTGCAGCATTCCCAGTGCACCCAGTTGTGGGGGAACTGAGCCCTCCCAGGCTTCCTTGTGGCCATAAGGAGTGTGATCTCTCACTATGTTGGCCCTGGTAATCTCTGACTATCAATCATCCTCTTCTCGTTTGGAAGGACTTTGACTTAATAATAATGAGAGATACATCGGCTTGAGTAATTTCTGTTTGAAGATACTAAGCTCTGTGAATACTGAAGAATATCATATCCTAAGCTTTTGAGCAGTTCTGACTGTAATGCAGTGCTGTTCTTGGAATGATTTGTTTCAACTATAGAGCCAGTTTAAATAGTTATTTAAGTATATGTTGCTGTTCCTCATACATCAAAAAGTGAAGCTCAGTGAATAATGAGTTATCATGGGGCACCACAATGAGATAAGGACTCATCATAGCTTTGCAATAAATGGCAATGTCATTAAAGGAAAAAAGACTTTTTGTCTATAAGCTTAACTGGAAAAGCCAGAAATCTTGAGTGGAGACTTTTAGTGCACTGACCAACTGGAATATATTGTCATAAGAGCAAATTTCTGTGTGCAGAGGGTGTCCAAGATTTTGATTGCTGTGTGAGCCACATGGCTGTGGGATATTTTCCTATGTGTGCCTTTTATGTAGATAAGTGACAGTACCTGATTTCTGGTCCTGGAGGGGAAATCTAGTGCCTTATTATTGAACAGCTTTCCAAGATGCAGAAGTTGTCATTAGAACTCAGCAGTGGACAATGGAGCTGCATTTGGCAGGTGTGGACTGTTTTTTTTTTTTTTTTTTTTTTAAACTTTTAATGGCAATGACTTGCAGTTATGTCATGCTGTAGTTTTAAACTGTGCAAGGTGGTTTGACTCGTTTATGCTCTCATTCAGGTCTTTAATATGCACACAGAAGCAGCTGGTTTCTGGGATTGACTGATCATACGGATTGGAGGTGGGGACAACCAGCCCTGGTGTACAGGGGTATTAGGCACTCGCTCTTTCACTGAGTTTTGTAAAAAAGCCACTGCACTCGAATTTCCCTGTCTGCAGAATATGGGTCCATCCTGCAGTTTATAAAGAATTTTAGGAGGAATGATGTGCAAGATCCATGCCACTTTTCTTCCCTTTGTGGTACTTACTTTAACTTATTGCTTTTAGTAAGTAGAATCATTGTACTGCTGTGGTCTCAGTGATAGTTAGCAGGACACCACGATCTGCCCATCTGCAACAGCTATGCTGGAAAGGTCTAATCTGCAGGAGCCCTTGTTTGCTCTTAAGGATGAAATGCAATTGAGCATCTGGTCTATGGTAGAAATTAACTATAAATATATACCTGGGGATTTTTTAATGATTAGGCTTAAATTGATTATTTCCTACCAGTTGTATGACTCCAAAACCTGCCTTTTCTCTTTCCATAAGAAAAATATCCGTTTGGTGGGAAAATGCTATGCTGTGGGTAAGATGTGGGCAACAATAATGCATGAGGAGTGGTGTGAGGAAAAAGGCAGCTTCCTGCTCTGTGTTGTTTCTGACTTTTTTTTTTTTTTCTCCTTCCTAATTACGTGGAGTTGGAAGAATGAGCTGGTAGGATATGAACGTTGCCATCCCATAATAAGAGTTGTGGTCATGGGTGCCATGCAAACATGAAGCTTCAAGAGACTGTGATGTGTTTTGAGGACCACAGACCAGGAATAATTCAGGCCTGCACATGGCTTTCTCAGGTAGAAGGTAAGCTAAGGGTATATCTACAAAGTTAGTGCCCAAAGCTGGAATTGTGCTCCCTGTTCCAGTTAAACCAATACATAAACAAACCAGTTCACTTGATGTTCCCATTAATTTGGACTTCTTACTTTTCCAGTTTTTCCAGCTTGTGATTTGAGCAGAATGAGCCAGTAGGAAAAATGACAGTCTGGAACTGGCTTGACTTGTCTCTGTCTCTCTCTCTCCCCAGAAAGCCAGTTTCTTTTCTACCACCAAAACAGGGACAGGCTCCACAGCTATTGTTCAAGACACCTGAGACTCCATGGCAAAATCATCTGCCACTGCCTAGAAAAGGGATAGCAAAGGAAAACTTGCAATCCTTTGCCAGCTCCTTCTGAGCCTCTCTCCCTACTAAGGCTTTTCTCCACTGTACAAATGGTGTAGCAGCTGCAGCTTGAAATCACTGGGGCTTTCCCCTCACCCTGGGGTATTTAACTGTATCCAGCCCTGGCACCTTTACAAGCACAGGCAGCAGAAGCTGTCTGTGTGGCCAGTGTCACGTCTGTGCCGAGCGCCCTGCTTCTGACAGCCGTGCTCTGCCTGCATCTCCTTCCAACATGGCCATGGTGCACAAAGCAGGCTGGCCCCGTGGGAAGACAAGTTGCGCTGTTCTTCTGACCTGAGGCCTTCAGGCTTGTGATGACCTTGAGCCTCTTGTCCCTGAAGATACTAGGGAGCAGCACAAATAAAAGCTTTTTGTTTTTAACAGAGAACCAAACACTGGGGTTACTGAGGGATCTCTGGGACTGGTTGGAGTGGGTTTTCCCACTCTGTGTGTGTGAGAGGGGGCATGGTAGGGAGAAGGAGACCGAGTACTTGGTACAACATTTAATTCAATTGTGAAACTCCACTGCAGCGCACTCATGACGTGTGTTTCTGACTCAATGAAGAACCACTGAAGGTGCAAAGCCCCTCCATGTCCTCTTTGTTCCAGGAAGTCCTGACAACCTTCTGGCTAAACAATCAACGAGTCCACAGAGTCCCTTTGGTGTTTTGATGCCTGTGGAAAGAGAAGTTGGCAGTAGGAGTAATTTTCTGGCTTGTGTTGCTAACTGTGACAAAAAGAAGTCAGCTTTGTTGACCTGGAACAATGCCGAGGCTGTGTGCAGGCTGGAGAATGCAGCCAGTGGTCTTTCCCTCATGCCTTGGTTCTTTTGGAAGAGATTTCTTTGGTGTCAAAGTAGACCCTAACCTTCCACAGGATCTCCTGGTTGAATTCAGAGGTCCGTAGCTGAGCCCTGAGGCCTGCCTTCTCCTCAGACTCACTTCGCTATCAGTTTTTAGAAAGCTCTGCATGGAGCACTAGTATAGACTTTGATGTACTGTATTCTCACCCATCACTAAGGGCTCCATGCTTTTGCATGCTGCCTGTGTATCAGTGGATACAGCTGGTCTGCTCACCTACCAAAAGTGTTTTGTTGCCTTGATATTGCTAGAAGCCATTCTCAAGTACGTCCTGCCAGACAAAATAAAACGAAACCTGTGAAGCTCTAAAACTTGGAATCTCAAAGAAGAGCAAATAGGGAAATTGTATCTTTGGCAGCACCAAGGTCCTCTGCCTCAGAAGATCACAGCAGGGATCCACATCTCTTGAGACTCTGGAGTTCAGGGGCTGGATTTCTCTTCTTATACTGAAGTTGCCAACCTCTGAACAAAAGAAGGGGGGGGGGGGGGGGGGGGGAAGAAATGAGTTGGTTTCATTGGAAAATAAGAGATATGCAGAAAACCTGTAACTGAATTGGCTTGAGCTTATAATCAAAACTCTTGCAGTAATTGGCTGTGATATACTATAAAGTTCACACATTGTACTGAGGTGGGTTTTTTGTTTGCTGCTGGCTTGCCTTTTAGTCTTGTGTGTGTGCACAAAGAGGAGGGAACACTGTCAGGTGGCAAGAGTCAGGAAACTATCTCCCACATGTGCATCTAAGGGACTGGCGTTCAATGAAAGGAGTTGGGAGTAAAATGTGTCTTGGACCAGGAAAAAAATAAACTGAGTAAATGAAGCCGCTAGAGTTGTTTAGTGGGAAGAACAGAGCCTGGCAGAGGAGATGCTGGCTGCAGCATTGCACATCTTCCTGGCCTGAGTGATGTTGTGTCAGGGAATTGGAGAGGCTGAAATCATCTGTGTCGGTTCTGAATCTGGCATATGTGATAATCGAGACTTACTGTAGGCTCCAGTGGGAGAAATGGAGAGGATTGCAGACTCCCAGAAGGTTGTCTGAATGCTGTGTGTACTTGCATGAGGAAAACCACCTGGGAAAGGGGTATTCCTCCTTTGTTAGAAGGAACTAGAGATCAGCTGAGACCATTTGCTCTAGCATTGCATGGTAGTGTAAAACTCAGTCTTGGGATTTTTATTTTTGAATAGTTAGCAAGTTAGGGAATTGTGATAGAAGTGATTAGAGCCGTGATTAACTGTGTTGCTTTTGATATTGTGGCTGAACCAGAAATGTGGGTTGGTTTGAACTGAAAGATGAAAAATTTATTTTGCTAACATGAAAATTGTAGATTTTGGGTAATCCTAAACCCAAGTATTTTGGATTGTCTAAAATCCTTTAGGTTAAAGAGTAAGTGATTGAAGACAGTTTTCTAGTTTTAGAGAAACAGGAATCTTAAGGGCTGTTCATTGAATTCAGATTGATTTCCATCCTCCTGAATCCACATCTTGCTGAACATAACATGGGACAGATTCACTTGAAGAGGGAAAGGGAGCTGTAGTCCCCCCCAGCTGCTCACTACACTAGCAGCTAGAATCTCTCCTGTATTGTGGGGTATAATAACTGTCAAGCTCCCTTATTCAGAGAAGTGCTGTGCATGCCCTTGAAATAGTTCTCCAGACCAAAAACCTTCCCAGCATCTCTAACAGACGGATAAAACTGAAAGTCAGTCACAGTGAGAAATAGATCTGTTTTCTTTCTTTTTCCAAAGAGCAGTGTGCATGTGGAAGGCAAGTGAAAATGATTCCTTAATGAAAAAGCAGTAAAAGAGCTGAAGAGCGCAGCTAAACAAGGGTCAAACCGTGTAGACTGAATGCAGACAGAGGCTAAACCTATCTGCAATACGTACAGAGTGTGTGGTATAAAATTAAGGTGGCCAGTCCAAAGAATATTATCATGTATAGATAATACATATATATGTAGATAATATATGCAATCATACATTCTGAAAGCCTGTCGTCAGAACAAATTGCAGAGCGCAGAACACACAGGAATTCAAAAAGACGTAGCTGGAGAACATAATACCAAGATCACAGAAACAGTGTTCCTTGGGGGCCACTTTGTTTAAAGCGACCCTTTAAGGGTCTACAATGCATTGGCAAGCAAATTCACAGAAAGTGAATTTTCAAATAGGTGCTGGAGCTAGGTACAGTGAAATTTCAAGTGTGTGAATGCGGGAAAGGATTGGTGCCAGACTTATAAAAGCAAAAAAATAAGCTCCCTCAGATTTACCTGCTGGGTATAAGATCAGCCCATGTGGCAAAGCCTGTGTTGGCATGTCTATATAAAGTTCGATACTATTCAGTAGTGCTTTGCTATGGAACAGAAAGTCTTGTAAGCCTGATTGGAAACACTCTGCAAACGCAGTTTTCCAAATGTATGTGCTGAGCAGCATTTTTAAAGAATGCAAGAGGCATTTCAAGGAAGAGTGGATTAAGGAAGTTGTGAGAGATACCGATACAGGTCCTTGCATCCCAACAGTGTGTATGATCCATGCTGCGTCCCCCTTGTCCCTGGGACATGAAGCAAAAGGTGAAAGCATTAAAAATAAGTGTTGCTGATTCAATGTAGTTATTGACCAAATTGTTAACTTATGGTTCTGGTTTAAAGAAATTAATGCTATTTCGAACAGTTCTCTCTATACAGAAGGTCTAAATGAGGCCACCTTGAGAACTCTTTACCCCAGTGTGGTTACATGAGGAAGGTACAGAGATGAGAAGACTTCCAAAAGAGGAAGTCATGTCTAGACTTCAAAATGCCAGTTCTCAGTTTTGTTTTAGGTGGTGATATCCTGTCTGGTATCTCTGAGGCAGTATGGAGGAGAAATAATTGACTGAGAGAAGGAAACAGTCAGTCACGTAAGGACATGCCATGTATCATTTCAGAGTAAAAGTTCCCAAACTTTCATATTGAAAATTGTCACCAGCCCTCAAAATTTGTCACAGGCAGTGTGTATTTTATTGTTTGATAGTGTATAAATTTAATACCACTGGTCAGCATTGATGGAAAGTTTTTTTTGTGAAGGCAGTCTGCAAGGTCTTGGCTAACTTGCATGCCATAGCCAACATGCCTTATTCATACATTTTATGTTAAAGTTTAAATATTTTGGCTTCTTTTGTGTTTTAGCTGTCTTGAGGGTTGGGATGGATGTGCTGCTTCCCAGCTTTTTTTTATAGGTGACTTCATAAACATAAATACAGAACATTGGACCTAAGGAGTCAAGTTCACTATTTCTGGTAGTTCAAATTAAGTTCCCCCAGTTTTGCATATTTTCTGTGTGTACTGTGCTACTGATGTTGAGGGCGGGGGGAATCTCAGACTCAGTAGTTCCCTGAATGAGGAGGAAAACAATTATTTATGTTTTTTGTGGTTAACCTACAGAGTGGTATTAATGGACTGTAAAACCTCTTCAGCTGGTTGATTCAGTAGAAAGTTTTGAGAAAATATCTGAACGTGAAAGAGAAGTTCCATGAGAAGATGTGATAAGACAGAGTTAAAATCATCAGGAGAGCGAGTTGGTGTGTATTTGAAGGTCCTCTTGTGATGCATTCATGGGAAGTAAGGAGGTAGAGGAGTCTGTGTTTAGGTGTTGAGGGGAAGAAGCCATCAAGTGGAACCAAAAATCTTCAGTACAGTTACTTCTTTCACTCAGATAACAGTGGTCCATCCTTGGATTCAAATATTGGAAATTTCACTTGAGGTGCAAATAATTGAATTTTGTATTCCTCAAATTGAAATAGCTGAGTGTGTTTTTCCAGGCAGAAATGATAGTGTAACATTTAAAACTTCAAATGGATCCTTACAGCTATTGAGATAATTATATTTGTGATGTATAAAAATTGTGCTTGAAAACAGGACTTGATGCTGTCATGTATTTTCTGTCCCTTCCCATCTGCACGCAGTCGCTCACAAATACAATGAGCCCCTTTACAGGGAATAACATAAGTGAACAAATGTTACAAGAAAAAGTCAGACTTGGTTGGATTTCTTTTTTTTTTTTTCTCTAGATTGTTAATATGTTTTAGCATATTTTCATATAGCAAATGTTAATTAAGCAATTTTACTTAACACTGACCTAGGGCTTTCTTAGTCTGAGAAGAGGAAGGCAATACAGTTACCCTGAAAACTTAAATAGTCCTAGTAAAACTTAGCTATTTCTTCTATGCTGTCAAGTATTCAAATTTTCACCTCCATCCTTTTACTGATGGACAGGCGTTGTTTTTTAGTTAGTTGTGTAAGCTGCTTTGTAGGGATTTTAAGAATATCCCAAGCTTTCTTTTACTCCATTATGTTTTCGTTATTATTTTCATCCGTACTGTGATAGTTCTTGCAAGAAAACTGTTGGTGTTTCCCTTTCCTTTGCAGTTTCTCAGAGAAGATGGAGTGTTGCATTTTTTTGTTGGTGTTTTTACTGCTGGTATTGCAGTGGAAAATAAAAGCAAATCGCTTCCCCCCTCGTGTTTGTGTGTGCCCACAAATAGACACACATGCACACTCTTTTTCTCTCCCACATGTGTGCATGCATGCAAACACACACAAGGAGTTTGTTCTTGCCTTGTGCACAGCCAAAAGGGGCTGAACGTGGTTGTCTTCAGCTCAGTGGAAATTGGCACCGTCCCATCTCCAGTAAACAACAGCCTGACGTCAGCTCACGCAGCAGTGATAGCAGTATAACTTGAGAGATTTTTCAACTGGCCAAGTTGTTGAAAGGCTATAGCTGGGTTTGATAATCTCTGGCTGCACTTGAGAGGAATTGGTGCAAAGGTGGGGGGGAGGAACGGTTAGTTAATGACAGAAATAATAGAGCAATTCTTGATAACTTCATACAGGGTGGAGAGGTGATTTTTAAGTCTTACACCGAAGAGTATTTTGATTCCCACCTTGACAGCTGCGGTCGTTCTCTCCAGTGTTATTCCAGGTTCTGAAATCGGGCTGCTCTGTAGAATTCACATTCATTCCCGTGTTGGAAGTCGTAGAACAATTAAAGTGCCGTATAACAGTCAATCAAGCAGATGATGAAATTTGACTTTTCTATTGTGTTGAATTAAGCACTTTCATTTTGATTTTAATTCGTGATGTTTGCTTTACTCAGTGTAGATATAGCTCAAAGAACTGAGCCTGTCAAGACTAAGCTTTTTACTGGTTTCTGTATACTCAATTTCTATTACTGGGATATAAGCATGTAAGTTGAGGCCCCAAACTGCCACCACAACACCCTGAAAAAGGCTCACTTGAAAGATACTTGGTTATTTATCATTAACAAATTATGCTGGAATAAAGGCACTGTTTTGTGGTGCTGGTTTCAGGTCAGGCCTTTAGAGAAGTAGCTGTTTTCCTGCAATGCTACAAAAGTCTTGACTGCAAAGTTAGTGAAGCCTCCGTTGCATTTCTGAAACAGAGCCACTGTGACTTAAATTTAATAACAGATGGTTCTCCTCATAACCCAGCAGTTGAAAGAGACTTTTCTATTGTTCAGTACTACCACTGAAAACACATTTCCATTATGAACTTACAGTATTCTTATGCCAAAACCAACAGTTAAAAATGAATGGTTTGCTCTGGTAACAGGACAAAACAAACATGAAAATCATTGTGTTGTGTGACAGAAAATCAGAATATGAAAGTAAAAAAGAAGTTGATAAGCTTACCAGAATAACTATTTGATGGGCTATTCTTGAGTCAATGACACTTCTAAGGAAATGTTTCAGAAATATGAAGAATAGTACATTGACTTCTGCTTTGTTTCTTGTACTGCTGCAAAGATAGTAAAAAGTTCATATTCCATCTAGGTCCTGTCACGAGGGATTTGCAGAGTTTTGTGAAATCCTGCAAGGGAATGTGAATAACTGCCAATATTAACATTTTCTAATGTACAAAATTTTACATCTGCTTTTAAGGGTATATTCAGACTAGGTTAATCATAAAATCTGCCTTAGTAGGGAGGGACAAGAATGCAAGAGGGAAAGAAAAATTAGACTTTTTCTAGGATGGTGTCTGTCCTGTTAGTAGCTTTTGAGCCTTTTGACCAAATCTGATGGAGATGCACAAGTCTCAAAGATTCAAGACTCCTGTGGAAGTGGGCAAGAAAGTGAGGGTCTGTGAATGAATTAATTGAGATCAAAAGCAAGTGTGGGATAGATCTGTGCACCTCGTTAAGAGGACGATACAATTGAGATTGCTGATCTTGCAGAGGGGAAGGAAAGGGTGAACAGCAGCTTTTTCAAAACCAGGAAAGTCCTGACTTGCTGCGAGTCTGACTGTCCTTGGGGACTCATGTGGCTGCTTGACATCCTGTTCCCCAGAGGGGCTGGCATGTGGCAGGGCCTCACCATTCTTGATTTATGAGAAAAGCCCAGGACTGTTTTAGAAGAGACCAGGAGCTAAGCCGTCAGAAAGCTTATGCTTGAGAGCTTGCAGTATCACAAGGGTTGACAGCTCAGGTAAGGAAACTTGCTCAAGAGGAACTGGCTGGAGCAAAACTTTCTAAATTCTCAGGCTAAATAGCCAGGCTGGCCGTAGGCGAGCTGACTACTGGCTGTGGGCAGAATCGGAGCTCTGCTGCAGTGCAGGAGGTGTGTGAGGTGGGTGGTGAGGCCCCTAGAGCCTCATCAGTGTGGCCAGGTGACCTTTCCCCAGCTGCAGACTTCTTACACTTCAGGGCCTGTGGGCAACTCCAGCATGAGAACTTTGGCCCCATGCAAATGTGAACTTGCCAGTGTGCAGGCAAGGGCTCTTCAGTTGTCCTTTCCAGGCAGGTATGACACAAGCTGGGCAGTGTTACCTCCATACGAAGTTTGGAGCAGGTTCCCTTAGGTCTGTTTATTATCTCTCCTTCTCCATGGTCAGGTGGACGGCTGCTAGACTGTTGCTGTCTTCCCTACAGCCTGCCTCCTTTTCTGGGGTCTGGCTTGTGCCTGGGGAGGGTGAAACTGACTTGTAAGACCGTGAAACTCTTAGGGTGGACTTAGCTGAGCAGGGATCTCGTCCTAGGTCATTTCAACAGTACTGTGTGTTATGTGGAGCTTGTCACAGCCCTCAGCAGAACTTCCCCTTCCAAAAACTGTACCAGCAACTAGCAAAGGCAGTTAATCTCTCAGCTGCAGCCTCGCTGAAGATCTGTTATGCCATGAGTGGGAGGAGACATGCAGTAGGAAAGTTCCTTTATGTTCCTTTTTTTTTTTTTTCCCCCCTGCCTTCCTTTACTGTCTCTCATCTTGTTCAACCAGCCTGCTGCTGCTCAAAGCTGGTGGGAAAGGCCTCTGCACTTTGCCTCTACATTCAAGTGGATAACATTTGCATTTGCTGCCAACAGTAAGAGTTAGCCAGAACTGCTCATGCTAGCCTTGACCTAAACCACAAGTCAGAGACATGTTGTAGCATGTTTCCTCTTGCTGGGAACCTGCAGAATGGCCTTTTGGATAGCCAGCCCTGCTTGGCTCTTTTCTTCATGCAACAAAGTTTACTGTATGGCTGTTGAGCGAAGCATTAAATTCAGCTTTAATGTGGCCGGGGATCCAATAATATGGAATTTTAACCAGTTGCAAAAAAAATCTTGAATTTGCTTTTGGTTTTATGGAGATAGTCCTAAAAAGGCTCCCAAATAGACTGGTGAAGGCGTAATTTTGGTATGATTTTGTCATGCATCTTAAAAGGAATTATCCTTCCTCAAAGGTTCACCAAAATCTTGTGGCCAGCCCCTTCAAACTAATGTTGCAAGGCTTCTAAAGAAATGATGCCGGGTACTTCTCTCTGCTCTCTGTTTATTTTTTGATCCTTTCAGGTTGATATTTTCAAGATTTCCGTCCAACATAAGGGGCTACAAACGAAAAGAAAAAGAGTGAAGCTGAAATTCTTATTTAATCACTTCTCAGTCCTTGGCAACACTGCATGCTCCTGCCTTTGCCCCTTCTGTGCTTCTATAAAGGTTACAAACTTTCTGAATAGTGAAGAATCATCATAAGGATGGCCTCTCCCCATAACTGATCACAATGTGAGGTGGGAGAAGACTGCACAAACAGCTCTGGGGAAGACTGAGGGAGGGAGGATTTTTACCAGCATTTACAACTGGCGCTTTGCTGCTTTATAAGGCAAGAGCTGCTCCCTGACCTGTTCTGTGTCCACTACAGCACACATCAGTGAGTTTAATGAGGTGGAGGACAGTCCCTAGTAGATGTTGGGGATTTGGGATTTTCTTGTTTAAGACACTCCTGCAAAGGAAAGGAGCTGAATAACTCTACAACTTACATCGGCTCCAGCTAAACTCAAAAACCCAAGAACAATTGGCAGGCTTGGTTTCATACCTTGGCCAGATCCTTACAGCTTACTGCCATAAAGTCTGGGTTTCCAACTGAAGGAGACCAGCAAGAGCAAAAAGGAAGGGAGCCACAGTGATTCTGCTTCATAGCTTAGAGATAGGCACCATGGCCTGCTCCCTCATTTGGTTCCCACCCACCCCGCCACCCCCCCACCCCCCAGGCACAAGGTCCTATGGAGCACATGATGTCTTCATATCCCCTCCCATGCTCACATCTCACTGAAGAGAAGACCAGTCCCACCTAAAGCAATCCCAAAGTTCCCCAGGGCCTTTTTCTCAGACTGGAAAGGTTCTTCTCTTTGTTTGGCCTTTTTGAGGGTAGTATCGAGCACACAAAACTTAATAATTTCTTCTTCTTGGCAGTGCTGTTGAAAGCCCAACAGATAGTAAGAAATCAAGAAAACCAGAGCACCTCTCCTGTAAACAGGTGACCAGGAGGAATCAGACTTCTATGGATCAACACAGAGTAAATAAGGGGTTTGTGTGCTATTTGGACAATTGGGTAAAGTGCACAGACCTCTGTTCAGCTTCATGGTACTGCTGCTACCTGTCAAGGCCCCCCAGTTTTACCTGTGCAGACGCCTTGTGGATATTTTTTTTTCCACTGTGAATAAAACAGTAAGGTTTTTTAAAAACAAACAAAACCAAAAAAAAAAACAACCAACCCAAAAAAGGTCTTGCAACTGAAGTGCCTGTACCACTAAAACCTCAATTTTCTCATTACTACAATAATGTGTTGAATTAAAATGGCTGAAGGCCTTCTTGAATTACAATACTGATTTTATTTTTCTTTTTGGTAGCAATAATTGTCAAGCAATGGCATGCTGACAAAGACAGCTTTGAATGAGTAGTGGCCCTGAGGGGTGCCATCCTACTCCCTCCCCTCAGCCCCATCTCCCAATTCTTGACGAAGAAAAGTTGCTACCTCTTCAAGATTTTTTTTTCTTGTCCTTTCTGTTGGTGGCAGGCATTAAGTGTTAGTAACATCTGCTGGCCTGAGCTTGCTTCCTTCTGCCGTGCTGGTCTCGGGCAGGGCTGTGTGGAGAAGGCAGGAGCCGTGGGCGCCCTGTGCCAAGTACCCAGCGTGGCTTTGCCAACCAAAGCCTTGGGCAGAGCTGCAGCTGTGATAGCAGCAGCACAGGCTCTGTACGACAGGCAGGGCTCTGCTTATCTCAGGATAGTTTCTTAGGCCCTAACTCTCACAAGCTGCAGGTCCTCATTTTTTTTTTTTTCCTTTTTTGAATAATGAATGTTATTTTAAGCAAAATAGCCAAGGGGGATAAACAGATCAACATGTGAATCTGAAAACATTTTCTATTAGCTTTGACTTAGAAAGTTACTATAAATGACAGAGATTACAGAGAACGCTTTTCTTTCACAATCCATTCTTTAACTTGTTTCTGCCTTTCAACAACACTTTGTGAGTCACTAGGTTTTCTTTTTTTTTTTTCTTTGCTGTCAGGTTTCCTTGACAGTGGCAGTATTTTGCAGAGCAACTGGGAGGGAAAGTATATCTCTATATATTTTAACAGGGACATGGCATCTGTAAAGTCACAAGAAAATGTAAAGACAGATGCAGACCCTGCTTTATTTATTTTGTAGTTGTTCGCTGCAGAGTTGGCTAAGTTTCCCTTTCGATGGAAGGGACAAAAAGTATTTTGGTTTGTTTTGCTTTTTTAAAGTAAGACATAGGTTTCTCTGCTGCCTCTTAAGACTGGTTGGCTGTTTACTTCTAATTTTTTCATCAAATTAAAAAAAAAAAACCAAAAACAAAAAACCAACAAACACCACATAAAGGAATATGTGGAGATTTGGTCTATTTCATGTCACACATGAGGTCAATGGAAAAACAATGAGGTACATCTAAGAGTAAAATTTATCTCAGACTTGTCATCTCCGTTATAACAAGTAGTGATCTTACTGCTCACTCTGAAGTTGTATGTTACCTGTGATATACAGAGGGAAAATAGGCAGTAATGCAATGCTGTGCTTCAGATCCATTTTTGGCGGGGGAGGGGAGAGTGGGGAGTTCCTGAGTTTATTTTATATGCAATTTCCTGATGTGAGAAGTTTTGAAGACTCTTGTAATGAATTATCTGGAGATTTTCTTCTAACAACATCAAGAGGCAGCCTGAAGTTTTACACTTCTGTATTTCAGTCAAATCAGCCTTAAACAGTAATCCAGTTATTTCTTCCTTCGAAGTACTTCAAGTGTGTGCGGCGATGATCCTGGTGTCTGCAGGTGGCTGCAACAGAAAAGGACTTTCAGGGTTTGGTTTTGCTTTCTCTTCCTGTTCCCTCCATTTTTCATACATGGCTTTTAGAAGGCTGAGTTTCTGATGGACTACTTATTACAAGATCAGTGGAAAGTGAAACTGTGTTTTGGGGCTTGTTTTGTTAATTCTTTTGGTTTTCATATAGCGCTCTATCAAAGGCACTGTTCTTAATATTAAAAACAACCCAGTGGACTGAGAAATTAAAAATGTCAATTGATAGAAATGAAAACCTGAACTTCATCTGTAGGAAATATTAATGAGAGAGAAGCTGACTATGTTTCCCCCCCCCAACCTCGCCCCCCCCCCGCAGAACGCCAAGCGTAGTGACTTGCATCATTGAAGAGTAACCCTGAAGTACCTCTAAGTAGCTGAAAGTGAAAAGATTAAAAATCAAGTTGATAATACAGTTTCTCTTCAAATGCTTCCTCTAAACATTTAATACGGTTTCCCTAAGGAAGTCCCATTATTAAAGCTGTGTGACTATGAAATCACCTTGACTCTGAGGGGTAGATATTTGAGAGTTCTGGGGATTTTCCTCATTGGGCTCTTACAGCTTCCTTTATTTGCAATGATTACAAAGTTCTCTGCAAAACATGTCCCTCAAAGTTTTTATTATCTCCAGTCAAGTCAAATTGACAGGTGTCAGGAATTACCATGTGTACTCTAGGCTTATAAACCCAATCATATTACTAACTGATCCTAAAGGTTCCTGTAAACTTTTTCCAAAGGGTTTTAGAGCTTGTTCACAAATAAATGCTGAGGAAGCATTTCTGTGCTTTTCAGACACCCTTTCCCCCATGCTGCATTAATAACGCTAACAAAAATAACTCAACAGTGCATACTTCTGTTAGATTTACTCACAGCACATCCTAATGCACTTTGCAAATGATATATACTTGAACACAGGAACTATTCCTCTTTACTCTGATGCAGCCTGGCATGGGGTGGAATGCAGCAGCTGTTTGACAGCACACGCAGTGTTGGGACAAGAAGTAGGAGAACTCCACTGTGTCTGGTAGAGACTATGAAGAATTTAAGGTAACCCAAAATGGGAGCTGATCAGGACACATAGGTTTAACAGTTGGCTGGTTGAGAAGTTTCATTTCTCTGCAAAGTGCATTCTGTTGGTTTGTTGGGTGTTTTTTTTCGGTTTGGTTTTGTTTTTTTTTTTTTCTTCCCTGAGTTATGAAAACCTGCCCATTCTTTGGTTCAACTTTACTTACTCCAAGTTTGGTTATAGGGCAGTTAGTGATCCAAGGCGTGGGGTATGCAAGGCGATGTAGAAGGTGCTGTGCCTTACCTCCTCCTGTGTGGATAACATGGTATCTGCTTTGAAAGTGGAGTTATCTGTATTGCATAAGGGCATCTTATACCTCTTTCGATATCTATGCAGAGAGTTGTTAGGCTGTAAGATACTGTGCTGCAGATACACAGCCGAGTGACTGTATAGCAGCTTCCCTGGGGGTAGGCAGGCCATGAGAGAGAAGAGCAGCGCTGCTACATCACTACCAGTTCTAGTATCTGCAGCACTTGGATCTTTCCCTGGGGGCCTCTCCTTTTTGTATTTACCCAACCTGACCCTGCTTGCCTTGCAGGAACTGCCTAGATCACAGCTAAAGGTGGTATGGCTGTAGGCACGAAAGTCTAAGGTCTGACACTGATTGTATCAACGAGCAGGAAGCCTTATGCTGCTCTATGTTGTTCTTAATGAATGCTGAAGCCAAAACATTCATGCATTTCTCTTTTCATCTGTTATCAGTACAACATATTTAACAGTTGTTTGAAAACTACATGTTAAAAAAAAAAAAAAGGCCAAAAGCCCTCAATTAAACCGTTTCCAAAGCGTTCTTATGCAGGATGGGCATGAACATGGGCATAATACTCTCATGGTTTTCTGACAGGATCATTCAGCCTCCAATTGAAGTGACCTCATTCTGGAGGGATGCAGGGAGCTCGGGCTCTGAATTTTTTCTTGCCATGGTTGGTGGTGATTTTTATACTGTTAGCAAGGTGGGTGATGTACCAAAAAGCTTGCAGGGACAAAAATGACCTATGAATTCACCAAAGGGAAGCTATGTGTGCGTAGGTTCCAAGAAGAGGATGTCTTTGGATTTTGGTTATTTCAGCTTGGGCTTTGGTGTGCAGTTTTAGTCTGGTCCCTTGAGCTCCCACTCTCTGACAGTGAGTTCACATTTCAGCTTGTTTTCAGTTGATTTGATTTTGCATAACGGGTCCATTTTTTTTTCCTTAGTTATGGTCAGACAGTGTTGATGAGTTTAGTAGGACTGGTTTTGGAGTATAACTCAAGGTATAATGTGGTCCTGTGTGTTTAGGAGTACCTGAGGACAGAAATATTTTAAGTGACGTGTTCCCGCTTGAAGTGCATGCTCTTCTTCAAGTATTGGTTTTGTTTGGTTGTATATACCAAAACCACTTTCTCTTCTGTTTTCCTTTTTCTGTTCCAGAAACTGACCGGTCAAAGATCTGTTTGACTCCAGGTTTTCTTTTTTTGTAAATTTTCCATCACCTTAACATTTCCTGGGGTGAATTGGGCAAATTTCAGCAGTGATATATATGATTGAAGTTAGACATAAATGTCACAAAATCCAGTATCTGTAAATAATTTCAAAACTAAAGCAAGCAAATCTGAGTGGCTTTGTTTTCAGATCTGAAGACAACTCAGATTGCAAAGCAAAGCAAAAAGAAAGTCAGGTACTTCTAATCCTGCGGAAGTTTGTGCAGCTTTTGAAGGCACCAGCCATTAAAACATGCTAATTACTCCAAGGAGATGGCAATGTTTTTGGAAGTCAGCTGAACAGTTGGTATGAAATGGACCCTGGAAAGTCAGCTGCTACTGACTGTAATGGAGTCAGTGTCACCTGCTGACCCTTTTTTAAGAGTTTAGATGTGGTGTGTAAAGGGGGTAGAAGATATTTTCCTTCACATAACTGGAGATATGGGTGTGTGACTATAAGAGTTGCCACTGCCCAGAGGCAGAGACTTGGAGTAATTAAGCAGGAGCACAGACACCTAAAGAGAGAGAGAATTACCAATAACTAGGCATACGAAATTAAACCAAACTGGTGATTCTAGTTTCAGGTAGTGACTGTACTGGTTTCACATGGCAGAGACAGTGTACACATGGAGTGTTAGGTTATAGTGCCAACAATAGCTTTCCAAGTACCACTCAGACAGCCACAACTGATTGATTTTGTGCCTCTAATTTTGACTTCTTTTGATCAGTGGGAAAAACAGATTCCTCTAGGCCAAGGGACCAAACCCCACTATCTTGCAGTTGCAAGTAAAGCCTGGTTCTCTCCAAATTGCATTGCAAGTTGTTGTATTATATGTGACTCATGGGCTAATTAAACAGTCTCAAAAAGAATACAATCCCAGTGTTAGCTGCATTTTTACTAAGCATATTCAAGTATTTTTTCTGGCTCTTACGAAGTCAGATACATGATGTTAGATCATCTGCCTGCCTGCCATTGGATTGCCAAGCCGTAAGCGATATCTGTCATGAGTGTGCAGGATGGGGCTGTCCTGTGAGCAGGCTGGATGGCTGCCTAGGATGGCTGGTTTGGAAGGGGAAATTTCTCGAGTTTATCAACAAGTACCCGTACCTAAGTGTTTAACTGGGCCCTCACTTCTTAGATGTGCATGTCTGCGTGAGTGTATGAGGAAAAAACGGCTATGGAAAGTAAAGCTTCCGATTCAATGTGCAAGTATAATGGAGGCAGGAAGCAGCAAAATGTATTTTGCTTAGCAGAATAACATGAGGAGGCTCAGCCCTGTGCTTTCAGTGAATAACTAGTTGGTAGGGAAATGAAGTAATGAAAAATGTTCAATTTTGGGGGGTACTGTGCTGTAATACAACATTTTGGCAGACTGAGTAGGATGCTCCAAGGGATGCATAGTTTTAGTGGTTTTTTTTTTTTTTTTTTTTTTTTTTAGTGAGTATGGTCCTTGGTGAAAAGCCGGCCCTACTATAGGTAAAATATCCATCTGTGATCCTCTTGCTTCTAACCTGGTTGAGCTCTTAGATCTGTGAACTCGTAACTTTGAGTCTCTGCCTGCAGCGCAGAGCTGCTGTGCATCTTGCACTCCTGTTAGTTCATGTTGCTGCCAACAGAAGTATCTTTCCAGGCCAAGGCACTCTTAAATGAAACACCTAATTTTTAGTGTTTGGTACCTAATGTTTTACGACTACAAACTGTTCTGAGAGTATCGATGACTTCAGAGACTTTCATCCCTTTGAAAATATCCTCTTTTTGGATACATTTGTTTTAACTCTTGCCTATGTTATACATACTTCCATCTTTTCTCTGCTGTCCCAAATTTGTCATGATTATGCTATGCTAATACCTTTTTTGGTTTTCAAAGCTGGCTTGTGGGGTTTTTTTCATTTGGGTTTACTGGTTTCTTTAGAGGGGAAAATTTTTTGGTTAATACTTAACCTACCCAATAGTGTAGGTGCTTTGCAGAATATCTTTTGAAAAATCACCCCAAAACAGGTGTCTTCCAGTGGACTAGGATACAGGGGAGGAGAGCAGAGGAGTGTGCAGGATGGGGGGGCAGCTCAGGAGACGAGAGTTGAGTGCCCAGCCCTTAAAACATTCCCTTTGCTGTATTGCATTTGCTATTCCCTTTGCTCTGTTTAATTCCTGATGATTATATTTCCTTTTCCCATCCCCCTGACATACCTGTTTAGCTTCTAAGATGCGTAGCACAAAACTGTGTGTCCAGCCATGGATGTGTGTGCAGAGGAGGACCCCAGTGAATCTCCCAGCTCAGGGAAGGGACAGCAATGACAGCGTTACCATCCTGCAGCTGCTGCAATTATATTCCCCTCTTGGGAGCTCCTGTATTTGAGGTTGTTTGTCTCTAGGTAACTCCTCAGTGTAGGAACGAGAAAACCACACTCCTCTGCAAGTTGCTGCAGCACATATAACCAGGAGCATCTCTGCCACATCCAGTCCTCTCCTTCCCCAAGGTTCCATGATCGCTCCTGCCCATATTACACATGCGGTCTTGAGGAGGTGCAGTGGGAGGTTATCTGGGAGCCCCATACTCTGTTAACCAGACCCACTGGCGTGACTTTACTGTAACCCCTTTTCTGGTGAGGTTTAGGGGTTTGCTGGCCTGTCTGCAGGTGTTAAAAGGTTTTGCTACTTCACTGCTGTCTCGACAGATTTCCCCCTGAAAGCAATGTAGCACTGCAGCTGCATCTGGCTCGGGGTGCCATTGCCTAATTTGCGTGCTGCTGTGAAGCCTCCTGGCTTTTGCCATCTCTGGGAAAACTACCTCGGTAATAAGTAATCTGCTGTATCTGACTTACGGCTCCAGGATGCTTTCTTTTTTTTTTTTTTTTTTTTTTTCTTCCTGCTGCATCTTTCTTACCTTTATTCAATAACTGAAGAGTAGGTGCTTTCTATAGCCGGTGCTTTCCTCCCCAGTTCCCTTGCTATCAAGCGCACATCACATGATAGCGGGCCTCACCCAGACCCAAGCGGCTGCCGATCACGGCGTGTCGTCAGCTGGCACCATTCCCAATTCTCCAGAGCTGGCAACTGTCCTCTTTTCTTTGAGCTCCGATAACGGGAACAGATTAGCGGTGGGAGCAGCCAGAGCACTGCTTTATGGGGCTTTACTCCTGTATACCTCCGCTTTTCCACAAATCTTGCCAAGTGAGTTTCCTGATCATGGGCTATGTCATTTGCTGCGCTCCCCTTCCCTGCCCCCACCCATTTCCTGACATCACTTTTTATTTTAAATCCTTCTGTAGTAATGGTCCAGTTCTGCTGGAGCACTCCACCCAGGACTTCCGAACATAGTAAATCTTGCGGATCAGGGGACTCATACGGTGTATGGAGCTAGAAAAACTACACAGCTTTGTTGAGCTTAGGAAAGAAATCCTAAGAAAATGATTAAGAATACTGAACTCTTTTTTTCCTTTTTTTTTTCCTTCCCATACTGTGTAAACTTTGTTTGAGGCTGCTGTACCCTAAGTAGAAACAAACAAACAAAAATCTTAGTTTGTCTTTACTGCAGTCTCCTGCAGTGATTTTTAAATGGTCTGGCTTAAAGGAATAAATCAAATACATTCTCACTGCTTTAAGTGGTCCTGGTCGTGGTGCCTTTCTAGACTGTCATCATCATCTTGGGAAATGCTGTGGGCAGTGTTTAGTTTGCCAGCGGATACACCGTCTGGCCTTAGAGGTAGAAGTTGGTTATTCTGGGGCTGAAACTGTCCAAAGCAAAGGTTTGCAGTGCTGGTGATTATGATAAACTCTTGGCAAACTTACTGCCATATACCATGCTAAAGGAGGGTTTTTTTATTCATAAGGAAAACATTGGAGCCCCCACTGGCATTATGACCAGCTACTTTTCTGCCGGAGGTCCCTAAGATCCAGGCCTTACTTACTTTCTTCCTTACTTTCCTGGCATTTGGACTTGTCCCATGTGCCTGCTAATTCAAATCATAAAAGTAGACACAGACTGGGTTTTGTTCTTTGCTTTTCTGGTAAGCATGGACACTGGGAGCAAAAGGACATGTCAAATTTTGAGTACTGTTTTTCCCAGTGTAAAGTCAAAGTCTTTCCAGCTGCATAACTAAGAGAGGGATCTGATGGATTTGAGTCAGATGTGTTTATAACTGGTCCCAGCATGCTCCTGTTCTTAAAAAACCTAATTTATTTAAACAGTGGACAATTGATGGAATTCATAGCCCAGTATGATGTGCTATGGGCTTAATAAGCGGTGTCCTGTAGGACACCTGCAATTTGCTGCCCTGAAACGCTCTTTGGGATCAAAGTGCCCTTCTGCCATATTGCCCATGAGCTATGGATGGTGACCAGACGCTCTTGCAGCCTGGGGTGTGTTTGCTGTTCTTTCACAGGGAGGAGAGGAAAGCTGAGTGGGGTAACTTGTGTGTGAAATGCCCTCAGGTCCCTTCTTCCAGATCAGTTGTCTGATGCAGACATAGCCACCCCTTCTGCCTGCCTCTGCCTCCTTGCCTTTAGCCACAGCTGAATTTTTGCTTGCTTTGTATCAGTCTTAAGATACCTGCCGTCATAGTGTAGTGTCAAAGCCCAGGAGAGAAACACTGCCTGGTGGAAAATATGTCTTGTGTGGATTTAACTTGCTTTGATGAATACTGCAGAAGGAGTGATGCTTGAGGGTGACAGTTTTTAGGGGACCCTAAAACTAGGTTCTTCTGGATGTTAGTTCTTCTGGATGCTCCACCACCATGATCAGGCAAATACTCCTTTCCATTTTTTGTCTTGCTGAGGCTTTTGCACCCTTTTTTTTTTTTTTTTTTTTATCAGCTGTAATTATCTCCCCCACACTGGGTTGAATTGTAGCATGGCACTTGATCTGAATTATTTCTATTACATCCTGCAGCAGAGCGTAGTGGTCCATTATGAGCGGAGCATGTTTGCATGATACCCTTGACACCCTTGTCTTCCATGCTTTATCGTGGCTCTCAGGTTACTTCCAGGGGAAATTCCAGGGACTGGCTGTTGTGGGATGCAGTGTCACAAATGCCCTAGGACCAGTCTGTGTCCACAGTGGTCAATTCCTGTGTGTCCTCCCCAGAAGGGACACACAGCGGGGCTTTTTCTGCTGTGGATGCTAACTACACTTGCAAATTATACTGATATGGGAGGAGCTCTGAGCTTTCTGGAGAACAGGGTTAGGATTCAAAATGTTGACCAAGTGGAGAAATCACCTGGAAAAAATGAGAAGCAATTCAGAAAAGGATGAGCACAAAGTTGTAAATTTAGGTGAGAATAATGGACTGCCCAGATACAAAAGGGGAGATGGCGGGCTGAGCAGCAGCTCTGCAGAAAGGGGCTGGAGTTGATGGTGGATTCCAGACTGACTGTGAGTCACCAGGCTCCTACAGTTGCGAAAAAGGCAAGCTGGGGTTTATAAGCAAGAGGGTGCAGCCATCCTTCCACTCAACTCAGCTTGGTGAGGTCTCAGCTGGAGTCTTGAACCAGTTTTCTGCTCACAGCCTTCAAAAACAGCAGAACAACTCAAAAGTGGGCCAAAAAAAAAAAACCAACCCAAACCAACCTAGAGGAAATTAGAGTGACTGGGTGATTTAGTAGACATGACCTATGAGGAGAAAATGAAGGTATTGAGATTGTTCAGTCCATGGAAGAAAAAACGGAGGGGATGGATGGGCATGATGGCACCTGTAAAATATAGGAAGGAATAAACTGTTTAGGACGTATCTCAGGAACAGGACTGTATACCTGTGTCTCGTGGGAGCTTTGTGCACAGCAGCTCTGGTGACAGGCTGTCACCAGAAATCCACGGGAGCCTCTTTCTCTTTTTAGCAAATGTATTTATCTGGGTCTGTGTTTCTGTGGCGACGTCCCTTCTTCTCTCCCGTGTCGTGGTGGCCAGCCTGAGATACATGCCTGTGCTTCCCGTTGCAGGAGAGCTGTGTCTCCCCCTGCAAGCCGAGGAGAGGAACCCAGCTGCAGAGCTGACCTGCACCTCCGATCAATACGTGTAACAGCAAGGCTCGCCCAGTGTTTCCGTGCTGAGAAGGCAGCGGA
Organism: Vanellus vanellus; assembly: GCF_965231255.1. Classification (NCBI taxonomy): domain Eukaryota; kingdom Metazoa; phylum Chordata; class Aves; order Charadriiformes; family Charadriidae; genus Vanellus; species Vanellus vanellus. The sequence continues at coordinate 12,232,362 of NC_138907.1, forward strand.
TTAGTATCCAGGTGGGGCTCCGCAAATGCTTGGTCAGAGGGATGCTCTAATATCGGACAATGAGATTTCTGCCTCCTGGTGTGGGGAAGTTGAACGTTTGCATTTGGCTTGTGCAAAGAAGGCCAGTCGTTTTTCTCCAGGAGTCTGAAGGCAGGGGAGGTGACCAGGGTGAAAGCAAGAATGCTGCTTTAGACTTGCTGCAGGACTTGGTGGTGAGAGCCCACAGACAGAAGCTCTCTGGGTATGGCAGACAGGCCCTTTAGCACCAGCAGTCGAAAGATGGTGGTTGTGTTGTTGTGAGGGGTTTGTTCCCATCTTTTAGGGAGATTTGTTTTGTCTTGGGGACGGGCTCACTCTTCCATCATGTGGCAGCTACTGCAGCAAAGCAATATTAGGAAGTAACATTTTAGCTGTCTTCCACATGATTAGTCCTTCTTGAGGGAGGGGGAAGGGCCTCACACTCTCTATTAATCATTTCTTCTTCCCTCCTCCCATCTGCTCAGTGATTCTCTCGCTCTTGCATACGCCACTAATATTCGATCACTTTATTAGTCGCTCTCTCTTTCCTTTTTTCTCTGTGTCTCTCTTTCTCCTTGTTGGTTCTTTCTTGAGTCTGTGCCCTCCTTGCTCCCAGCTTCTTGCAGAGATGCTACCCAATGACCTGATTCTCTCCCCTAGATCCCTTAAAAAAAAACAGGGGGAAAAAAAAAAAGGAGTAAAGGAAAAAATACTCCAAAGCGTTCAGTGCCTCATTCTCCTCTCCCTGGACCTTGTGCCTTTCTCTAATGGTCAGCACCTTTAGCCAACATTGTGGAGCATGTGTGGGCAGTGCCTGCTTCCTTCTCCTCCTCTTCTTGCCCTCCCCAGAGGCAGCAAGCCTGACTCCTCCTCCACCTCCTTCTCTTCCAGCTGCTTTCACTAGCCTCCTAGCTCTTCTTGGCAATGAGGAGCCCAGACATCTGTAGAAGCAGCTGGAAGCAAGATGGAGAGCCAATATCCTGCAGCTCACCAGATCTCTACAAACCTCAGCTTGGGAACCAACTGCTTAATTCGCTGTGTTTTTGTACTATTTAGTTTTCACTGCACACTTCTCGTTTCTCACCATCCCAACAAAGCTATGGCTTTATTGATATATGTCATCTCATAGCTGCAGCGCGTTGTTCTAGAAATCTCGTAGCCAGTCTGTAAAAATGACTGCTCTTATGCTATACTGGAAGAAGGCAAAGTTAAGCTTCATTTCCACCTGGATCTTCGACATTACCTGCTAGTATCATTATTAGCTCTAAGGACAGGATTTAATGCTGCATTAACTAAAATTTGACCTCTGCCGAACAACGAGCGGTACCACAAATTCATATTCCTGAGAACGCACCAAAAGTTTTTTCACTGGTTCCCCATTGCTTTCCCACATGATTTATATCGAAACCTCGTGAAGATGATTCTGGTGATGTTCTGAAAGGTGACAGGTTTTTCTTTCCCTGTAAACGCTGGGAGCCAGTGTTAAACCGAGCTCGTCAGGGCTGACCCTCCTACAAAAAAGGAGGAAGAGAGGCGCAGGGTTCCTGCTGCTGTTCCTGCAGAGGTGTGGGGGAAGCTGGCGGGTGTCAGGAGTGAAAGCACTCTGCAGCAGGGCTTTTGGGGATGGGCCCCCAAAGGCATTGCCTGCGAGCCATGTTGCTGCGAAAAGCCTCGCAGCGTGTTACGTGATGCAAGCTACTTGGCAAATGCTGTAACTGTGTGGCTGAAATGGCTGAGCCACAATGCTTGGGGAGAAGATTTTTGCCTTGTGAGCCTGTGGATGGGACTTACACCCTTCCCTGGTGCACAAGGGCAGGCTGGGAATGCCTGTTGTGCTGTGTTTGTGTGGGGTTGTTTGTACTCCACTTTGGGGATTTGAAACTTGCCAGTTGTGTGGCTGAGAGCACGTAACAAGGCACAGAACTAGAGAGATGCTTTACAAATATTGTTCAAAGGACTTGGAAGATGAGCCTGATGATTAGGGACAACGGTTTTATACAGCCTTCAGCCTGGTGTCCTGTTTTACTCTTGCGACAAACTGCAGTTATGCAGAAAGCAGCTATTGGCATTTTTAGTGTCGCATTCCCTCCGCAGCTAGCAGTAGTTGTTTGCTTTCAAATGTCATTATTTGCACCCACAGCAGTTGGAGCCAAGAGGGACAAAGTAAAGGGAATGGCTTTAGAAATCAAGACTTGGGGCCTGATTCGGGTGCAGGCTTCAAAGCACCAGCTCTGACAGGGTTCAGCCATGCTTTGTAGCACGGGCGTAGGTATGTATGTGAGGGTACACAGAGCCTACATGTGTTGTTCCCATCAGGTGTTTAAAGTCCAGTGTAAAGCAAATACCACTTGCAAGTAGCCCCGAAATGTCGTGTCCCCCCCCCCCCCATCTCTAAACCTTTGCTGCGAAACAGAGCTCTCATATTTTCCATTCCTAATTCAAGAGCTGGAGGGATCGCTAAAGCCAGGTATCAAATTACAAGAGAAAGAGTGAAGACGTTTGGTTGCAGCTTCATTGGCTGACACAGTAAATACACCCAAGCAACCATTTTCATCAGCCCCCAAGTTGATGTTAAAAACTATGTCAGGGAAATCATCTTTTCTCGAAGTCTGTCCTTGGGAAGGACAGTGACTGTAAGGAAAGTTCCCACCAATAGAAGTGTGTGAGGACTGCGAAGAGGAGGAAGGAAAAACCCCGTAATGTTCAAAAAAGCATCTCATCCATACTACAGGAAATGTTGTTCCTACTCATCTGAGCTACTAAAAAAAAAAAAAAACCAACCACCAAACCCAAACAAACAGCAAGTTTCAACAATAACAATTTTCAAATGAAATCCTTTGAATGGGTAATGTGTGTAGCTTAAAATGAAAATGTGACTCAGCCAGGAATTGTTACTATTAGTGGTACTGTTTTAGCTTTTAAACCAAGTCTACTTCAGATATTTGGCATGTCCTTGGTTGTTACAGGAGGCTGATTAGAGGTGATGGTGAAATATCCTTTATGGGCTAATTCAAACTTGGATCTTTTCTCCTGAAATTGAGATTTGAGACTCTCTTCTTGAAGTTAGACATGAACTTGAGTGAAGATTTCAAAGCCTGTATTCTGGTTTTTGGTTTGTTTTTTTCCTTCTCAATACCTTTTTTCCACCTCCTTGCTAGTATTTCTTCTCTTGTTGGTGTTTTCCACACCATGTTTTTTCCTCAGACAGAGCCTGTTCTCTTCTGTGTTTGAATGCTTTCTCCAAACCTTCAGTTTATTGTCTTTGATTCTTAAACCTAAACCTTAAACTTAAAAGTATGTGGTTTGGATGTTTCCTCAGTAGTTTGTCCCACCAAAGCCCAGAGCCTCCTCACCCTCTTTTCCTTTCCTATGTATTCTCTTGGTCTTTCCCCTGTGTGCTGGTTTTCTTTGCCCTGATCTCTGTGTGTTACTCTTCCTTCCTTGGTTGCGCTTGTCTGGGTGGAAAAGATGTGAAGCTAACTCCTCTACTGTTTCTCCACCATGCCTTTCCTCCGGTAGAGCTGATGGGAAATGCCGTATTTCCCCCCTTCCCTCCTCCCACTGCCCCCTTCCTCTCCTGCTTCTCTTTCTTGTATAGCTCAGGGAAAAATGCTTAATGAAAAGGACTTTGGTGGAGAGAGGAGGAGAGCAAACTCAAGGTATTTCCCTGTGTGTATTTTCTACTGTCTGCCTGTGAGCAGGCACTCAGCCTTTGAAGCTGGATGTTCTTGGGAGTTGGTAGAGAGATTCATTTTGGAAAGGGTATGGGTGGACTGACATTTGATTTCCTTATTTAAGTGTGACTGTTACCCATATGCTGGAGACCACATGTGACTTACAATGCCTGCTCTCTGCGCTTCCTCAGTTTTTCTGCCCAACCTTCAGTTCACATTTTGTTGGCTATCTTCACCATGAAGAGGGGTAGAAATTGTGTTCCCTTTCACACTGAAAGCTTAGGTTAAGATTAAAACACGTAGAGAGCTGCAGAAGTAACGGGACACATCTAGAGCCCCAAACGCTGCCTTATACTCATCTCAGGGGCTTTTCAGAGAGCTGAAAAGGGGAAATTCGTTGTTGTACACAAGTGTTTTGCTTCCTGCTGCTTATGTGGCAGTTGTGAAGGTGTCTCTAAACCGTAGTATGTGATTGCTATATTGAGATACTCCATGAACCCTAAATGTGAACCAAATACGTAAAAGCATACTGAGAGGGGAAATGTAAATTAATTTGTGTATTTTCAGCTTATCTGTCTTTATTTTTCCGAGTGTAGCAGACAGTGATTTGTTGTGTGTGTCACTTGTGCACTGTGTAACATGAACAAAGAGTGTCCATGCAATATGAAAGACGCAAACTGAATTAAAACCATTGAGCTCTTCTCCTCCTCCTGCCACTTTTCCAGGCCAGTTTTTTCCTGTGTGGGCTGTGTGTTGCTTGTGTGTTTCCCAAGCTCAATGAAACATGCAGCACTTCTGGATAACAGACAAAACAGAATTAGGTGCTTTGTTGTCCCCCATATGACCAAAACAAAGGATAAGAAAAAGACTTGTCTCTTCCCTCCCTCCTCTCCACAGACCTTCAGCACAAGGAGTCAGGGTTTCAAGAAGCTGAGTGAAAACTTAAAGGGAGTCCAAGTTGTTGTTATGTCTGCGTAATCATGGTGGCAGTGGTGTGACGTAACACTGAGCAGAGGCACTGTGCTCGTATAACTTTGGACCTGGGCGAGAGGCAGAAATGCCACGAGACAGCCTCTTGTCAGGAGCTTTTCCCTGCAGTCCTCCAGACAGGCTGGCTGTGTTCCTGAAAGACAGGTCATATCCTGCCAGACGTGAAAGACAGCGAGTGAGGCTGTGCTCTAGTCTGCAGGCTAGAGAGGTCCTTTGAGCCTTTGCCCTACAGGAAGGATGCTCTATTAAAGTTTCTTTACGCAGGTGCCTTCATATAGGTGAGGAAAAAGGAAGCCTAAGTAACCTGCCTCTTCTTCTATCTTGCCCTACAAATGCATCCCATGGTTACTAACCCTTTCCTGGGAAGCACAAGACCCTTCCCTCCAAGGGGCTGTGGGTCGGAGGCAGTGAGTGCTTGCACTATCCCGAAGAGCCTACTCACCTTTGAGAACAAGAGGAGGATATACGGATGGGACTGGCATGCCCTGTCATGCACCCTGGTGCTCAGGAAGGGGTATCACTTGAGAGCTTTATCAGACAAAGCTCAGATGAGTAAATACAGATGTCAAACATAATTTTCTAGTCATCCAAGCTTCCCCTTACTGTAATAAAGGCACCAGAAGGAACTGTGCATCCATACTTAAAGCAACTGAAAATGTTAAGCCCCCAATCCTAACTATCTTATGAAGCATCAGCCGCTATAAGCGACCATTGGCTGCCTAAGCACAGCAGCATCGTTCCCTCATCCTGAGCCTGGCTCGTGGGCTCTGCAGGCCAGGTTTTGCTCCCCGTCAGCTCCAGTGTCTCAGGTGGTGTGAAAGCAAAGTACGGTACTTAGGAAAGTGATTCTAGAGATGGCATGAGGGCAGGTAGGGCACAGCCGTGGGAGGCCAACCAGCTCCAGTCCTGCAAAGATCGCTGGCAGTGGTGTGGCCATTGCATAGGACACGCAGAACAGCTACCTCCTACTTTAAACGTGAGGGAGAGATGGATGGGAGCAGGCAAGAGCAGAATTGCGTTTTAAGCTTCCCAGACATTATGTGCATTGTTCAGATGTTTGCGGAGTGGTTTTTACTTTCAGACCCCTACAGAACTGCTGCATTGGGGTCCTAATAATTTCTTTTCCTATACGTGTTGGCAGATGGTCGGAAGAAGAGCCTGCTGAGCACGGTGCATGCTTGAGGGTAGTGATTTTGAGGCAAGTTGTTGAGATTATCTGATGTGTCATATTTTCTGTAATTTAGTGTGTGTGTGTGAAGGGAGTATTTAAAACTTGTAGACAATAGTTTGCTGGGTTGCAGGGAATGAAACCCCTAATGAATAGTCCATTGTTTACATCCATTTGAGGCTGTTTCTTTGCTGAATTAGTGCCATGAAACATAGCCTGCAACTCTGTTGTGTTTAACTCCCCTCTCCTTACCCATCCCCCTTCCTGTTCCTTATGGTTGCTAAATCCTGCTGTTATCTTCTCTACACAAGTTTCCAAACTTCATTCTCTTCTCTTGATTTCCCTCTGCTTAAACCTCTTGTCCAAACTGGGCCAACTTTTGCTTCCAGTTTAGCAATTTTCCCCATCCTTTCCTCTTGGACTCACACCTCAGTCCTTATTATTTTTATCCAAATGAATATGGGAGGGGAAAAAAGCGCAAAAAATTGTTTCCTGCTGCTATAGCCATATCTAGATCCCCCTTTTCCCTTTCCCTTCCCACCTCATTGCTTTGGAGCTCTTCCTGCACCAGTTTGCAGCTGTATATATAGATTTTTTTTTTTATTTATTTTATCTTATATTTGCCTGCAAGCCTCCTGCCCAATTCTCAGCCCTTATTTCCCTCTCTATTCAAGGGATATGCTTTCCTCCCTTGCTCTGTCCCTATTGCTCTGTGCTCTGATCTCTGTGCCTTCTTCTGGTGACCCCTACAGTTTGAGGTATGGCTCGAGCATACCATTAAGTGTACTGGCCCTGCGACTGCCCCTCTGCCTGTCAGCCAGAGCGTTTACACAGCTTGTTCGCACAGCTTGGGGAAGAGCGTGGTCAGGACATGACTGCCTTGCTAAATGGTTTTATCCCCATGTCTGGTGCTCTTTCTTCAATTGGAACTCCTTGAAGAACCTGGTCTCTCTGCTTGTCTTGGGCGGCATCTGCTGGGGGGGAGGTAGCTACCTTTCCCCCCCTCTTTAAACAGGTAAGTGTGGCTGGTTGGTATTGTAAGCTTTTTTTCTGTACTCGGTTTGTAGATTACTCTTTTTTTTGCTAATTGAGTCTGTGTAGCTGTTTACCTGCATGACTTGGCAGGATGATTGCTCAGACTGATGCATACCACACTCTGGGACTGTTTCTTCTCTCTCTCCAGCCCTGATTTATAGATAACTGAAGAAGGGAATTCTTGGCTGCCCTGTTTTGAAAACTATTGCACTGTAGAAAAACTCATGAAATGAACACAGCATCTGATACAAAACTAGCTCTATTCAGTTTTCTGTTTTTCCCCATCAGAAAAAGTTTCCCTCTAATATTTAAAGAATAATTTCCCTCAAATGGTACTGTAAGGGATGTAGGCAAAAAGGCTTGCCTGTGTTTCCAGGAGATCCTGGAAACTGGATCTGGGGAGATTTCCATAATCAATAGAGGGAATGGGGTATTTTGGAGAGGGTTTTAGGGGGGGGTTGTATTTTTTTTTTTCTGGATAGGCAGTGTGCACATGCCACATAGTACAAACCAACTACAGTTCTGTAGGGGTTGTGTGTGCTGGCTGAAGTGCGAGGACAGCTTACCTGCAGGGGATCTGCAGAGACTTCCCTATGGCTGAAGAGATCAGCAGGTTGGCAGGGTTGGAAGGCCCCAAAGATTTCAAGAAAGTACAGGCAGACCAACTGACAGTCTCTTTTAATTAAAGGAGCCCTATGCCTTGTGCAAATCAACAGCTTTTGCTTCCCTTTTCTTCACAACCTCTGTGGGAATGCCCTCTGGATTGTGACTTGAGGGCAACAGTGTAAATTTTGAAATACTGTTTGTATGTGTTAGGACAGTACTGGCCTCTTATGGGTCGGAGGAGCTGCTCTAGAACATGGCAAAATTGTCAAGTGACAAGAAAACCAACAATGCTTCAGCCCATGCCAAAGAAAATCCTGCAAAAGGGAGAGTTAGCTGTGAAAATTTACCCTGTTGCTACGGAGCTTATTTGGTTATGTATATCATATGAGAGAGGAATGACTGAAGAAATACTCCACCTGGTAAATGAACAGAGAATGCATTTGCCCCAGTTACAGGACAGCTTATATGTGCATAAAACCTGAGACACCTGGCAGTGGTGCTGGGCAGGTACTGTCTATTGGTGGTCAGGTGGGTACACAGATTGTTTTTAAATGAATGGGCTTGTTGGAAGGCAGGGGAGGAGGGAATTGCCTGTCTGTCTTTAGAGTATTTCTCCTCCTTGATGCCACGTGCTGTTAAGGAAACCAGATTTTGGGGACATTAGTTCTGTAAGCAGCAAAAGTTTCTGCTTTCCACAACGGGGATGCTTTTTCCTCCTTACATCCACTCTAGATTGATTGCGAGGTCCCGAGGCTGTGACCGTGCTTTCGTTTTGGCCTCTTACTTTCCTTTGAAAACACAGAGCCGATACACAGGATTTAGGATTTATTCCTAACTTTCTTACAATGATTTGCTCCTCCTCCCCCCTCTGTCACTAGATTGCACCTTCCTTCCAAACCAAACTTCTGTAGCCCAGAAATAGGTCATGCACCGACACCTGGACAACAGGCATCGCTTGCGTCATCTGTTGGTGTGACGTCTGGCGAGACGCAGAGCACGCTGTGCGAGCACTCTGTTAGCAGGACCAGCTTTCTCGGCGAGCAGGATGTGAGAACGCCCCTCATGATACCTGCCATATGGGCGTTCGGAGATGACGGGGGGGTCAGAACTCTGTTTACAAAGGAGAAAAAAAGTAGAAAAAGGTATAAGGTAACTCCATCAGCGCATGGATTTTCTGCTGGCTGGTTTGGATGATTTATAATGGTATACAGAGCTTTGTCACCTTTATGCTGACTCGTTCCAGTGCTGCCCAGAGGTCGGCCCGTTGGCCTGTAAAAAATGAGTTGTTGATCTATGTTGCTTTTCCTAGTGGCCACGATACTGGGGCTGTCGTCAGTCCTACTGCAGAGCTCAACTGGGAGCTAGAGGAGGCCGCCCGGGATATTCACTTGGCCTCTCGGCACTGATGATTTTATTTTAGGCATCCTTATAATGTGGCCCTACACAGGACAGAAACAAATCTTCTTTTTACTTAGTGGGTAGAAGAGCAGCAATGCCAGCAGCTGGACTTGCAGCCTTTGCACAAGAACATGATTTCTCATCTGCATGGTTACTTTGGGAAACTCGCAGGAGAGGAGCACGCTTTCAGGTTTTTTCAAATGGGGTTAGTGTGGAGTAACAGGGTGTCGTGGTTTGGATGCGGGGCCAGTTGCTGCAATAGATTAGCTGCAAAGGGGATGATCACAACACAATTAGCAGCAGAGATGGAGGTATCTGCAAATGTGCAAACATTTTCTTAGGACATGTACGTTGTGCTTCTCCTTCCTGAGAAGTGCTGAGAACAAATTATAGAAATGCAAAACGCGTTCAGTCTGGTTTGGGTTGAGGCAAGAAATGAGGGCCCTGTAGCCTGGAGAGACATGTATGAGTCTGCGTGGGGAAAACGCACCTTAATTAGATGAGTTGACAGATCCTGTTTCTCCTGCTCCTTCCGCAGTTAGCAGTGTTCAGTCTAGGAAACGCCTCCTGAATTTGCCCATTAGTGTCCTTACGGCAGGCCTGGCACACTCACCTAGAGTCCTCCATGCTGTACAGCAGGATGTCACTGGGACCTGGCTCGTGACCTGTTTGGCTGGATGGACAACTTCACCCTGGGAGGGGAGCCCAGCACATCGCATGTCCTTCACACACCATGTTCTTGAATGCTTCTTCCCGGCGGCTGGCTGGGTTTATGGTGCGGAGAGGATGGCGTCTCTCCTGACAGGGACCGGCTGGGGGCCGCATCCCCTGCTCTCCCCGTGGTGGAGCTTGTAGTGCTGCTGTTTTGCACACCACTTCTCTGAAAGTTGCTTAATAGACACGCTAGACTCTACTTTATCTCGACAATACACCCTTTTCTTGAGAGAAATGAGAAGTTTCAATTTCAGTCACTAGCCTGTTTTTCATTAACCTGTTTTAGTCAGCAAGTCATGGCTTTACTGTGCCACTCTCTCAAACTGCCACTTGTACGCCTAACGAGACGGTGGAGCAAAACTCTTGTCCTCTGCAGAAAATGCAAAGAGAGAAGAGGCAGTTTTACCCTAAACGTTAGTGCAGACTTGCTCAAATTAACACTGCAGTAAACGTCAAATATTTTGAATTTACAGGGTACTTTAAGCCCCAAGTGGGGGGCAAGGGGGAGGAAAGGGGGAAGGGATTGCAGTGAAATTAATAAACCTTTTAAAACTTTTGACTTAATCTTTTATTCAGTTTGTATAACTCAGTTATCTGCTAGTTAATACCAGTATTTTTGATACCTCTCCAGAGCCAATACACTGCAAACCTTAAGCCCTGTGGAGTATTTGTGCTACAGCATATTTAATAGCCATGACAACAATTCAACAATTGTATAGCAGCCTCCCCTCCCTGTCTGAGTGTTGCAGGCACCAGAGTGTCTCCATTGGAAAACCCCTAAACATACAGTTTCAGCCAAAACTGGTTTAATGATAGTCCACTGAGAGCTTGACAGGCATTTTTTTTGCCTTTTTTTTTTAAAAAAAAGGCACTTTTTTCCTCCTCTCTGCCTGCCACCAATTTTTTTTTTCTTAACTTCGCTTCTTTTGAAAAAAGCTGCCACTGTAAAATACAAGGCAAATTAAAAAAATAAATTGCTTTAAATTGCTTAACAGGCTTGATGAGACAAAGACTGGTGTGTTGGAGTGGCTGCAGGGAGCTCTGCGGCTGCTTTTGTATGATTTCAGAGGTGAATTTAGATGGCTGGAAGATAGATGGGTGCCAGATGCAGTTTGACACAGATTCCGGCAGCTGCTCCTGCGCGAGGTTTCATTAGCGGCGAGTTAGCCAGCAGCAGAGCTCCGGCGAGGCCCCAAACGCTGAAATGACAGCGAGATCAGTGAAACAATACAATATTCGCTAAGTGATTTTAATCTAGGAGATTAAATGACACCCAGTCGGTTTCCCGACTTAGAAAGCCAACACAGTACAAAGCTGTTTGTGGCACTCACTCTGTCCAGGCTCTTGTCACATATATTTACGTTGTGAGTGCTTCCCCAACACCCCCCCCCCCCGCCGCACCCCCCCAAAATGGGGAAGAGAAGGGTTGATTTTATGTCGCAGTCATATTTTTCCATCCTAACTGTATAATGTGTTTTTAACTGCAACAGGAAATCTTGGCCTCGCTTCGGCAAATGCTTACATTGGACCGAAGTGCTTGCGTGCTCCTGCTATGCACAGGCGTAACTGTTTGGAAGATTAGGGCCGCAATCCATAAAGTGAACGGCTTCCTTTTTAACAGATAGGCAAGTCCCCAAATCGGGAGGTCATCGGTATTTATGGGCTTGGGGAACTGGGTTTGGTTTTAAGTAAACCAGTGTACTACAGTGGATGACTTGATAGAAATGGTGGTGGAGCTGCTGTTCTTGAGGCAGCTGGAGGTTTGTTGGTAGAGGGACACTGAAGGTTGGGATTTTGTGAAGGGAGAGAAAATGTAATCAAACTTATTTGCAATGCAACCCAGGGCTGACTATGGTTAAAGATTCTTCTGGGGGGCTTTGTGGGCTGTGTTTTGGGAACCCTCGGTGTGGCAGGGCTGGTATTTACTATGTGGTTATTTGGGCTTTGTATGGAAAAATAACTTTGTGTATTTCTGATTGCTTTAACAAGTGAATCCCCGACTAGAGGAAGAGGTTTTCTCTCTGTTAGTTGCGGGAAAGTATATAAGCAAACACAACAATTTCTTTTCTTCCATGTGTGCCACCTGAATATTGCCATTACATATTTAACTGCTGATGTCAAACTACTCTGTTCACTTTGAGTCATTTACATCACAGTAAGCAAAGAAACCAGCTCTTTTTTTTTTTTTTCTTCCAATTAATATGCAAGTTGGATGTGTATGGGTTATCTTTTAGTCTCAACCGTTGTTTGCTTGTGAATGGTTACAATTCTGTGTCTAGATGCCTTTGGTAAGTACCCCATGCATGGCTTCAATTAAGTTTTCTATATCAAGAAAGTATGCCTTAATTTAGCAGGTTAAAGATATCTCTGTTACATCAGTTTGTTCACAGTGTGTTGTGACCTAATCAACTAGGGATGTAAGCCATTTCATGAGGAGTAATTACTCAACAACAAAAAATGTCTCTCTTTCCTAATAGCCGTGAGTGAGTTGGCTAATTGGAATCCATTTTGGTAGTGGCAGGTCAGCAATCAGGAGGTGACATTCCTGGCTGGCTTCTAGGTGGGAGGGAGAAGCTGGCGGAAACAAACACAGAGCTATACAGCTTCCCGAGGCCGTTGCAAGAGCTGCTGTTCCTATCGGTGCCCCATGCACTGAGAGCACAGCACCCTGGTGCTCTCCTTTACTGATGGCACTGTGACACGTTGTTTGAGGGGAAAAAATCCATGAGCGGGTTGGAAATGTCGGATCTGCTATCAAGACTTGCAAAAGAGCTCTGGTTTTATTATTATCACTGGGGGTAGGGGTTTGCAGTGGTGACGTTATCATGTGACAAATCTTCTCCATCGCCTGGTTAGGCCTTGGTCAGGAGATGGTGTGGAGTTTAGGGATGTTGGCTCATTATATCTCTACTCACAATAACTCACAGTGACAGAGCAATTTTTGCTTTCAGTGCGTCATCGCTTAGGAGCATGGGCTGCCAGCTCTGCCAGAGGTGCCGTGCTGAGGCATCTTTTAGATGACCCCACCGGTTGCTGTCCTGTTTTTCTACTTCACCAAGAGATACATCATTGAGGTGCATTGTGATTTTTTTTCTTTTTTTTTTTTTTCCTTTCCCCTCCTTGGCTTCAAATCTTGCTGAGAGGGAGGTGGAGAGGAAAATCCTCATGAATTAACATTATTTCCCTGGTGGGCTTTGCTGCCATTTTATCTAATTACGCCTGCTGTTTTCCAGATCACATTGTAAGCATTTGCATGAAGGGGCTTTCACTTACCTCCTCAAGTAAATTAAATAACAGCCCTTAGGCTGGGCTGACAGCATAATGCATTTTCATGTGGGAGATCAACAGCTCCCATACCTTGAGATGGGAAACGCTGAAATGATAGGGAAGCTCTGCGCTTTCGCCTTGAATTAGGGCATCTAAACTGAGTTAGGGCTACTTTGAAAATGCCTGTGGTATATAGGGATTGGTAGGAAGAGACGGGACACACAGAAATCCACAGCAAAGGAGAACAGACCATGGTTTTTGGCTCACAAGGATTCACAGGCTACGTGTAAGATGTGCAGGAAGGCCAGGGAGAGTAAGCCTGTTGTCAGCAGGTTTAAACGCACGGCCCTATTGGAAAGCGTGAAGGGATCTGCAAACCAGGAAAGATTGGAAGCCACAGAGGTAAAGCAAATGTGAGGTGCAGGCCCTGCCCTGGGGATGTTTACAGTGTGACTTCGTGGATGAGGAAGGCTGGACTTGGCAGGGAGTGCTCTGGAAATCAGAACGCATGGGCTTGACTTTCATTTCCCCAATAAGCCATCCCGTAGTTTCCCTGTACTTCATTTCTTCAATTTGCAAAATGAGGCAGTAGCCCGTCTACTGAAATGACAGTCCGCTGCTTTCTTTGCCTGACCCGTTACTCCCAACAAGTATTCAGCCCCAGGAACTATCCTCCTCCAAATATTTTGGAGCTCCTAGAGCCCTTCGTAATATCAGCCTCATGGGATGACCCAGTTCCTTCCCAGTCATGTGTGGTTTACATCATAAATGTACATCAACCCATCCCTGGCTGTGGTCACTCCTCCATTTCTTTGATAGAGTTGAGAGCTTCTGAGGAGGAGAAGGGATCAGGAACAAATGACCATGAGGAAATTTCAGTGTGTTTCTTCAGCTCCTGATCAGCCCAGGCCTGTCCTGGGAGAAAAGAGGAGGTTGGTGGGAAGGCAGAGAGAGGAACTCCACTTCCCCCAGCCATTAGGCTTGGACAAGCCTGTGGTGGCCCAAAACTCTGGTGTCCTCTTGGGCTCTGCCTTTGCAGGATGGTTAACTGTGCCCAGGCTGGACACATGCAAGTAAGTGTGCTGGTGAGCTGCATGGCCAAACTGAGGGAGCATTTAGTGAGTGAGGAAGAGGAGACGGGCACCTGCAGTAAGTAGGGGATTTAATCTCAGCTTGCTCGTGTTAGTCGTGAATGGGGGTCAGCAACAGGAGAGGCTGCTTAACTGGGTGGGGGTGGGGGTGTCTTGTGTGGTGGGGAGTCTCGCATACACATTTCACATAACAGAAGAAACACTGTATGTGTCCTCTTAGTTTGCTGTAGCTCTGAGCTGACAGCGACCCTCTCAGTGTTATATCTGTAATGTTGAAGTACGTTCTAGCTTTTGGTGCTAATTCTTCTTTCCTGGTGTCATTGGTTAGGGATTAAGGAAATCATGCAGATCACTAAGATCTGCTTGAAGGATCTGCAGTGACTCACTTTTGTCTGGGGACGTTTGCTGAAGAAATGCAGTTGACTTGTTTTTTCTTTTGAAAAATCTAGATTTCTGTTCCATCAAAACATAGTTCCAGGTTGAAGGTGGGGGAGAGCTAGAAATCTTAGTGTGGTGGGGTTGTAAACACCTTTTAACTTACATGTTAAAGCATCCCGGCCCTTCCAAGTAACTAGAGAACCACTTAGTGATGCATTTCTTTGTCTGAGATGAATTTTGAATGCCAGAGAGATAATGAGGTTTATCAAATAAAAAGCCCGTCTTTCACTTTGTTCAAGCTTGGCCTCATGCCTCAAATACATGGAGTTTAGTGCAGAAGCAGCTTGTAATTTGTATCATAAAACCACTGCATGTAATTCATGATGGATGGCAGCCACTGGGTACGAGAGGTTTGCAGTTGGGACATGCTAACGGCTTTCACTGACATTGGGGCTTGGTCAAAGTCACTGCAGCAGGACAGAGGACAAGTGAGTGGTCACTGCGAGGTTACTGTCAGAGAGGCTGTGGAGGTATTTGCCTTTGTAAATCAGGGATTCCGATTACATGTCAGTCTTTTTTTTTTTAGTATGAACAGTCATGATGTTCACAATCCAAGACACATTGCTGCTTTTAATGCGTTAGGGGAGATGATTTAGGATTGATACAGCTTCTTCAGTCATCTGGTAGTATATATCCCATTATTATTATTATTATTCATTCCCCGTTAGATGTTAGAAAGCTTTCTAACAATTTACGGTATCTCCCAAGCTCTCATCCCCTTCTCTCTCTTTTTTTTCTAAATTAATTTAATTTTATTATTATTATTCAGACTCCTGCTGTACACATCCCCCAAGCAGGTGGGAGGGTGAGTTGGTGGGAGATGACTTGGCTTTGTTGGAACTTCACTTAATGCAGGGTGGGGGCAGAAAAAATGAAGCTGAATTACGCAGATCCTGAAGGCACAGCAAGTGTGCTACATCACTTGTGAGCATGACTAGAACTGAAAATGAATCACAGCCTTGTTAGACACTGTATGTGTCAGTGCATGTGGGCAGAAATATCATTCAGTGAGAGAGAGAAAAAGACGGAGAGACTACATCTTTTAAAGCGCACTGGTCCCACTGAAATTGTTGTAGTATTTAACCTAATGGGAGAGAGCTGGGAAATGGTGCGACAGCTGCTCTGGGATACTTTGCTACGTTGATTTTTAATTCCTTTCTGAAAGTTCAAGAGGACTCTGGACCTCTCAGCAGTGATATCTATTTTCTAAACCAGAAAAGGCTATAATTGCAAGTTCAGGTTTGAACCCACTTTCGAGGACTTCATAAAACAACCATCAAGACTTATTCTGGGCTGGATTTGAACATGAAGTTGCTTCAGCCTGCATGTTCATTTTGCATTAGGAAGCAAATTTGATTTGCTCTTCCTGTAAACTTTTGATGGTGCACATGCACACAAACACGCAGGTACACACACGCATGCTGAGCTAGTTCACCTGTTCCAGCTACAAAAATCCAGTCTGAATCTGTAACCGTGATTCTTTGCAGCTGTATAATTCAAACAGGGCTTATTTATAAAATGGAAATTGGTTTTACAGTTAGGTTGTAATGTGACAGTCACATCGGGTGGTTTGATGGAGAGATGGTGGAATCAGCTGACCACTAAAATCTGCTATATACTTGTTTGTACTGCAGCAGATACTTGCCACAAATGATAGCAACGTTCCTGAAAGAGCTCTCCCACCTCTTGCAGAGACCTATCCATGGCAGCTAACAAGCTACAGCCATCTTAAAATTCTCTGCAGGCACACCAAAACCACACTTTTTTGAAGCCAGATTGAAGTCAACTAGTGTATTCTTTCAGGGATTTTGGTTGTGCGTTTTTGTATGTCGTGCTCAGTCCTGCAATCTGCATTTTTTTTTTTTTTTTCACTAACCCTGTTACTTCTCCAGGAAAGCCAAGGGACCCGTTCGTGGACTATTGATCAGATTGCCGTACTCTTCTGTCTTCTCGTCTGATGCTGCCAGTTTTGTATAGAGATAGTCTCCTCCTGTTTCTTATAAACTCAGGTGTGTCTTCTGTGTCCTAACTGAGGGTGCAATCTTACCCTTCTAAGCGGGATTGCATGTTAAGCTTCTTTGAGGGTGAAAAGGGGAATTTATCCCCTTTCTTGAAATCTGGTATCGTCTTTACTCAGCATAAACTGGAAACTATGGTAGGACTGAGGTATATTCCCCAATTACACCTAATAGAAGAACTTGGTTGTTGACAGCACCAGACTACAAGTGAAAATTTAAGGCATTAAAAAAAAAAAACCAAAAAAAACCCAACCCCCCCAAAAAAACCTAAACAAACAAAAAAAGCCAACAAACCCAACAGATTGTTAATACTGGTTTTCCTGAAAGCCCTGTTACAAGAACATAGAACTGTTTGTGTAGCCATTGTGGGCACTGTAGGCTAGACAGGCTCCTGTGAAAGCAGCTTTAGATGCCATTTCATAGCCTGAAGTTTAACCAGAACTAACTTTTATGTTGTTCTGTGTTTTTTTTTTCCTCCTCTCCTCCTGTTTATATTCCCTTGGTTTCTCATCCATTCAGTGCTGGTATGGCTAAGTTTCTTGTTAATTGCAGTTTAATGTTCTGTCCCAGGTTGGTCTGTGCTGCTTTTGTTTCCAGCCTGCTTTCCAGTATCTCCTAAAGGCTTTTATCCTACTCGCCCTTCTGCCTGAATCCATACTAGCTAAGATTTCCTCCTAGACCATGTCAAAGCACCTTGTCTTGAGCAGAACAAGGTGCATAGAATCATAGGATGGTTTAGGTTGGAAGGGACCTTTAAAGACCATCCAGTTCCCGCCCCCCTGCCATGGGCAGGGACACCTCCCACTAGACCAGGTTGCTCAAAGCCCCGTCCAGCCTGGCCTTCCTTGAACACCTCCAGGGATGGGGCAGCCACAGCTTCTCTGGGCAATTTGTTCCAGTGCCTCAACACCCTCACAGTTAAATTTTTTTTCCTAATATCTCATCTAAATCTCCCCTCTTCCAGTTTGAAGCCATTACCCCTCGTCCTATCACTACATGTCCTTGTAAAAAGTCCTTCCCCAGCTTTCCTGTAGGCCCCCTTCAGATACTGGAAGGCCTCTGTAAGGTCTCCCCAGAGTCTTATCTTCTGAACAACCCCAATTCTCTCAGCCTGTCTTCATAGCAGAGGTGCTCCAGCCCTCGGATCATCTTCGTGGCCTCCTCTGGACTCACTCCAACAGGTCCATGTCCTTCTTATGTTGGGGGCTCCAGAGCTGGATACAATATTCCAGGTGGGGTCATCTTCTTGTACTCTCCTGCCTGAAGAGGCACATTCAGCTCCGACCAGCTTTGCTAACAACTCGGCTCTCTCCCATAGCCAGGGACCATTGCTGTTTTCCTGCCGAGAGGATGCACCATGGGCTGTGAGGAGGAAGAGAACCAAGGAGTGGGATCAGTGGGCATGTTGTCCTATCCGCCTAGTCCATGCAGTGAAGGCAGGACTAGCCTGTCAACCCAGACAGGTTAATCTGAACTGTCAAAAATCCAGAAATGCTGGGGTTGTGGTTGAAAAATGTGTCCTCCGCAAAGCGCAGCCAGTGCTTCCCGTGTGTGGCACTTGTCTTACAGCCAGGTCAGATCCCGGTGCCAGGCTCTTCTGCTGAATTTGGGAAGACTGTGTGCAGAAGACAGGTGGTCTTTGCTGGTAACGTTTGCAGGCATTAGCCCATGATGTCTTGTATAATTTAAAAGCTGATGATTCTAGACACTAGCCTGATGTTTTTAAAAGTGGCTAGAGATGTGTGGTTTCTCCTTTATCCCCCTCCCCACAGACCAGGTGCTCTGTACTTTCTGAACACAAAGTGGTTTCTGAACGTTAAGAAGGATGTAAACTGTTCGCAGCTGAGGACACAACAGTGCACCTCCCCCCCGCCAAAAAAAAAAGGGGGGGGGGGGGGTTAACCCACCATCAGTAACTTTTGAAAATCCTGGTCATCCTGTGGTGTTCCTAGAGTGTCCTTACTTATTAAATGAAATAGGAATAGCTTGTGATTTTCAGACTCTTGGATGTGACCCTTTTGGAAGAAAGGCGAGGAAGGGATCTGTACTTGCAACAAGAAAAAAAGTTTTAATTACTTAGAGCGAGAACATGTTCTGAAAAGTAAAGATTTTAGACTTAATGTGCATGGAACAAAAGGCCGTTGTGAGCTATGTACGAGAGTTGCTGAGAGTTTGTATTCTGCCCTTTTTTTTCTGTGGGAGTTATTTCCTGTTGTTGACTAGAGTTCTTTATTTAGAACCACCTAGCTACTGAATGACGGCTTGCTCGCAAGAAGAAAAAGTGTGATTAAAACTTGCTAAGGCTTATTTCAAGATCTCCCCACTTCCATGTATTTAAGGGGAATCTTTGGTAAATGAAAAGGAAAAAAAAAAAGTTCAAAACAACAAATGCATTTCCTTCTTATGATTTTGCCCACATCAGCTGTGACAGCTAGCAAAAATATGCTGGGAGTCTGAGGTTTTTCACCTGAACATCTCATGGAAGACAATGTTTCTCTAACAGAGGTGGTTTGTTTTAGGTTGTTCTGGTTTGAAAACCAAAACAAACCCATTAAATGCCCAGGCTTCCCTTCTCGCTGCTAAGAGTAACACACCGATGTTCGGGGGGGGGGCAGCTCTTTCTATGAACCCCACCACTGAGTAGGAGTGGGCACTTGCACTCTCCCAGCTGCTCAGATGAGAAAGAGTTGCCTTTGAAGAGCGCTGCCAGCAAAAAGAGGTTTTGGTCTGCTGACCTGCATGGGAATAGTATTTGTGTATATGTGTGGAGTCAAATTATCAGCGCTCTGACATCTGCTGAACTTCTTTTGCTCTTATGGCAGGGGCTGAACGTCCACTTACGCAAAGTTAGCAGAAGACCAGATTGGACAGGGGAAAAAAAAATAACCTGAAGTTTAACACTACTGGACTATCAGGGTAGGTAAGCAAGCAAAGTAACCGGGGTTTATTATGACTTTTTTGCTTAGCAGGAATCACACTAGGAATGTCCCCTGGATGTGGATGATTAGAAAATGCCCTGGGGCATGAGGTATAGCAGATGGACCCTCCTTGACTTGGCCGGCCTCTGGCTGTCATCCTCTCGCAGAGGGTGCCTGTTTCTGCCAGGCTAGTGCCTTTCTGTGAAGTACCTGGCTGCTTGTGCGGGCAGGTTGTGGAACAAGAGTGAATGCTCAAGACAGCCATTCCCGTCTTCCCTTCTACAAACAAAACTGGTAGAAGCTGGTTCGTAAAGCTGAATCTCTGTCCATCCCTTTGTGCTGGAAAAGTCCGTGGTTGGGAGAAGAAACAGGAACAGTGATATTCCACGTGGTATTTTCTTCTGCTGCTGTCCAGAGATCAAACCAGAGAGCACCCTGGACTCAGTAGCAACACCATCGATGAGGATGCAGCTCTTCCTCCTTGTTTCTTGGGTCTAGTCCTTTCCCTTGACTTGTTCCCCTCTGTATTCCCATCATGTCTCTGCTTTACTCCCCCACCAAGGCTAAAATTAAAAAAAGGGAGAATTATTACTGTTTGAGAGAGCTGCTTACGGCTGTCTCGGCCACTACGGGCTTTAGGGAACAGAATGCCACATGCAGCATCTGCTTCCCTAGCTCTGTGCCATCCTGCCCACTACACGTCTCTTTCGCCCCCACTCTCCATCCCCTGCAAATTCTGACACGGACTGTGGTACAAGAGAGATGGGGTTCACCAGGCAGGAGAGCGGCCTCTCCCCTCTTCCAGACCCCCTGCCACATTTCAAAGACATTAGCACCCCAAAGCCACCGTTGGAGGAACAAAGAGAGCCTAAGAGGTGTGAAGGGATGGACCCTGATGATAAATGGTGGATTCTTTGCTTTTTTCTTTGTCCTGGTGGTAGATCCTAAATACTGGGTGGGTTTGCAGTGATTTAGTGTTTCATCTTTGCCTGGAAATACTAATTAGGTGTAAACCTCTTTTAGCCTTTGGCTAATGGTCACCATAAATGAACAGCTTCCTTTAAAGTGAGAGAGCGTAAAAGAAGGTTAGAGGAGAACCTAAATTAATTTGTGCAGTTCCCTTTTTCTTCAGAAAGCTAAAACACGTTTCTGACCGTTACAGGGGTGGTTTTAGGTAGAGTTAAGAAATACATACTTCACCCACAGTCTGTTTACCTGCATATACAGTACAAGCTTTTGCTGACTCTTAGCTGTGCTAGCACGAGGGAATTTAGAGAGGCAAAATGAATCATTACCACAGGCGTAGTCAGTAAAAGTATCTGATGTGCTCATTCACCCCCGTTTTTTGTTTGTTTTTTTTTTTTTTTTTTTTAATCTTGTCTTTGCACATAATCTAAGAGATCACATTTTCTGAAGGGTTAAAATGGAAAGACTTTGTGCATTCACTGCATTGACTCAATGGGTTCAGTTCTATATGATCTTCATTTATTTGTAGTGGAACAGAATGGCAGTGGGAGTTTATGCTACATTTGATGTTCTTGTGCTAGGTTTTTTGCCAGCTCTCCCCCCCCCATCCTTCTAAATTTGGCCCTGCAGATTCAACTTCTGTTTTACAGGGGTTTGTTGGTTGTGGTTTTTTTTTTTTTTAATTTTATTTTATTTTAGAAGAAGTGGTGTAGGTCACTCCCTGTTTACTTAAAATTAGACCCTCAGAAACTTCTGTCTGTCTGAAAGGAGTACAGATAAACATTGCCTGTAAAGAATTTTGCACCTGGGACAGTCAGGGGAAGGATTTATCACTGCAAGTTTGAATTACCTTGAAAATGCCTCTATCTTACTCGTTAAGCGTTCCTTGAATCTAGTGGCTCTAAGAAGCTGCAGAAACTGTTTTTAAACAAATGCCCAAGCCTCCCAAACGTTAATCAAGCGTTAATATGCTCTACAGGCTGTATTCTGGCCAGCAGAAGCAGCTAGAGCTGGGTGCTTTCATTTGGATGTCAATGTATTAACTCATGTTTTCA
This sequence comes from Vanellus vanellus, assembly GCF_965231255.1. Classification (NCBI taxonomy): domain Eukaryota; kingdom Metazoa; phylum Chordata; class Aves; order Charadriiformes; family Charadriidae; genus Vanellus; species Vanellus vanellus. The sequence continues at coordinate 12,253,718 of NC_138907.1, forward strand.
TGTAAATAAGGATTGAAATAGTGTGTTTTCCCTGGTAATGCATCTGAACGTGAACGCATTAAACATCAGTGATGTGGTTTTAAGTGCTATATAACATATTGTGATGCTATATAACACCCTACATCAACACCGCAGCCACGACACCATTTTGGTTTTGCCCTCCCAGCCTCAAACACATTGCTACTGTTGTACAGTGCTTTAATGCGAGAAATCTGAGCAGGAACATCCACTTCTAGAAGACTCTAGTTACCCTGCTGGTGGCCCCGTTTGGTCTATCGAGCCTTTGGCATCTCAGCAGGGTTGAGCAGTGCTAAACATATTCAAACTTGTCTATGAAGCCTCTTCCAGGTTTCAAGAGTGCTGAAGAAGAGTGCAGGGGGGTCATCTTCGCTCCAGAAATGTATGGCTCTGCATAGAGCTCTGTTGGAGCAGCTTTGCATCAGAAAAGGGTTGTAATATGTGCGGTGCATGCGATAAGCCAGATCAGTAGAGCTGCTCTCCCCTGGTGAACCAGGATCAGGTAGTCCATCAGCGTAAGGGAGATGATGACGACCTTTGTATTGAAGCGTGTGTGTGGCTTGCAAGTTTGACAGCCCCATGTTGTTAAGATTTTCAGGCTCGTGTTGGGTTTGAGCTCGAGACTAGTGGGTGGCTGAAGTCTTCTGGCTTGATTGCAGTGACATCTGTTTACATCAGTGGTTAATTAGGCCTGAAGACTGGCCATCTCTCTGTACTTGTCCCCTCCATTTATGTGTTTTTTCTTTATTAAAAGTATTCCCTCCTTGGTTGTAAAACAGAGCCTTTGGTTTTATCTGCAGATTTTTTTTTTCCTCTTTATCCACTTGCCCCTGTAGGAGATGAGTATCAGGACATCAACGTAGCCTCTCTTCAAAAAAGTAACCAAGTGTTCCAGAAAAGAATGACTTGTGCTTTTGATAGAGACTGCAGAGTGAGTGCTGAAAGGGAAAGAAAAGCAGCCTAAAATTGTTCAAAACTCAGCTCGATGCAAAGTACAATCCACCATGTCTCGAGAAGCAAGAGTGGAAAGGGGAGGCTGTTTTAGGAGCCTGTGTGCCGTACAGTGTCGGTGTGAACAGTCTGGTCTGGGTCAAAAATGAAGCACATCTTGCAGGTGGTACAGCCAGAATGGGATTTGGGGAAGAACATGGATGTTTATGTACAGGCAAAAAGATGTGAGAAGATATACAGCAACGGTAGGCAGCCCAAACCTCTGTCAGAGGACAGAGTGTTTCAGCTGGAGCGAGGATGATGCACACCAGCAGTCTCCAGAGCACTGGGAGTGCACAGGGAATTACAGAGGGAGGGAGTCATCTCCGTGCACGAGGAATGCAGCAAAACCTCCTCTGACTAAGCCAGCTAATGCACGCTGCATTTTTTTTTCTTTCCTGATAATCCTGTTCCATAATATTTCCTTAATGATTTAATATGTGAAGAGTAGCCCTTTTGAAAAGCATCTAAATCACCAAGTCTTACTTTCAGACAAAACCTTGCCACCCTTGTCCTTGACGCGCACAGGGAATTTTTACTGGGTATGACTGAGAGCTACCTTGGAGTTAAAGGTTGGGTTTTGTTGTTTGTTTTGTTTTTGGTTTTTTTTTTTTTTTTTTTTAATTACTTAATGAATTTACCATGTGGCACAACCCTTGGTACTGCCAAGCAACAGCTTTCTATTACTAGCCTGTATGGGCCCAATCCTGCATTACTGAAGCCAAAAGCAGTGTTTGGGAACAGACGTTGGCATCGAAATCTGTAGGAAGGCTTAGAATAACTACACAAAAGGGGTTAGTTGCACTCAGAATATTGATTCATGAGCTCCATGGGTTTTTTTGCATCTCTCTTCATTTTACCCAAGTAAGATCAACTGCCCAACTGGACATATAATATATGATACTGCATTAGAACTAAGACTGCATTTGGTCATACTCATTAATTAAACTGATTTCTCCTGTAGGTTTCTTTTTTTTTTTTTTTTTTTTTTCCTAGAGAACTAACGGAGAATGATAATTAAGCATATTATGCATTCTAGGGACCGGTGTTTCTCCTACTGCCACAAAAACATTAAAGGAGAAAAACATGAACTAAAGCAGAAAATGAAGGGGGGAAAGAGCTAAAATTGGAGTGAGAAGAGGGGGGAGCATTCCTTCCTGCAATTCCTCTGCGCCTTAGGACGTGTGGGGCAGCCTTGTTACAGTGGAAGAGTTGCACCAGCAAAAAAAACCAAAAACCAACAAACAAACAATAGAAATCTCATCATAGGTGCAGCTCCCTCTCTGCTAACTGCAGTAACACAGCACCCCAATTTTTTTTTGAGGGGCTCGCTTTTATTTGTGCATGAGAAGAGCCCCACTCTGGAAGGTAAGTATTGATCCCTGAGCTGGTCTGAATAGAGATGGCACAGGCTCTTGGGGGTGTTTGATCATGCCTTTGCTTGTGGCGTGCTTGCTTCTCACCCACGAGACCCACTGTGCTTGGTGGGGAGCGCCGCTCTAGTTGAAAGGAGCATCCTTGGCTGGAGGGAGGCCCTTTGTTTGGCTTTTCCCAAGTTATTGGTGCCGATGGGGTCTTTATTTGCAAAGAGTTTTCTGCTCTGGGGGCAGTATTAGGTATTTGCCTGTCAGCTCCTGCATGTGCTGAAGCAAAAGAAAAAAAAAAATCCAGGGAGAAAAGGAAGATGTGGTGGTGTACAATTACCTGATGAAATCTCACAGTATTAATGTACTGCAATTAGAAAGAAAAAGGCTAAGGATGCAATTAGAAACATAGGAAGCAGTTCACTGCCTTTTTTTTAATATAAAAAAAAAGAAGGATGCTGATGTTCCAGTACACCAAACGTTGCTGCTCTTTCCTAATTAGCGCACATGTTGATAGACAGAGATTACCTGGCAGTCTGTAGTATTTCTAATAAATTGCCCTATGAAGTCTGGTGTCTGTTTCCCCCCCCCAATCTTTCCAGTCTTTGATTTCTGTTTGTTCCTTTATTTATCTTTAACACAGGAGGGGTTTTGAATGATCTACAGGAGACCTGGCCTCAATCAGGCAAGCTTTGACCATCCTTGCTCAAAGACAAGGCTGCGCTTAGACTATGCCTGTGGCCCACGTCAGGTCAGTACCGCTGTAGAAAAAATGCAGTTTGGTTCCTTCTCTTTTTTAGCGTGTCGTCTTTGTGGGTGAAGCAGTTCGAGGGCCTGCGTCAAGGCTACAACTGCATGATTACATCTGTGCTCCTTGGGAAGCCCTTGCCTACGCTGTTCCAAAATGGGATGCGTTTTGGGTGGCTCCTCCTCGCAGACACGCAGACTTTTCCCCTGGCTCCTGCAGGCTCTGGAAGGCTCTGCTGACATGCTTCCTTGTACAGCGTTTTGTGGCTCAGTCGCAGGCTGTTTCTCTGTGCTTACCCAACATGTTCGGGCAAACTGTGTTGGGGCCTTGCAGACACTTTCTGGTCAGATTGCTCTGGAGCTGCAGAGCAGAGTTTCTTGGCCAGAAAGGTCTTGTTAAATCAGGCACGAGGCAATGTGAGGAGCAGTCACAGTAGGATTTATTCGCCTTGCGTAGTCTAACCTCGTCCCGCCACGATGGAGCCTCTGCTGTGTGCAAAGCGTAGGAAGGAGCTCTACTCGTATCGATTCGTGTCGTGACCTATGCTCGGTCGAGAGTGCTTCTGAGTGTGGATGCAGGTTGTACTAGTTGTGTTGGAAGGAACAATCTGAGTTACAGCGTGACTATAAACTCCTGCCAAGAAAGGCTCAGGGGAGTTACAGTAGGAAACAGAAGGGGTGGTGAGTTTTCTCTTATGCTGGTGTAAAATTGGAGCAGCCTAACAAAGTCAGAAGCGTTCAAATTTCAGAATACAGGCTCAGGCCTTTTACTGCCGACTATAACGCGGCAAGATCGGGGCTGGGGATATTGGACTGGAGCTTAGCTGCTTATTTAGCAAATGTTTGTGGTTATGCCTATGGTGCCGGTGATAGTGTGCACACACCCAGGCACGGGGGACTGTAAACCTGCTGCGGACTTTGAGCTCCAGAAGGCAGGCACTGCTCGGCTGGGTGCATCTGCAGCGCAATTGCGCAAGGCCAGATCCTGCTGGTATAAAGGAGGGCAGAACGTGGCCCTCAAATGTGGTGGATCTGGCATGCAAAAAAAAAAAACCACCAGCCCAGTTGAAAAATGTACAAATATTCTGGCTGGTTCTTGAGTAGTCTGAAGCCCACCAGAGAGGTACCACTCCCCTCTTGCTGTAAAGAAAATTAAGCTTGTCCTTTTATTTAATGATTTATTTTTTTTTTTATTGTGACTTATAATTTCAAGAAGAGGCTTGTTTTCTGAGTAGAAGGACCAAATTCAGTGCCTGACTGCTGGAAAATATCCAGCCAGGGGAAATTTCTGATTTTAATTTTTGCCAGCTCCTGAGCAATTCATGAAGCCGCTTGTCAAAATTTCAGTGAACGGTCACGAATTGCTTTGCAGGTCTGGTTCAGGGCTACCCTCTGTACCACAGACAGAGGATGAGAGAGTTTGGATCTCCTCACAGGAACGTCTGACAGCGTGGGTGGAAGGGGAAAGGTGTGCTGAGGCCTCCAGAACTGGCGAAGGTCTGTTTTTTAGGTCTGGCGCTCTTTCCTCCTGTTTTAGTGGCTTCAGCAGAGTATCATCTGAAAAGTCATGGTGTTAAACTCTGACTAGGTGGGGTCTTTTCAATTATAAGAATCCATAAAATCATTGCTTTAGTCTCCTTCTGTTTTGGCAGATTCACTATTTTAATTGTGGTTTTTTTTTTTTTCCCTATATAGATTTTTGACAGATACAATCTCCAGGTTAAATCTTTCTTCTAAAAGCATCCTTCTTCTTTTCCTTTTGGGTTTCTTAGCTGAAAATGGAACTTAATTTCTAACAAGACCATCAACTTGATTGATCGCAAATCATTACAGGCCATTTTGAGCGTAATACCTAAACGGATCGTGATATTAATGACTAATAATCACCTTTATGTTAGGTCTTAAAGCTTTATTGTCCCAAAGTACAACTGGTTAGTGGAATGCGAAAGGCCAGAATGATCCAAGATGCCGTTGCCTAAACCATAAGGTGTTTGAATTGCCTTTTACAGCGCTGGTTGGGTTTACGGTCCCTTTCAAAACCCAGTCATTGAGGTAACTTAAAATTATCGTCGTCTTTCCAGACAGTGCCTGGTGCCGAGCTCTAGCCCCCCCCCCCCCCCCCCCCCCCCAACTCTTGGTGCACTCGAACATATCCGTTTGCCCTCATTTTTGTGCTTCGGTGGTATCCGCACAGCCCAAATTAGCAGCGAGGATCCCACCGAGGTGAGCTCCTGGGGTGGCCGGGGGGGTGGACAGCCGGACAGCCAGCACCCCTCCGCCTTTCCTGCGCTTCACCCGGCTGACCGGGGACGGCGACCGGGGGGACACACACAGCGGGACGACGTGGGGACCAGCCCAGCCCCGTCCCCGTCCCCCCCGTCCCCCCCCCCCCAGGATAGCAGGGATACTTGTCATATTTGTGGTCGGGGCTCCTTTTGTCCCAGTGGGAACACACACACACACACACACCCGCCAGCGGCGGCGGCGCGGCGGGGGCCGCGCCGCCCGCCCGGGGCAGAGCCACGCGTGGGCAGCGCAGGGAGAAGGAGGAGCGGCGGCGGCTCGGGGAGGAGAGGCGGGGGGGGGACGGGGACGGAGAACGGAGGAAGGCCAGGGCCGAGGCGGAGCTTTGACGCGGGCCGGAGGGCGAGGAGCTCTCCGGAGCCGCCCCTGTCGTCAGTGCTGGCGGCAAGGGCTGGGAGCCGGGGTTTGGTGCCTCCTCCCTCTCCTCCTCCTCCTCCTCCTCCACCTCCTCCTCCTCCATTGTATAATGCTGCGTGATCGCAGCCGCCGGGGCAGAGCGGAGGCTTAAATCTTCACGCCGCCTGCGCCTGCCGCTGCTGCCGCCTCCTCCTCCTCTTCCTCCTCCTCCTCCGCATCCCACCCAGCCCCTCCCCGGCGCGGCGAAGGGAGCGACATATGGAGCTGCTCTAGGGCGAGAGTTTGCCACCTCTCCCCCCCTCCCCACCCCTCCCTTACACCCCTCCTCCTCCATGCGTTAGTTCTCAGGTGGAGCTGCATGTGGTGAGTGGAGCTGGGGGGCTGCGGGGGTGGGGGGGGGGGGATCGCGACATCCACCCTTCGCCCGGCTTCGCGAGTCGTCGGGGCTTGGTTTATCTCTACCTTTAAATTTGTGGCCGGGCAGAGGAGCTCGGGGAGGGTGTCCTCCCCCTCTCCTGGAGGTGTGTGTGTGGGGGGATCGTGCTGAGATGAGCAGAGGAGGGAGAGCGGCGGAGTTGGTCTTAAAATATATTCCCCCCCCCCGACTCCGTGGATGCGGGGAGATCCCGGGCAGAAGCAGGTGCGTGCGTGTAGTTGGAATATACTTTTTTATTATATCGGGGCCCCGGTAGTGCTCTGAAGAGCCGTGCTATCATCCGACTCGAAGAAATCGGCTTTTCTCCGGTAAGTTAGCGTGTGTGCCGGGGGGGGGGGACGACACCTCGGGAGGCTATAGCCTCCCTCCGTTTTCCCAGCAAGAGAGGGGGACTTCAGGGTGCCCCTAAGAGTGCTAGGAGAGCTAAAAAGGGGGAGAGTTTCACTCGGCTGGAGCAAAGCTGACATATGGCTGTGCAGGACCCGCTTGGCTGGACCTTTCCAGGCAGGGGTTTGGTGTTAGGGATTAGCCTGTCTTTTCCCTGAGCAATACTCGGGGCTTCCTTGGGAGCATCGCCAGCAGGGTGATACAGGCGCCTGGAGGGGGGGGGGGAGGGTGGCTCTTATGAGCAGCAGGGTGGTTCATTTTTTGGAAGGGACAATGAAAAAAAACCAAAACTGTTTATTGGGATTTCCTTCAGGGTGGGGGAACGCTTGGGGGAAAAAAATCCTTTTGCGATGCTGCTTTGATGATTTAGAGCATTTGCTGCTTTACTTTGTCAGGATCTGGAAAGATAAGTTCTCCTTCAGCCTGAAAATAGGAGTGCAGTTACCTGCTGTCATTCTTGCGTTTTGTGAAGCACATCTGGAAAACCCAGGGCCACTCTTGTTGAAAATCTATGGAGGGGTTCATGTGCTCTCCCCTGGGACCCTCACTGGCTGATTTACAGCTACGGGTCAGCTGCCGATGTAAAATAAAGCGAATCTGCCCATTTCATCTCCATCTGGGGGGGGGGGGGGGCTGTCAGTCCTTTACCCGAACTTCAACGCAGCACGCCAATGCTGTTGCGTGTGGCAGTCTGTGTTGAGACAAATCCAGAGCTCTGGGGATCAGGAAAGTCCAGGCTTTTTCAGCTAGTGCCCAGTGAAGTCAGCAGCGGGGTGGCTCTCACTGCTGTCAGTGGGTGCTGGATTTGGCCACCACAGAAATATGCTTATTGCTCAAACAATGGTGGTAGAGGGCTTGGCTGCCCCCTAACATCAGTTTTATGCTCATGTCTCTCAAATGGAGTTAACAGTTTCTATTTGTGTGAGTCGCAATGACACTTGCTTTTAATCCTGATTTTTTTAGGGGTTCACCTGCATAAAATACTCAAGCCAAACGAAGGTGACTGTGCCTTACGGGCTTCTCACAGGGTACAAAATTGACAGAGGCACTTCAGTTTCCATCTAAGCGCATGGGAAGCTTTCACGTGGTAAAGCAAACCATAGAAACGAATGCTGTTTCCTTAAAAGTTGCTGCTGCTTGTACTTATATTGCCGTAGAAATGAAGCAGTTGATTAAGCAGGGTAAGCTGAAAGTAGCCCTTTCTACTTGAAGTTAAAAATGCATGCATTTTTACATAATAAGATGGTATCTTTGGAATCTGATTTAACATAATGAGCGAGTGGTGGTGGTAGAGATAGGAGGAGGATTAGCAGTTTGTGCTGCCAGACAGGTACCTGATGGAGTGTTCTAGGGAATACTTCCATTGTCCAAGCAAGTATTGCAGCATGGAACGTAACAGCTGTAGCTCTTCCTCCTTTCATGACTGATCCTACTTCCATTTAAGTTAGTAGCAAAAACCACCCACTCCTTTTCTGCAGGAACTGGATTGGACTGCTAACGAATGAAGCTAGACTTTGTGCATATTAAAAGACCGCTTTGATTTTCGTGTCGAGCTGATTTCTTTCTCTGAAGCTGATTAAAAACAAACAAAAAGAAACTCGCTCGCTGTAGGTACTTCAGGTTTTGTCTGTAGATGAAGCAGTCTTAAAGAGCATTAAATATGTCTGTAGGTGCTGAGTTATTAAGAGATGTAATTGCATTCCTTTATACACCTGCTTCTTTTAATGGAAAAGATGAAATAACGACAGTTTCTCAGTGTTTTGGTGGAAATAATAATATAAATAATCCAAGCACTCGAATTGTCTGCCTGAGAGGCATCAAGGAGTTTGAGATAATGTCCTAATATCGAGGAAAACCTCAAATTTCGTATTCTAATTTTTTGGTTCTTTAGCTTCCGTGAAGTACAACAGATCTTATGCAGTATCTAGTTTGAAGGATTTTACCATCATTTACACAAGCTGCTTTTACTTTTCCAATAAATAATTCATAGGGAAAAAAATATATTTTTTTTTTTTTTTTAGGAACTCTGACTTTTTTCACACTGATGTAAACCACTCCTGGCACAGTTTATCTCTGGCAGTGCTAACGCTAGACAGGTGATCCAAAATACTTATGACTATTTTTGCTTTTATGTAACATCTTGAAGTGTAATCTGTCAAGCAAGGAGAATGCAGTACTTTGAAAGTGTAAGTAGTCTTCAGGTGATCTACTTTTTATAAGGGCTGGGTAGCAAGAGAGACACTGTCTTTTAACTCAGTTTTATATGTGTAACCGGTTCATGAGGAGACGGCTCCAGTTGCAACGGTTCCTTAACATGCACACACACACATACACACAGATCTGTGCCAGAAATGGCAGCTTTCAGTTACCAAGTCCAAAGATCAGGAGCGTTCCAAAGGAGAGAGCAAGGTCCAGCTTACATTTAAGCAGGTTGGCAGTAAGCACGGATCTCTAGTGCAGATGAATCTTTTGCTAATTAATAGTTTGGCAAATGCCATTTTCTACAATCTGAGAACAGAGCTCATTTTCTTCAGGGGGATATAATTGCGTGTTTTCTGCCGCTTGTTTTATTTCTAAACTTCCATCGGTCAGAGAAACTGTGCCCTCAAGAAGAAGTGCCTGTTTTCTGTAAACGGAGAGAGACCCTCAACACGTGTTAGTTCTTCAATTCTTTTATAAACAAAGTCAATTTTTGTGTTTGCTGTAGTGCAGGCTTCAGGTTTGTTCAGCATTACCAATGCAAACACTATAACAAAAAACAAGATAACAATGCTGACTGTTCAACACAAGCGGGGAAAGAAAACCCCGTAAATGCAGTGCTGACTTTGCCGTTGAGTGTGCTGAAGTCGAGCAAAACGGAGTCCAAAGCAAACCTGTGGCTGGGAGACGGCAGAGATTTTGTGGAAGAAATAGGCCTGTATGTCCTGCGGCTGTATGGCACTGATCACAGCAGGGTCCCCACCCTCTGTCTCACGGCTGTATGGGTATTCAACGGTGTGTCATTGTGCAGAATAGAAACCACAGGCGATGTTGGCTTCACTGATGGCTCCCGATGACTGTGTCAGATGCTCAGTGTCATTGTGAAGTGCCCAGGAGGAGCTGTGAAGATGTGCTAGACCTGCAGCTGGGACATTCCTCCGGCACAAAGGGGAATTCCTGGGTGGGGAAGAGCTGATCTGAGGGGCATTTCCAAAGGAGAGCAGGGCTGGTCTCCAGGGGCATTGGGCGGTTGGCGGTACAGCCTCATTGGTCTTCAGAAATAGCCTTAAGTTGTGATGAGGAGCAAGGTGGTTTGAAAGGACAGAAGAAGCTGTCAAGTCACCAGAGCGCCGGTTTTTGGTTTTCACGTGTTCCATCTTTGAGGGTGGAGGCTCAGCTAGCTCAAGTGACACAGCAGCCACCACCACATCAGAGTGACTGTGGATTCAGGCTGCTGCAGTGATATTAAAACCGTACTCAAGAGTCCTGCGTTAGGCGAGTTCAAACCATTATTCTTCCAAATAAGGGGCCGGGTTCAGAACTCTGCTTTGCTTGTTGTGTAAAACCGTAGGTGTTGCCATATAATGTCTGAAGTTCCCAACCTATATAACGTGATCAGTGTTTTGAGGAGCAGTGGGCTTAAAGTCGAATTTCTCATTAACATGGCTCTGGAATTGAGTTTTAAGTGGCGTTGAATGACACAAGTCTCAGTCTGTGTAATTATTAGGAGCCAAAGCCTGTTTACTTTGCTTTCACACCAGTCAGATGTATTGGATTTCATCTGACAGCTTCTGCTTTCAGTGAAGTCAGAATAAAAATTGTATTCTTAAAATAGTAGAATACAACGAGAAAAGTGCAAATGGGGTTGTTTTCTTCTAACGTTACTTTTAAAACTGGGTGGTATATGGAAGTAACAGAAGAAAGAAGTTCCCTTTTCAAAGGAACCCAAAGTTGGTGTAAAGAGCTAAACTCTCCCTAAAACTCGCTTGGATGATCTGTAACAAATGAAACTGTTTTCTTCATCCCAGATTTTTCCATCCCCTTGGGAAACCCTTGTGCTGTTTGAGCCACGTGCACCTTAATTATCAGCTGTTTTCTTACAGTTTCTTATAGTAGCCCGTACCATTAGTTGTGGAAAAAAACCCCTCCTGTCGTGCCAGACAGGCAATAAGGTTGAGTGAACTGTGCTATAGAAAAGAACCACCCATGATCGGAGGTAAACTATGCGGATATATGTTGGGGTGGAGCTTGGAAGGAGTGTGGAGGGCATATTTGAAGCAGACTGTGCAACTGCTACAGCAGGTCTGACTAGTTTGAGATGCCTAAAGGCAGCTTTGTCTTAACTTCAGGTAGCTGCAAAATGAAGTTTTAAAACCTAATTCAGGAATACATCATCATCTTCCAGTGCCTCCACAAACTCTTTACTTTTCATGTGTTTTTACAGGCAGTCTTTCACCCTTGGAAGCAGCGTTTAATAGATACATGTACACGTGTGTGCATATCATTTGCGTATTTTTAAAATACACATTTCATCAAGATAGGAGACTGGTGTTCGTGCACAAACCACAGTGTTTTTTTTAAACAGTGGTAACATTTTGCTTTCTTACCACTCTGTGTATGTATGTGAGAGAGAAGCCGCTCTATTGAAGCATTTTTATTTTTTTCTTATAGCATGATTTGGTGCCGGTGGGTTTTTGTGCCTTCATCTGTCCCTGTGTAGGAGGAGTAACTTATACTTTATTAGTCTGTGCTGCGGTTGGGGGGGTTTTTGGCCAGTGCTACTTTCATGCTGGCTGTCCCAGGGGTACAATAACCTGCTTAGGTTACCCTCCTGTGATCTAGCTCACGGTCTCCCTTACCCTCCTACTCCATCTGTTTGGCCAAATTGGCTCTTCTAAACAACCCTTCCCCTTTCCTCCCCCAACTAAAGTATTCACAAATAACTTGCGAATGAATAGGAGGGAGAGAATATTTTCTGTGTGTGTAACATGCAGGGTAAGGCTTCCTGTTGCTGCTGCGCTTCCCCTCACCGGCAGTGGAACATACGTGATACATATGTGCTCTGATGTGTGTTTTGGCTTTGTTTTTGGGTTTGGGTTTTGTTTTTTTTTTTTTTGGTGTTAATTGTGGGGAAAATCAGTGTAATACTATCTGGGGTGAGGCGAATGGGTTGTGCCTGACTGAAGATGAAATGAAGTTTAGGACATTTAGTTCAGTTTCCTGATCTCTTCTCCTTCTGTATTTTCTACTCCCAATTTCCAAAGACTTAGTTTGTGGTTAAGTTTGTTTGTTCCATGTTAATTGACCTGTACTAAGCCCGCCTTAAGATGCGGGTTTAATACACGTGCTTTTAAAATATGCTATATAAAAAGGTGTCCCTGTATAAGTTTAAATGATTTATTTGAGTTTTAAATTACTACACATAAAAGTTATGTGGATCCCACAGTGCCTGTTTTAAAGGGGATTGCTTTAGTGTAGTAGTTTTTATTGTGAAATCAAGCAGGTGCCACAAAAAAAGGGATCTCTTTCATCTCCCAACTTGTAGCTGTTACAGGTTGAGAATAGTTCAAGGCTGGCCAAAGTTCCCTCTATCAGTTTTCAGAAGGCTTCTTCGCTGGATGTGAAAACACATGCTGTATTTCAACAGCCACAAGAGCTTTAGTACACTGGACTGAAAGGCCAACAGTTATCATCTTGTCTAACATCACTTAACACCATCTTAGCAAACTTTCATGTCAAACTTTAACTACCCTTTTTTTTTTTTTTTCTTGTTTTGTTTTGTTTTCACTGGTGGTGGAGAAATGTCCAACAGCTTTTCTACCTCGCTAAGAGAAACTTGGGGGTGGGTGGGTGGTTTTTTTTTTCACAGAATATACTTGTTTGAAGGGCTGCGTTCATTTCATTTAAGCAAAAATGTTGAAAACAACTCATGCTGCTTTTCAAAATGCCAGGGAAATACCTTCTTTCTTTTCTCCCCTTTAACTTTCTGTAGCGAGAAACTGGTTAGCAAATAAAACCTGCAGGCCAGAAACGAAAATGACTTGTCATTGCTGGGATGTATGTTGCGTTTTGCAGTGTATATTTCTTTAGAGGTGTTTTTATTTTTTTTTCTCTCCTCTTCTTCCCCTCCCCGCCATTTGCTGCTTTTCAGTTTGACTGCGATAATTTATTCAACAGTGTTTTCAGAGCAATAACCTACTTTTTGGCAAACCATTCAGTTCTTTCCACAGTAGCGTGGGTATTTTTTTCCCCCATGTGTTTTATTAAGGGTCTGCGACAAGGGGGAAAAACAAGGTATCTTTGGGGAAAAGATGCTCCAATACACTTGAAAGCAAGGATTCGATCCAAGTAATTATACATATATGAGAAAAACTCTCTCATTATACACAAAGGGGTTTTGTCTCTCTTGGATGCACGCACAATTCTCATTAACCTTTGTAGGAATTATACACATCCAGTGAAGATGGGTCTACAATACTCAGTACCTACATACGCTAAAAATATCAGTGAGACCGTGACGTGCGTGTGCCGATAGAGATGTCTTGTATAAGACAATGTTGCCGTAATCTATTGTTCAGAGCGACATTGCAGGGGAGGAGGGATGTATAGCCGGTCTTGCTATTTCATCATTCTCCCTTAGAGTCTGACCAGTAGCATCTTGTCATTATGGGCGTGTAGTTTTAGCAGTGAAAAGGCAGCGTGTGTTTGCTAGTCTGTGTCACTTTTCTGGTGGCCATGCTAGCTCTTTCAGATTGTTTTGAATTTAATTTACAAGTGAGGTGCCTCTTTTTAGCCGGCGCTTTCACTCTGGCCGATGCCTGCTGGCTCTGCAGTGGGAAGAAAGGGAAGGCAGTCAGCCCTTGGCTGATTTGGGCCCTGAAGCCGTATACAGCCATCTTAATTGCTGCTGTTCCACTTGGAGAGATTATGGCCTTGGTTCTCCCAGCACAGAGCTGTGCGCACCAGCTCCTTGCCCACTGGTGGGTAGATTTCGTCGTGCCGTGGTCCTGCTTTTGGGACAGGCATCTGCTTCCAGGCAAGGAAGCCCAACAGTGCTGGACTTGTGAAAAGAAACTGTGATTGAGGAGCAGGGGGAGCTTCTTGGCTGGTCCCTGGGAGGCTTGTGCGTAGAAGCCCTTGCATATTTTTCGGGTGACAACAAGCAGAGTCTGCTGAATAATCAGCTGATCATGGAGTAAAGTCGGAGGAGCTGGCCTAGTGCTGCGCCTGGCTTTACTTACTCCGGCTCTGATGCCTAGGTGTGTGGTGCAGCTCCTCGTTCTTCAGCTTTTGGGTGGTGGCAGCAGAGTTGCTCAGCCCGTGTGTACGCAGCATAGTATAATTTGATTCATACTCAGCAGGCCTGGCCGCTTCCTTAACGCTGCCACGTGGAGACCCGAACTTCAGAATTGCCTCCTCCCAACTCTTTGGGGTGGCTCTTTGAAGGTGAGAGTCTCAGCTGAGCGGAACCCTGGTGAGGAGGCTCCCCCCGCGGTGGCTGCTGTGAGGAGACGGTGCCTTCAGCCATCCCGGGGAAGGACGTAAAGAGGATTCTGGGTGGAGGTCACCCATGGAGAGGGGCAGCTTTCCTGAAAATCCCTCTCCCCGCTGTGACTAACCCTAATGAAACAACTCCTGGTAGTGGGAAGGAGGGAATACTGCACCCTGGTTGGGCTCAGAGCAGGTACCGCTGGGGCTGGAGGTCAGCGGGGCTGCATCTGTCTGCGCCAGGCCTGCGAAGGGCTGGGGTGGCGTTAGCAGTCGTAGAAAGCTCGTTTCATAAAACTTCCAGTTAAGGGCAAGACCAAAAAAGGGCAGGCTGGGGTCGTGTTTGCATCTGCTGGGCGCTGTTGTAAGGATGCTGATGGGAAGTCCTGTCTTGAAGCAGAACATGTGAGAATTGACATTTTGGCTGTGTTGAGACCTTTGAGATAGAAATGACTTCTGCTGGGCAATCCAAACCTGTTCTTTTTTCCAGTAAGGAGAACTGCCTTCCTATAAGTGAATAGAAATGTATTTTGAATAAATGCTTCCCAGCTTCAGTATGTTACAGAGCTATGGTTCCCCTCTTGCTTCGTTCTGGAAAGAAGTTGTCGGAGTCACTCAGAGCTTTTGCTCTTGACTTCAGCCTCGCCACTGGTTTGAAATACCCCTAGCTAGCTTTCCACGCACAGGACCTGTGCGGTCTTGTTCACCTTCTAATTCTGCCAGGGTAGTCTTTAATGGTTTAACGAGCTAACAAGTGCTCATCTGATTTAAACTTGCATTACATTCTGCTACCCTGATAGAATTCCTAATATTATAAACACCCTTAATAACACAGCTATAATCGAGAAAACCTGCTCTCCTTTTTCCAAACAATTACTTAATGAGGCAGTAATTTATTCTAAGCTATATTTATTGGAGCCCATTCCAGCTTTTATCAGACATACTCTGTTTGGTGTGTGCAGTTAGTCAAAAACATTAAAACTGCTCCACTTCTTCCAAGGGAACATGTTACATTTAGCAAACTGACAGCATTAGAAACTGTTTCCAATTTAATAGAAGCATATGTTTCC
This sequence comes from Vanellus vanellus, assembly GCF_965231255.1. Lineage (NCBI taxonomy): Eukaryota > Metazoa > Chordata > Aves > Charadriiformes > Charadriidae > Vanellus > Vanellus vanellus. Next base: position 12,268,858 of record NC_138907.1, read on the forward strand.
TGCAAGACTTAACACACTACAGAGTCGGAGATTGCCTTAGACTGCGGCTTTGCCTTTTTTTAGTGTGGTAAAAAGGAGCTGGAAACCGAAGGCAGAAGTGGAGTTCGTAGTCGTGTTTTGGGTTGGTTTTGCTGGATTTTGTTTTTCAGAGAGCCTTCTAAGCAGAGCTTCGATGAGCTGCAAGTTTAAGAAACTATCAAGAAAGCAGTGTGGGCGGCGCGCGGAGAGCTCTCGCTCCAAACACAGTTTCTGATCATTAGCAAACAGCGAGAGCTTGCTTTGCCCTCTGGGCCTCAAATAGTACAGTATGCAACAAGGGAGAGCAGGCAAGGCACGAGGATGGAAACAGTAGGATCAGATTACAGTTTCAAAATATCGCTGGAACACTTTGGCTGGCGTTACGCTATTGACTTGCTTTATAATTGCATTGCTTATTTGTCGGAGAAGGCTTCACCTTACTTTGTGATTAACGTGGAGGCTCATTCAGGGAGGGGGGGCCTGGGGATGCCAAAGTTGAGCCCCACGAGAGCTGCGTGACTTCAGATGCTCCTCAAACCGGGAGGAGGTCTCGCCTCTGCTTGCTTCTGGAAGAGCTGAGGTTCACCCATCCGCCACAGGAGATGGAAAGAGTTTAGGTCCCTATAAAATGTATGTAAGAAATACCTGCCGCTTACAGTTACTGCTGGCACCACCAGCCTTGCAGCGAAGGCTTGCGAACATAAAAACAATTCCCTCTACTCTCTGGAAGCACAGAGCTACCTAGGAGGCCAATTTTTTGACATAGCTCTAAAGGAGAGTTTTATAAGTGCTTATTAAACCTCACTCAGTTTAGGGGAAAAAAAAATGCTGCTAGAATTAATGTAAAATGTAAGTGTTGGGGAAAACAAACTTTGTAAATGGAGAATGTCTGAGCACTGGGTCTGGAGAGGACAGAAACCTCAGCACAGCTCCATTCCCTGTACCTCTTGACTAGGATTTGTTTTGTCACTCACGTGTGACATGAGACCCAATTCTTACCAGGCAGCGGTTGTCAGGAGTCCTCTCTAGCCAGGCAACATGGATGTGTTACACTCCCAACAAGTAAAATCTGCATCAGATCCTGAGAAACAGCCTTGAAAAAAAAACAACCAACCCAAACCCAAAAAACAAAACTAACCCCACAGCACCCGTCAGTGTACAAATTGCAAGCCAGCTGCAGCATATTGAACGTAGCCATGCGTTACTGCGTGGTACACGCTGTACTAGTTCCCAGGGATGCTGCCGTGCCAGGATTTAAAGACCCCGGTGTCAACAGATGAGATCTGCAAGGAGGGGTGATTTTCAGCACATGGTGGCTGTCACCTCCGAACATCCACAGTGCTTTTCTGCTCCAGTCTTGAATTAAACCTCCACACCTGGGCCGTTCAGCTTTCTTTCTTGTTTTGAGCCAGGCTGGGAGAAGGGTGCCAGATTTATACTGGCTTTCCCCTCGACTGTTTCCCTTCCTTTCCAGCTTTGAATGGGAGGAGGATGCCTGCGCTCTCGGAGGGCGGATCGGCTCCCAGCTGCCGGGGCAGGTTTGCTCTGCTTTGCCAGGATCCTGCAGGCCAAAGAGCATCGTTCTGTGCTGGGTGAGCCCATGGTCCTGCCCTGAGGAGGTTTTCCTGAGAGGCAGCCACTCTCCCTCTCTCTGCCATACCCTTGGGGATGTGGAAATGGGGATGGAGAGAGAGAGTTTTACCTGTTTGCCTCCCTAGCTCTAGGGGACAGATGCTTGGAAGTCGTGGGGACTGGTGACAAGTTCAGGTGGTCCCTCAGGCTGGATCCAGCAGCACTGAAATGCCTCGTGGCAGCCCAGCCTGCCTTTGCTAGCTCAGAGGATCTAGTCCTCATCTTGCCAGTTGAACCCAGTTGGCACAAAAGGCCTTTTTATTTTGGTCCTGCAGCTATCTATGCCAAACCCTGATCCTGCTGAAGTCAGTAACAAAACACTCATTGACTACCGTTGGGCCAGGATACAGCCAATGCAACCCTCAAAGATGAGGAGTGAGGGATGGAGGAGAGGAAAATAATATTTCATGTGCCAGAAGTGACACAAAAAGTGCTTGCATAATTTACTGGAGAGAGTCTCCGAGAAACCCTGGTGAGGTTCATTTACACCTGAGGTTTGGAAAACTTTGTTTTGGGAATGAAATGTGCAAATTCAGTACTCTCTTTGTGGTTTGGGGGGCTTTTATTGGGGGGCTTTTATGTTTTGTTTTTTTTTTTCTTTTTTCTTTTTTTCTTCTGTGTGCATATGTGTGTGAAGTAGTGTTTTGTTTTAATTCCCCCAAGTTGCCTTTTTCTTTCTCTCTTCCCCCCCTCCCCTGTGGTTTTAATTACCTGAGGTTTCAGAAAATAACCGGTCCTTTCTTAAACGCCACTTTTTGCCCGAGCCCCTGCTGCTCACATCTCTCCCTCGACTTTCAGCTGTGTGAAGAGGAGCGGTTGCCTGTGGGCTCTGCTTTTACCTTTTCGAGCAACGTGATGTTCATTCTAGAAGTGAACCTTGCCGTATTAAGCTGTTCATCACCAACTGATAGGGTGGCGTAAATCTGTGAGTGGAAATGTGACTTCTTAAAGATCCTTTTCCACCGTCCTTCTTGGTGTTTGGTTCCTCTTTCTTTTTTTCCCTTCCTGTCTGCCTCGATGAGTGAGGAGGGACTAGTGCGTTGTGGAATTGATTTCCAAGAAAAGCCCTCAGTCTTGAGAGACGTTTTAAACTAAACTGTTAAAAGCCTTTGAGAATTAACATTAAAGGGTATTTTTATTATTGGTGAGATAACCAAATCACTTTTCCCCCTCCATTTTTATATATCTAGTGCTTCCCTGTGCCGAACTCCCAATTATTAAAGACTTCAGAAATAGTCCAGCAGTGACAAGGTATAATGTCCTAAGTACAATTGATAAATATGATACTTCTCTCATGATGTGCGCATACCTCTCTCCTCTGGAGAGCGGAGGATTCGTCACTAAGTGGGCTCAGAGACATGGTCAGGCATTTCACAAGCTTTTCTGTGTTTAATCAATGATGGTTGACTCCAGAGAACCCCCTGCTCCAGGCTGATTATCTCTTCTGCTGAGCCCCAACTGCATTTTTTTCCAGCTCTGTCTGAGGAGCGTGCAGAGGCAACGAAAGGAAGCTAAATGACATGCAAATGAGAAAAATATATATTACTTTTGTTTTTCAATTAAGAAAAGCCAACTCCCAAACAATGCTAGGGTTTCTCTGGCTCTGAGGCGCGTGCAATCGCCCTAAATGGGCAAAAAAGCAAGTTGAATCTTTCTTGGCGACAACGGTTCAGCTTTTGGGCCTGGGTCTTCCAGAGCTGGAGCCAACTGGTGGATAATATTGGGGAAGATCTCCAAGTAACTCCCCCCACCCTGATCCCCGGATAAAGGCAGTTTTTCCGTTGCCTTTTGTCAGCTTTCTGGTTCCACATACCTAAGTAACATTGAAAACTTAACTCGCATACCAAAACCCTGCAACACCCTTTATTAAAACAACAACAAAAACAAAGCGACATCCCATCTCGGCTCTTAATGCTTGGCCCCAAAATGACGTTTGCTGGCAGAGGGATGGAAATGCAGCAGAAATACATCTGGCTGAGATTGCTGCTCAGCCAAAATAGATGCACAAAAGGCTCTCCATGGACATGACCCTTTATCGCTGCCCATCCAGTCTTGCGTTTTGGGGGGGTTGCTGTTGTCCAGCTGTCCCCATTACAGCCGTATGACTTGGTAGGCCAACTCTATCTTCTGACACTTGGAAGGGTGCGAGTATATCTGATTTTACACTGATTTTGGCCAAGCCTATCTGCAAGTTTGGTGTTTTTGGTTTCCCAGCAGGAGCTTTGGCTGGAAAGGGTAGGAGCAGAGTTTTTGAGATGAACAGAACTGAACCAGATCAAACATTGGCATTGTACAGCTTGCTCTTTTTTTCCTTTTTTTTTTTTTTTAACGTTGTTCAGTATCTTAAGCCGTACAAAATTGATCTCTTTAATGTAGGCGTGAAACTGTTGGTTGAAGGAGGGAAGAGAGGGTTTGAACTGTAAAGAACAAACAGGCAACGTTGTTTTTTGGAGATCTGGAGAAAAACTTGCAAGCCTGAAGCCTGTTTGTTTTTACCAACTCTATCAGTTGGTCTAAAAAGAGACCACCTCCTTGCTTTGCTTAGAATGAATAAAGTGATTTATGGAAACTGGAAGAAAATGTTTTTACAATTCCCATTTGCATGCCAGAGGAGGAGGGGATAAAAGAAAACTCTCTAAAGCTGAGAGTCTAGAGGGGTTCATTTGAGCCCCCGTTTTGGGGAATAAACCCCCCTTGCTTCAGCTGGCATCCTGCTTTGCCGCTTTAATAGTTAAACTCACTTTGGAGAGCATTTCTGGGGAAAAGGAAACTGAAAGCTGCGCTGAAAAGCTCATAGGTGAAGTTGGGAGTTGCCTCTTCTATTTTATCTTTTAAAAGGACAAGCACTGAACCGAGCTATGTGAAGATCGAGTGAGATGCGAAAGCTCGACAGTCATGCCTACAGGAAACCTTGAATCATTTCTAAGCTTCCTGGAAAATGATGTAGTGAGGTTATCATTGTGTTTACTAATGATCCCCTAGCTCTTACCGATCAGCTTAAAAAATGCCCTAACTGCCAGCACCTCAATTTTGGATGCAGATGGGCTCAATTGGGTTCATTTGAAATGCCTGATGACGTCCCCTGACAATCATAATTAAAAATTGAGCGCAGGGAACAGAGCGCAGCCACCTGAACGGTCTGTTTTCTTTATTGCAGGGCGGGGGGAAAGGTTTGCTTTGTGCAGTGACTATTTCTATACATTCCTTGCAGAGCCTGAAAAACTTCAAAACTCTTCTAGTCCCCAAGCCATTTAAAAATTTCTCCTTTAAACAGAGCGTTGCGGAAGGAGTGTTGGTATGTCTTTAGGACAGAGTCTGTCTTTTTTCAGGGGGAGGAGATAGCAGGAAAGCTGCTTGCTCTCCTCCTGACCCATTGCCGCTTTGAAAACGTGCTGGACTTGGGCAGAGGTTTCGATTCTTGCTAGCCTGGTCCTCCCTTTCTTGCTCTGTCTCTCTGAAGTGGAAGGAAGCATGTCCATCGTGAGCATTTGAACAGCAAAGCTCCCCCTCTCACCCCCAACCCACGTGCACAGCTCTGGAGTAGTCCATGGAAGTGACACTAGGGAGCAGAGAAAAACCAGACTTCGGTAGTAGTGCTAAATTTCAGAGGTTTTTGTTCACCCGAGATTCCAGGCGCAGGGATCGCTGGTAGCTGGCCAAGGAGCTTGGATGGCAGCCTACCCGTTCCTCAGCTCCGCTCAGCTTGCTCCCTATCCCCCGCCTTTCCTTTTTTAATTGCATAATATGCTAGAAAATGATCTGGATTTGGGACTTATTTTTAACCAGAAGAGGCTCACTTCACCCAATCTGATTGTGGATATAACATCCAGCAAATGCTTTCTGAAGCTCTTTCGGTTTTGCATTGAAACCCTGACTTTTTTTGCCCCCTCTCCTGCTTTGTAAAGGTTCTTTTTGCTTTTAAATGTTTGTCAGCCATTCTTGGGGACGTTTGCAAGCCCTCACCTACCTTGTCTGCCTGCAAAACCGGTGTGTGGTGAACAAATTGGTGTTAGACCTGCCTGGTGCAGTAATTTCGCAGGCACGGGTCCCATTTGGGGAACTGGGAATTGTACTCAAATAAGAACGGCGAGTTTTGTCTCCTAGACGATAGCCGCATAATAAAGCTTGTATGAGAGGACTCAGGTTCGGGGTTAAAAATCTATATCCCTGTTGCAACTTCTCTCTGGGTAGCTGGGGCTGGAAAGTACTGTTTCACCCAGGTAATCGCAGATATTTCAACCCCCCAAACCCCAGCTACTCACCAGAGATGGGTGGTGGTGGGGAGCAGAGGGACCCTCACACCCTCCCCGTTCAGATGTGTAACGTCACAGCACAGCAATTCCTTCATTCCTCTGCGTTTGAGGGTGGTGGATCTTCATGTCACAAAAATAATGGTGACAAAATGAGGCTGGGACTGTGCCGTGTAGAGGAGCATTTCCAGGCGCTTTGAAACATGCTGGAAGAGCCAGCACCAGTGATTGAACTGCCCTACTTACTCTTAGCTCAGCAATTATTTATGATTTGGGGCAAGTTTGGTAAAATTCCCTTTGTTTCCTTCTTCAAAGTCTGCTATCTGACCAGGAGAAAAGCACATGCGTTTACGCTGATTTTTTGTTCTTTAGCAAGCCCTACGGCATTCTTTTGTTCTCAAATGAAACCTGACATGGATGCAGTCCTGAGTGAGGAACAGGCTTTGATGGGGGAGAAGCAAAGACAAATGGTGCAGCTGGAGCGATGTTTGTTCTGTCTGTGGCAAACAAACTCCCGAAAAGTCTTACTGGAGGAAGCAAAGGCTGTTGGCGTCACCTTAGCCAGGCAGAAGCTGAGGCAAGGATTTCAAACACTGCTGTCTGAAAATGCTTCCCTCCCCCAGAAGAGCAGGGGGGGTGGTGGGAGCAGGGGTGGCATCAGAGCTACCATTGCGTGCACAGATGGGGATGCAGCACATCCTTCTCCCCACCAGTGTACTAGGGGACTAGGGGTGCTCCTGGCGACCCAGTTCCTGGAGGAACCAACTTCAGGAGACACCAGACTCCTGTGAAGCTTTCTGAGGCAGATGCCCCTGTCCTCAAACTGGGACCCAGCACAGTCAGGATGGAAGGCCCTGGCTGCAGCAGCAGAGTGTAGTGCAGAGAATGGTCTTGGAGATGAGACTAAAAGACCTGATGGATCTTCTTCATCTGTAATGTATCTGAGTGCAATAACTGCATTTCCTGGGCTAGTTGTTTTTATGGGTTAAATAAACCCACGAGGTCAGGTGTGCATATACCCTGGTGTGCCAAAGGGTTGAGTCTCCTGACTTCACCGTGAAGGTTTCACTCACTATACAATTGCTTCTCCCCCCCTACAAAGACACTTTGGAATAAAAAGGGTAATTCATTGTAAGAACCTCCATGTATTCAGTTTGTATTCCCAGGCATAGTACTGCATCAATCAGGAAATGTAAAGGAATGTTCAATATCATATCTGTACCTTGTGCACCTGTGTACAGGTATTTGGGGACCATACGCTTAACCTATGCAAGAGTGACATTTGCTGCCAAGGGTGCAAGGGCTTGAGTTTTATAGATGCTCTTTGAATTCCTGCTTGGAATTTGCCAGCGTTGCCGTGCATAAACATGATGGACGAGAGTGCGGCATTAAGGCAGCTTCTGCTTCCTCATCCGGCTGCTGCAGGCCAGGAGTGAGTTCTTTATGTGGACAAATTTCCACCTGTGGCTGTTAGGGGTACGTGAGGAGGGGATGAAGTGGCCAATCTGTCCACCCTTCCTGTGCGAGGGAGTAGGTGGGCTGGGGTGGTGATTTGAGGGGGGAAGAACAGGCTTCAGGCTCCGCTGGCTTCATCAGTCTCTTCTCTTTCCTTTCAGATATATGTTGGGGAAAGGAGGAAAGCGGAAATTTGACGAGCATGAAGATGGGTTGGAAGGCAAAGTGGTGTCTCCTACTGACGGTCCCTCTAAGGTGTCTTACACCTTACAGCGTCAGACTATCTTCAACATTTCCCTTATGAAACTTTATAACCACAGGCCATTAACTGAGCCGAGCTTGCAAAAGACAGTTTTAATTAACAACATGTTGAGGCGAATCCAGGAAGAACTCAAACAAGAAGGCAGCTTGAGGCCCATGTTCGTCACCGCTTCGCAGCCTGCCGACCCTCTCAGCGACAACTTCCGTGAGGCTCAGCCGGCGTTCAGCCATCTCGCCTCCCAGCCCCTTCTCCCCGCCGACTTCGTAAGCACTACGCCCCTGGAGTCTTGCCTCACCCCAGCCTCTTTGCTTGAGGATGACACTTTTTGCACTTCCCCGACTGTCCAGCATGATGGTCCCACCAAGCCACCACCTCCCACTCTCCAACCAGTAAAGGACAGCTTCTCCTCAGCCTTGGACGAAATCGAGGAGCTTTGTCCAGCACCTACCTCCGCAGAGGCAGTAGCAGCCGAAACAGCAGCCCATGACTCTAAAGACCACCCCAATGAGTCCACTGTTCAAAAGCCCGAGGGCCTCCTGGAGAGTAAAACGGCTGAATCCAAACTCATGGACTCGCTACCTGGCAACTTTGAGATAACAACTTCCACAGGTTTCCTCACAGACTTGACCCTGGATGATATTCTCTTTGCTGACATTGATACGTCCATGTATGATTTTGACCCCTGCACGTCTGCCACGGGGGCCGCCTCAAAAATGGCTCCCGTCTCAGCGGATGAGCTCCTAAAAACTCTGGCTCCATACAGCAGTCAACCAGTAACTCCAAATCAGCCTTTCAAAATGGACCTCACAGAACTGGATCACATCATGGAGGTGCTTGTTGGGTCTTAAAATATAGAAATATAGCAACCTTTTTTTTTTTTAAATTTTTATTTTTAAATTTTAATTTTAAGTACCAATATATACACTTGGTAGTATTTCCATAGTTCCTCCCGCCCCCGATTCACAGCACTGTGCATGCGTCCTTGCTTGCCTTTTTTTGAAAAGAAAAGGATCACACTAGTTTTTTGCTTCGAGCAGAGTTGGAGTGCCTTCATCCATGTATGACCACTTCTAATGTATTTTTTTTAAAGTGGTTCCTCACGGAAGACCGACTATCCTGGTATAGGAAAGAATATGTATTGTAGACAATGTTATGTTATTACAAAAAAAAAAGAAGAAAAAAAAAGAAGAAATTGTAAAAGCTAAGCACAAGGATTATGTTGGGGAAAGCTGTAAAATTGCATGTGCATATTTGTCTATTTTTTCTATAAGTTTTATTGCAAGAGGTAAAAAATTTTATTATTTAGATAATCTCAATACCATTTTAGCCCTGTATAGGTTGACTTAGCAATTCAGCCTTTTGGAGGCATTAACCTGCTCCTCTTTAAGTGTTGCATTTACATGGCTGTTTAGAAACTGCTGCCCAAATTTATTTTATATTTTTGTACAGATTCTGCAGTTTATGATATTGTTTTTTCTAAAAACAAATGCTGTTTATACACACAAAAAAATAGCTATTTTGATAGGATTTGCTCACATAGTTCCTGCATAATTCAGATGTACAAGAACCACTTGTACTTTTATACAGAGTTGTAAAGTTTTATATGTGTATGGTGCAAAGAGAAAATTGGATCAAATAAGCCTGCAGTCGGTTTCTCTGAATGCAAACAAACAAAAACAAACAAAAGTGCTTTAAGAAAGGGCTGGGAGCTGCTTCTGTAGGAGTTTCACAAGTGTTTGCTCCCTGCTGTCCCCACTGCGCACTACTGTGATTCCTGAAACTTAGAGCCATGTCCTTTTTCCAACACGTATGTGAAGCAGTTGGCAGGAAACAGTTGTGGAACTTCACCCCAAAGAGGTCCCGAGCGCCACCGGGGCGTCCATCCCACGGGACGTGGAGCGCCTTAACACGGCAGCAGATCAGCACTTCCGCACCCGAAGCTCCTGGGAATGGTTTTGAGTGGGGTCGAGGGGGGAAAACGTGCCTCGTTGCCCACCAAGAGCCAACCTCTCTCCGCCATCTTCCTGAGCGACGGGCATACGCGCGGAGCGGGCAGAAGACTGGCATTGACGGCGTCCACTTCGCCCTTTCTTGGAGCATTTTCTCCTTCCCTCTCGCCACCTCACTGTGCTAAGTGCTGAAAAAAGGCAACTTCAGTATTACTGCAGTGAAGCTCATCTCTTACCTGCACTGGATGGACTTGCTTTAATATCCATTGCTGTTGAAACTGGAGCCCGTGTTACAGCACTTGGCATCTCCTGTGGGGTTGGTTTCTTGTATCAACTGCGTTACCTGCTTTACACTTTATAGACCCGTTTTACAATGAATACACAGACACAGCTTTCTATGCATGGTCCCATTCCCCATAACACCTGAGAAGTCTTCTCATTACTGCACCAACAGCATTTTTTTAAGTTCATTGTGGTGTACATTTAATTTAAAAAAACCCAACAACAAAGCCAACAAATATGTTTGCAATGTATCATGCCTATCGCTGAAGTCGCTACGGCATTTTAGTTTTTCAATGGTACTTTAGCTGTTGAGCGCCGGTTACAACCTATATTGTTGACATGCCTATGGCTTCTTTAGGAATAACTTTTATATTTATTTAAGAAATTTTAAATTATGTTTTACGTCATTTGGCAATATTCAGTCTGTTCTGCTCCCTTCTTGTCATGGATCAAATTGGGTCTTGTCTGCCTTTTAAGGAGGCAGCTTTTTTAGAAATTGGCACTTTAAACCAGGCCATAAATATTTATTAGTATATAGATAGATAGATGTAACATAGATATGCACACAGACACAGTATAAAAGCAAATACATTTTGCAATGAAGGAACTCCTAATCAAAATGAAATGCGTCACGTACAATTACGAAACGCGCTTCTGGCTCCTAATTCATCGGCCAGGGTGAGGTGTGCGTGGGGGGACACAGCTGGTGGGGGGTGTGTGGGGTGGGTTTTGCTTTCTTCTACTTTCCAAGCCGAGCTCAGCGAAGCAACGGGCTGCTGAGGGATTTGCAGTTCTTCCCTTACGCCAACTTAAAAAAAAAAAAAAAAAATTATTACTTCAAACAGAAACCCATTGACTAAGCGTAGCTTTAGGGACCATCGGAAGTGAGGGGGGTGGGGAAGGAGCGGAGGGGTGGACGGCTCCATTACGCGCCTGGCAGCAACGGGAACTTGCTCAGCCACAGTCCTTGGCCTCTGGAGGAGAACCAACAGCCCTGCCGGCTTCCACACCTCTTGTAACTGGAGTAACTGGGAAAAAAACATTAGCCGTGCCAGAGTTGTGCGTCCGTCTGCGCAAATCTGTAGGCAGGTGTAACATCAGCACTTTCACAGGGTACTGTGGTGAGTGCTTGCCTTAGCATGGCTAAAAACTGATTTACAGCATGCTGGAGTTGCCCAGGTTTGGGGTTTTTTTTGGGATTACTGATGCATGGAAGAAACAAGTCCCGTATGCGAGGCGGAAGGCGACATTGATGCCACGTTTGGGGAGCTGCGCTGTGAAGCAGGGTTAGTCGGCGTTTCTGGATCCACAGGGCAGGAGATGAGCTCTACATCCACTTTACCACAGGGAAGGCGGTGTCTGTGTATCCTTGGTGCTGAGTCCCTGCAGGAATCCCAGAGGACATCACCATACCTGACTTACAGGGTTAGGGAAGAGGTTAGTGAGGCTGCTGTGGGTCTGTAACCATGGCAGGTTCCAGCTGTGGCTTCCTCCCCGCATGGTCACCTACTGTCTCTAGCATGGCCTTTGCCATGGTCCTAACAGCAGCCACAGCTGGAACATCTCTTGAGACCTACACCAGGGATGGAGAGTGACATTAATGTGCAATGAAGTGACAAGATGGGAGCAGAATAAGAGAGCTTTGGATTTGAAGTGATTTTTTTTGTTTTGTTTTTTCATAAATTATTTATTCTTTTTTTTTTTTCTTCTGTAAATATATTTATTTTATTGTGAAGCTAACAACATCTGGATTGTAACATGTACAGAATGTATGGTAGGAATGTATTCTCTTGTAGGAATGTAAATCTGTATGAAAAAGGGTTTGGGAGCCAGATTCAGAGAAAATGAATTGAGTTCCAGTCAGGATATGCATGGTTCAACATGACTTCCCCCTCTCGCCCTCCCTCCCCCTTTTTTCTAATATGGGTCTGGTTGTTTGAAATATGCAAAAAACAAAAAAAAAACAAAAAAACCAAGGTATGGATGAGGGACAGGTTTATGTTCAAAATTAGTCCTAGTCAGGTTCCTACCCCCATCAGCTTCTCCAGATGGGCCTCCTCTCCTCCCAGCACTCGGCTGGAATCTGCGACAGAAGCAAATGTGGTACTCGCCATTGCACTGGGATGGTAAATGTTTTGGGAGGGGAAAAAAAAAAAAAAAAAGTGATTTATTATTAACACCCCCAGGAAGTCCAGCTGAAGTCCCTGGGGCTGGAGGGCTGAGGAAGGTGGGAAGATGTTCCCTCCAACCCAAGAAGTTGCTTGAGTCTGAACTACCCGCGTTGCTCTCTGCGTCCCACCAGCCCGTCCTTGGGCACCGCAGATCCCCTCCAGCGCCCGAGGGGACCCCACAGCCCCAGTCTGCAAGGGAAGGGGAACGTCCCTCTTCAGGAGAATGTCATTGAGCGGTGTCACACGTCAACATACCAATCTGGCACCTTCCTCGCAGTCGGCTGGAACAGCCAGACAATAAAGCCACCGGCGGAAGCAATCGCTCTAAGAATAAATTTGGACCTTGTGAAAGGTAATTTGGTTTTTGCTCAACACGGTATGGTAATAGCCTGGGTCGTTTAAAAACCAATGTTTCGAATCCAAAGTTTACACTTTTATCGCCATTAAATTGAGTAAATCTTAATGGGTCCTGTCTGACAAACAGTTTAATTCACTCCAGTGGATTGTGAACTTCTCGTTACAGGTTTTCTTTTGGTTTTGGGGTTCCCTCCCCCCATCAGGTTTCAGTATCCTGCTTTTGTGCAAGTCGCTTTCAGCGCTTCTATTAATTAATAAGACAATGTTTTTAAAGAAATTAGTTTTTTTTTTAAGCACTTTTTCTTTTCCTGAAAATAAGCCTAATGCAATTTCTGGAACCTCTTTAAAAAAACCACAAATTGCAGCTAAAAATCCCACCCTCGACTCCTATCTAGTTCTGAGCGTCATCCATACTAGCGCCTGCAAAGGTGGAAAAGGTGTAAATAGCGTGACATGTTCAGTGCATGATTGTTTGAACAGGGCCTGTTCTTGTCAAAAAAGAAAAAAAGAAAAAAAAGAAAAAAAGGAAAAAAAGGAAAAAAAAAAAGAAAAAAGGCTGTATTTCCCCTTCCCCTCCCACAGACCTTAGAGCTGTGCCTTTTCTATGCAATATTACAGACATATACATCTGAAACCAGATTACTGTATTCACATGTAGGTATGGGCTGTAATCAAAAACCAATTGGACAAATGTACATGGAAATGAGCAGTCTTACTTTTGTAGTTTTATATTATACAATAAACAATTAAAATAAAAGTCTGGCTTCATTCTCTCCCTCCACAAAAGGGGACGGTAAGGGGACAGAGAGGGTCTCGCCCATGGGAGGTGGCAAGGGACAAGGGAGGGACAGCCCAGTCTTGCCCCATACAGAACAACAGAAATGTCACCTTGTGCGGGGCCTGTTCCTGGCGCGAGGCTCTTGTCCCCAACACAGGGATGTCCCCTCGGTGGCTGTGTCCTTCTGTGGCCGTTCTCTGGCTACGAGTGCCAAGGGATGCTCAGCTCTACCGCGGTGTGTGCAGCGTACCGGGGTTTCTCCGAGAGCAGGATCCCTCTGGTTTTATAACGTATAATGCAGCATCCCTTCAGGCATTAAATCCCAGCAGGAAACATCTGATACCTTAATCCACTGCTTCATTTATCGGTGCCCTCTCCCCGCCTCCCTCAGATGACCAGTGTTCGCTTTGCTTTCAGGGCCAGCCAGGAGGGACATCTGGCCCCCATCTTTGGCTCAAGCCTTTTGCGGCGCTAAAGCGGCGGGTGCAGCCCAGGAGCGTCCTTTGGGCTGGCCCTGGCTGCGGTGCGCAGCAAATGAGTCACCCCCCTCCCTCCCTCCCGTCATCATCCCCCCCCTTCCCCCCCCCCCCCCCCCCCCGCCCCTGCCTCTGCCAGCGCACGCTTCGCTCAGCCTCCTACAGCCACAGAACCGCGACTGCTCCATTTTGGATTTATGGTCAACCGAAAAACCAGATGGAAAAGCAGCGAGCTTTCCCCCGTCCCGACGTGCCGCACATAGCATCTCGGCTGCAGCGAACTGGCTCATGTTACCAGTGCGGTGGCCAGCAGCAGCGTGGGGCACGGGGCCTTGCGCAGCAGCTGCCGCTGGGGGACAAATGGCTGCGGGGACACGGGAGACGTGGAATAATTAAAGCTGGCCCAGGGGGATGGAATTTCTGTCTCCTGGGTAAGGGGTGAAACACGGCTGGGACGATGGTGTGACGCTTTCCCCAGCGTCTCCGCTCCCTTCCAGGGTACAATGCCGCTTGCCCCGCACAGACAGTTCCAGTTGTCTGTGCATTGACCTGATGCAGGACACGCGGAGATGCCGCCGTTGCCTTCCCAAAGCTGCTCCGGTTTTGTTGCCACCTACCTTTTAAGAACTTGTTTTCTCACTTGGGATTCGTTAGTAAGTGATGCCCCCAGCTCAAACTATGGCTTCCCGCCCACTCCAGACCTTCCAGCAAGGGCAAGCTGGGCTTTTAAAATGGGGTACCCTTGCGGGTGAGTGGGGAGCTGCACCTCCCTCCAGTGTCTGCCCCGAGCTGGAGAGCTCCCCAGCAGCCACCTGGCATTTCTCCCCAACCAGCCCCTGCTCCCAGCTTGCTGGAGAAAGCAGGTTGAAGGTTCGGCACAGGGACCGGCCTGCAGTGGATGAGGTTCAGGTCTGAGGTATCGCACACTGACACCACACCGGAGGAGAATGGCGCTTCCCTTGTTACCCAGGAGCGGGGTCTCCAGGCCACCGCAGCACTGAGCAGCAGCTCCTCAAAGGCATTGAGACTACCAGCAGCAATGGCCGGGAGCTGGCCCAGGGCTGCATTCAGCTCTGCTGCTGCCCGGCATTACCACAAGCTAATGCAGTGACGGCACAGCAGACAGCAGCCACTAAGCTCCTCTCTGGCCCCAAATAATTAGAATCATAGAATGGTTAGAGTTGGAAGGGACCTTAAAGATCACCTAGTTCCAACCTCCCGCCATGGGGACACCTCCCACCAGACCAGGTTGCTCCAAGCCCCGTCCAACCTGGCCTTGAACACCTCCAGGGATGGGGCAGCCACAGCTCCTCTAGGCAACCTGGGCCAGTGCCTCACCACCCTCACAGCAAGAATTTCTCCCTAATATCTAATCTCAGTCTCCCCTCTTTCAGTTTAAAACCGTTAATTGGAAGATTGGAGGGCTGCTACAGCCCAGCAGTCACCAGCTTTCACAAACCTCACAAACCACCTACATGCCACGGAGGCAGAAACACACTGAAATGCAGCACCGAGGAAAGGAGGGGACAGCAAGAGACATCCTTGTCCCACCGCACTCCTGCTGCCCTCGCCCAGCAGAGATAACGCTCCCTGCCTCTACCCTGCATGTCCAACCCAAGCCCGCAGGGACGCGTGTTCCTCCCCTTGTTGGCAACGGGAACGAGCCCCGCTCCCAGCCCACGCAGCAGAGCTGGCTTCCCTGGACCACATGCATCTCCTACTCACCAGGGAAACCAGAGAGGGAAAAAGCCATTGGGGAAAAAAAAAAAACAAACCAAAACCCTCCAGGCACAGGCAACACTTCGCAGAGCAGCTCTGACCCACAGCTAACCCATCAGCTGAGACCGTAGGGATGCGGGCTCCACCATGGAGCTGCGCAAGGAGCTGTTTCTTCCTGGTCCCCTCCTGCCCCTTTCCTCTGGGTTCCTTCACTGCTGAGCCTGCGGTCCTGCTCGCCTCCATCGCTGGTGCTTGTGGGCTCCTCTCTCTGCCCCGGTCCCCACGGGCATCATCTGCCTCCTCTTGCAGGCAGCTCCCTCCTTCCACAGCTCCTCACCCTTTTGAAGAAACTGCCTTAGCAACTGGCAGCAGGCCAGCAAGATCCTCCCCCCCCCCCCCCTTCTCCTCCAAATAACGAGACGGCCAGGGAGGGGGAAGGAGCTGCCAGACCTCCTTGCATGCTGTGGCCACAGGAGCCAGCATCCCTATGGACCACGGCAGTGGGCTGGGCACACCTGCCAACTTCCAAACCTCATCCTTGGGGACTGATGCTCCAGGTACACCTGGTGCTCCGGGGTCACGGGCAGGGATGTTTCTTTCTAGTCCTCCTTCCCTCTCCCTTTTCCAACCCCAAAAGCCAGCTGATTCCTCCCCAAACACCTCCAGATCCAGAGCATCTGCCAGGGAAGGCACATCACAGGGCACAGAAGGAACAGGTTTTAAATTGCCTGTTTCTGCAAGGATTTCCTTTCATTCTTCTGGCCCTGCTGTATCCACCTCATGCTGCTCTCCCCAGACTATTTCCTCTCCCATTTCCTCTCCTTTTCCCCCCATTCACTGGGCTTCCTCCCCCTCCCCTATTCCCCCCTTGCGCAGTTTGGCCTACAGCCTTCATTACTTGCTCCCTTTACGTCTCCCTTCCTGGTGCGAGCAGGGCTGCCGTGGATTTTTTGCTTGTGCCGAGCTCCACATCTATTAGAGAAGGGGAAAAAAAAAGCCACAAAACTCCAGAAGTTTGCGAGAAGACAATACTGTAACATCACTCTCATCTTCCCTGTGTGCTGCCTTGCAGCTTGCGTGGGGAAAGAGATTTTCAGGCTGCTCCAACCAGAGCGTATCACATCACTCGCAATCCCTTGGTTTAATAATGCGGTCAGCCCAGCTCCTGCTGCCCGCTCCTGCTTGCTGGGGGGGAATTGCACTGGGGTGGAAGGCGCAGGAGGGACGAAATCCTCTTCCCTTTGCTCTATTGGCATCACCTACCACCACCTTTTTCCTGCCTCAGGCCTGCCAGGGGTTAATATCATTGAAGCCAAGGTGGCACCTTACTTCAATTGAAGGTTTCCTCCTAAATACTAGAATCGCAGAATGGTTTGGGTTGGAAAGGACCTTAAAGACCATCTAGTTCTAACCCCCCCGCCATGGTCAGGGACACCTCCCACCAGACCAGGTTGCTCCAAGCCCCGTCCAACCTGGCCTTGAACACCTCCAGGGATGGGGCAGCCACAGCTTCTCTGGGCAACCTGGGACAGGGTCTCACGACCCTCAGAGTGAAAATTTGTTTCTTAATATCTAATCTAAACCTCCCCTCTTCCAGTTTAAAACTATTACCCCTCCCTTCAAGCATTGTCACTCTAAGTGGTCTCATCTCTTCCCATCCTGTTTGGTGAAGCCGATCTGCCTAATATAACCTTAAATTAAGGGTGGAGAAGTCAGGGAAGCAGGAGGTCCCACTGGGGGGAAGAAAAAAAAAAAAAAAAAAAAAAATCAGGAGAATTTCAGCCTTAGGGCCACCAACCCTGGGGCCTTGAGGGATGCGGATGAGGGGGGGCTTTCAAGTCTTGACTGTTTTAAGCAGCCGCAGCAATTTTTTCAAGCGAGGCCAGGCAGCTGGCTCAGAACACAGACACGAGGGGCTATCGATTTCAAGAGAGCCATTTTTAAGTGCAGCCCTCCGTAGGGCTGGGAGCGAGTGACTAGAAGTCTGCGGTGGCTGCTGGGAGGGCTGCCCACTGCCGGGAGGCCTGGCCCGTCACAGTGGCATCAGCTGATGCCCAGCCTGCAGGGATCAGCACAGGTTCTGCGGCAGCTTTCGCACCTCCTGCCTCTGAGAAACATGAAGAAACTGCTTTTGCTGCTCCAAAAGGGACTGAGGGTCACTTCAGCCCCTGATGGCTGCCCCCAAATAGAGAAGACGGACAAGTTAACACTCTTGTGTCAGGGGTGAGAAGCACCTTTTCTCAATTTGGAGAACACCTGTCCTGTACCTCCACTTTTAAAGTAGGAGACCACCTGGTGCAAGTGCACTAGAGCATTTTACTTCCCTCCTTGTGACAGGCGCCGACCTCTGTGAATCCAGCTGCAGGGACACAGCTTTAGGCTACACCAGGGTTTAAGGTCCAGTGAGCAGAGCTGCCGGACCTCAGCTTCCATTGGATGAAAGCAAGAGCGGGGTCTGGACCCAGATCATCTCCCTCTCCAGGAGGAAACATGCACCAATGGAAGCAGCAGCGATACCCAAAACCCACACAGGGACTGGCCAGTGTAGCCCAGAGAGAATCCAGCTTCAGCAGTAAGACTTGATCCCACCTATGGAGCTTCCAACCAAGGAGGGGCATGGAGGTCAGGACAACTCCAGGTTCTCAAAAGCCTTCAGGGGGTTACCTGTGGATCCCAGTGGCCTCCTGCTCTGTCTCCTGCCCTCCAATGCCATCGCAGAGGGAGAAAGCGAAGCCCAGGGTACACCATCAGCACAGCCCTGAGCTGGCCGTGCTCCAATGGCGTCACAGTTCCTCAGACCAGTTCCTCCTGCTGACAAGGCTCACAAGCACACTGACTCACCACTGCCTTAGCCGGGGAAGGAAAACTGGATTTTACTGCTCTGGGAGCCAGGTTGCTCCCACCTTGCAAAAGAGAAGGCTTCAGGTAAGCAATAGGGCAGAGGAGCTGGGGAAAGAGCTGAGCTTGCAGTTTGCTCTTGGATGCAGGTGACAGCTCAGGCAGAAGTGATGCTACCCCTGTTTGGATGACACGCCCGCCCACCACCACTTAGCAACAGCCTCAGATATACACAGCAGCTCTCAGCAGAGTTCAAAACACCCCCTCCATCCCTCCAGTGCTACGGATTACTCCCCAAACACTGCGCAGCCTCGCCAGTCTTGCTGCTTATTGCTACAAACCTAATTCTGGATGGTTACATTCATCTAAACGAATAGCCCTAACGCAACCAAATAAAAAAATCACTTAATCACCTCTGCCACTCAAATTGGGTTATTGAAAAGCCTCGATTTAATGGGTCAGGGATCACCAGGATGCTCAGAATCACTTGCGGAAAGGAGTACGATCATGATTTGTACATTGCTGCTGCGTGATGGGGCGGCACGTGGTGCATGGCAGGGGCTCCTGGGACGGCAGCGATACAGAACGACGGCGATACAGAACGACAGCTAGCAACGTCTGTAAAAATTGCAAGCTGCTGACAGATGCTGCGGGAACAAAGCGAGGGCCAAAACGCATCCAGTGAATCATCCGCTACGAATCAGTACAACCAGTTTGAAGTCCCACACCCCAAAGCAGCAAAGACAACCCGGGGAGGACTGTGTAATCCCAGGCAGAGGAGTGGGGGGAAAAAAGGAGAGGAACGTGCCGGGCAGGAGGGACGGCTCTCCGACACGGATGAGCTCCGAAAGGCAGCGAGTCCCAGCTTGCTCCCTCCTGCGAGAAACTCTTGTTCCTGCCTCCCCTCCCACGCCCCGTGCTCCTGCCGTGACCTTCCTCCCGGCACGGCTGCTCCCTCCAGGCAGGAGTTGGCACCCAG
The DNA here is from genome assembly GCF_965231255.1 of Vanellus vanellus. NCBI lineage: Eukaryota > Metazoa > Chordata > Aves > Charadriiformes > Charadriidae > Vanellus > Vanellus vanellus. The sequence goes on from NC_138907.1 coordinate 12,288,024, forward strand.
AGATGAAACAGGAGCCTAAAAAACAGGCTCCCGCAGGGACTGGAGGGGCAGGGGATGAAGTGAAGGAGACTAAGGAAAGAGAAGGGCTCCAAGGGCATGGGACTTGCTGCATTGGAACATCCTCAGAAGGGAGGGGGAGGGGAAAAAAAAAACCCTGACCTTTCCACAGGCTGCTCCTGGAGGATAGTGAATCTGCTTGGCTCCTACTAACTTCATTTCACGCCTTGACCTGAGCCAGGGTGAGTGCTTTCCAAAGGCAGGGAGTAAATAAATAAATATATATAAAATGAAAAATAAAGAATACCCCTCTCTCCAGTTAATCCCAGCCGGGCCAGTGCTTTCCTGGCCCTACTCACCAAGTTCAGAGCGTGCGCAGCGGCACAAGGGGAAAACTCCAGCCTCAGGAGCACTTAACCCACTGAGCCCATTTTCTTGTGCTGCTCTAAACACTAAAAGCCTTCAACCAAGAGGCATCAAGATTTAAGCTTAAATTAAGATTTCAGACGAACAGCAGGAACAGACCTATTTAGCGCAACTCCATTCCCTCCAGCAGCCTCACAATCTGTACCAGGCGAACAGGACCAACAATTTCCACTTACGGTGTGTGTTCTGCAGGAATTAATCTGAATTTTTTTTCCATCAGCATCAGTAAAACAGGCAATTTGGTCCCGTCATTCCCAAACGCCCTGTGCCATCTGCAGATAACTCTTTACCCAGGGAAAACACACCCTGCTGAAAAGGGTTAAACCAACCTGTTTTAAATAAAGAGCTCTGTGTTATATACAAACTATCGCCCAGAGTTACCATAAGAAAAGCACATTTTAAATGTGGTTTTTGACTGCGGTTAACCCTGAAATTAGGGACTTTATCTTTTCTTGATTATTGCACTCATCTTTTTGAAGGGTGGCTTGTCCCCGCAGCCGAGCTCCACTCCGCCGCTTTAAAACAGCTCTGAACACGACGCCTTCTCCCTAACGCAGCCTTCCAAAGAGGTTAACGTGCGCCTTCTGCTTAAAACAGGTCCTGTGACTGTACATCGGGGCCGGCAGAGTTAGTACCTGCCACGCAACGAGAATAAAGTTAGAAACGTATTTTGTAAAACACCGCCTCCTTGTTAACCCCTAGGGAGAAAAAAAACCCAGGCGCTCACTGATGGTTTACCATCTCAAACAACCCTGAGAAGCATAATAATTTACTAACATATAAATGGAGGGCTTAAGCAGCAGCTGTGCTATATAAACAGTCACTGGGGTGCTCTGAAGTGTCTATCGGTATATGGCGTATAAAGCTGGGTGAATAACTGATTTTTCGGTTCGCTGGCAATCCTGAAAAAATAAATAAAAAAAAAAAAAAAGAAGGTTCAAACAACAACAAAAAATATTCATTTGGGGTCGACTGAAACAAATGTTTCACTTTGACTCTTCAGCCCTTTACAAAAAGTTAGCTCCGAAGATCATTCAAAATGAAAAGCTGCTTCAAAGAGAAAAATCTCAAAGCCTTTCATTTAGAAAATACTGAAACAAAAGAGTTTGGTTTTTTTTTTTTTTTACTTTTCTCTCCAGAGGAAAAAAAAAAAAAAAAAAAAAAAGAGTTCAGCAAATCAAAACAACTCATAAAATATTTTCATTTTGCCAAGATTTGCCTTTTTTTGCTCAGGATTTTACCCAGCTCTAACACAACCAATTTGCACCTATAATAACTTAAACAGAGACATTAGTAATCCTGATGAAATACAGGCTTAAAAAAAAAAAAAAAAAAAAAAAAAAAAAAGGGAAAAGAAGTCTCAGCCACTGCACAAATGTCCCGAAACTGAAACCCAAAAAGAAGAAAGTAAGCTAAAAGCCACTAAGCTTTTCTTGGCTTGGCAGGAGAATCTTATTAAGTCTCTGAATTGTATAGTCACAGATTTGGGACGTTGTAAAAATTAAATTAGTCTTACTTCTTATTAGCAAGGCAAGAAAGGAACGGGGAGATTATGATACACCAACTGCTATTGTGAGCCGATTTTTCAGCGTGTTTCTGCTATTCTTCTGTAAGCCAACAATTAGCGGACGTTCTCGCTCCTCTCGTAAAGGCAGCGTTATTTTTCATCTCGGGATGCAGGTTTCCCCACTCTCCACTCAGAGTAATGCAATTCAAGGATTTAACGCCACGCCACGGCAAGATTCTCATTTCATTTCCCCGATTTGTTTCATGTGAAGCCTCTGCTTGCTTGTGCTCTCTAGTTGCATCTACCTCTGCAGCAGGCAAAGCGAAGAGCCAGGGCAGCCTGGAGTTAAATCCTTGGGATACAGAGGAAGAAAAGACATCCATCCACACACGCTTCCAGAAAATGGGATAGCCTCACCCCCACCCTACACCTCCTGGTTTGCCTTTTGCTGGGAGTTTAATACTGACTTGCTTGATGGCTCCGATGCCTTGAACGGGGGGACACAGGCTAGGACAGGAGTGGTGCCCAGAGAAATAGATGGGATTAATCCAGATTTATCTACTTTTTTGTTCAGAAAGCGATTTGCTTCACACACCGGGGAAGAAGTGGGAGCGAGGCGATGTGTTTTTCTAGCTGCTGTATTTTTAAATTAAGCCAGGCTTTAGCACAGCCTGCCTTCGTAATTCACAGCTTTCCAGACGTCCCACTGCGCTCCTCAGCGGAAACGGTAGAAAGCGAAGAGCAGATATTCCAAACGTCACACCCAGGTCTGGTTTTAAAACAGTAGAAAACAAAATAAAAGCGGCTTTTCTCTTTCATAATCACACCAGGATGGGCAATGACAGTTTGCTGGAAATTGTTTTAACAGCTCACAATGAAAGCAGCTTTGAACCCAGAGAAATCCTTGGAAGAAAACAAAAACCAAAGGCAGAACTTGGATCATCTCAAAGCACAACTACGCTATGAAACTGTAGCTTTCCAAGGACAAACTCCAAAGCAATATTTAATGAGCCAGTACCTCCATTTATCATAAGCTCATTTGAATACTGGGAGCTCTAGCACCAGATAGCTCCAGCTTCAGCCAAAGATGACAGGATGTCATCCCTTTCCCTTTCCAGTTTACAACATCCCGCAAGACACCCGGGGAACGCTGCACTGGAGGAACAAAGAGCCCTTGCTCCAAAATCTCCCCTCACAGCCTTTTGGAAGCTTGAGTTTTCCCCTTGTCAGACGTGTCCCAGCCCAGGGCGAGGACACACAGCCTCCCAGATCCAGAGCCTAGAGACTCACTTATTTCTTAGAGAACTGCAGGACTTCAGAGTACCAGCTGCTGAACACCACCAGGTGAAACCTACAGGAGACGTGATGTGGTGCTACTGGTTTCCCTTTCAGCCGGGGACAAAGGGCTGAGGTTCTGTAAGCACCCAAAACACCAAAGATAAGCATCTCCCGTGGGCTGCAAAACCCCGAGCAGTGCACTCAGGAGACGCCTCTGTACAGGACCCTGGTACCAACTTAAATAGCACCCAGTACCTCCCAGAACAATCCCAACTGCACCAAATATCACATATATCTCTGTGTATCTCTCACTGTGTGTGTATGACCATATATAACTGTCTACGATCATTATATAAAAATCAGCTCCTAACAGCAAACTCTAGACAGGGAAAATGATCTGGGCAGCATAAATTACACAAACAAAAGCAAACGCAAAATCCCTACGTAGACACTTCAATTGAAATTTTTTGCTAGAGAAGCCAGTCTTGAATTTATCAGCCTCTTCTTTGACCAACTCCAAAGTGGCAGGAAAACAATCACACTGTGACTGTCGTGTCTCTCTTGACCCTGGCATTTGAGCCAACCCTCCTTGCAGGGAAAGGGCGCCCGTAATTTGTGAGCTGCACTTCCGCAGCTATGAGAGCAACTGCAGGAGAGCCTTTACCCTCCCCCTCTCTAGGAGTTAATTAGAATTTCCCAGGTGTGGGTTTGTTTCGCAGGAGAAGAGCAAGGCTTGCCTATGCCTTGTTTTTCCTCTTTTTCCAGCTCTATTTTTGGGGAACCTAGAGCAGCAGCAGTGGGGTCTGCGGTGTTCCGTCAGGCAGGAGAGCAAAGCACACCACGTTGAAAGTAGAGCATGAACTCCCTTGTGATCCTGCCAGCGTTCCCTTGTCCGCCTCTACCTGTTTGGGTTGCTGAGAAGAAACTAGAGCCTATTATCAGGCCTGCCTCTTTGTCAGGTGTTTCTTTGATGTAAATTCAACCATGATCAAATCTGCTGATGGCAGCAAACAGCCAAGGAGTAACAAACATGCAAACTGCACAGTGACCTGCAGAGATTAGAGCAACCCCGGCTGTAGACAAATCGGGAAGATTAAACACAAATGAGCCACGAAGTCTTGGGAGAAGTACCAAGGGAGACAAAAATAAGCAATGCAGACAGAAGAGAACAAGGCAGACCAAAGACTGAACAGACCCTACTAGTAGATAAATCAAAGCCTTCCCCCACCTCCCAACGCTTTAGTTTTACCCTAATGCTTCTGCTCCAAGGAAGTCAGTGCTAGGCTCGCAGCAGGGAAGCAGGCTGAGAGAAACCCTTAGTGCATCTTTGCTGTATTCTGCCTGTCACACCACTGTCACCGCAGAACCAACTCAGCCCTTACAGAGGAAAAAAAACAGGCTTTTTCCCCCCTTTTTCTTTTTGCTTTTTCTTGTCTCCCCCTCTTTAAAAAAAATAATAAAATCATGTGCCCGTATATAATGTGATGCAATCCCATGGCTGGGCAGCTTCTCCTCCCGCTTTACATCAGGGATGCGTGCACTAAGGTATGGTCCAGAGTTCCTCACACGCCTCACGCTGTTCGAACACACTGCAACTACATCCCTGCCTGCAGCACAACAGCATCTTGAAAGGTTTCTTTAAAATTTGGAGTGTGTGGCTATTCTTTTGAAGGTGGAAATATTTCATTTGGGGCAGCATAGTATAGGTCTACATTACTTCATTTTTTATCTGTTACCAGTAGCGATGTCATCACCGTGCAATCTCTCAGATTTGAGGACCAATACCGATCTAGGGACCACTTAGCAGTATGCCAGGTGGTATAAGGGTATTAGACACCTAAATTCATCGAGAAAACAGAGCACCTGTGAAAGGAGTACTTTTTCCACTAGCCAGCCTTTCCACAGCTAAATGAGATCTGCTGCCTTATTAGAGGCATATTTATCTTTCAAATCCCATCGTTTCTGTACCCCTCTAAAAAATGAACTTTTCTAGCAGCAACACCAAGAAATCTGTAAAATTCCTCCTGCAAACATGTTAAAATCCCCCTTGCTGCCATATACCACAGCTTTTCCCACCCATCGCTTGTAAACCAGGGCAGTGACATTGTGTTCACACTTGCAAAACATGAATGAATTTTCAACCCTGCTGATCAGGAGCGGCGGAATAAGATCAAGATGTCAGCGAGGCAGATTTCTGCACATAAGGCCTATTATTTGCTAATGAGATTTCAGCTGCGATCCTCCCCACTCACATCTCCGAGATCAAAACACACTTCAGAGATCGGAACGCTCAGAAACAGGTTAACAGCAAGCCCTGAACTACCTCCCCTAATGCTGCGGTGCCACTGGGCAGCGCTCAACCTCACCAGTGCCTGGTCTAAGTTTGCACCGGTCCAACTCTGGTCTGACTATTTCTTCCTGGGGGTTCAGTCTATTTTCCAGCACATATACATGACACAATACAACCCAACATGCAATACACCAGCTTAGCAGAGCCATGATGCACATGCAGTTTACAGTTTCAAGGGGACAAGCATGCATTTCAGAAGGCAAATGCCATCCTTCTCGCCAGGACGGAGGTAAGGTCTGCAAGTCCTGCAGAAATCACTCAAACATTTATTCACCAACCCTGTCCCTACATGCAGGACCCCCGGATGCTACGCTGCACTGCTCATGCAGGTCAAGGGGAACTATGGTACTAATAGCATCTGAGGGGCTGGCCCCGTCCATCTCAGTTTCTTAAAACCTGCACAACTCAGAGGTTTAAACCCGAGCAGGGCTCAATTGGAAAATCCAGATCCTTATCGCATATCCACTCCCAATCTCAGGGGGAAGATGGCTTTCACGAAGAGGAGGGAATTCAAGCATGCTTGCTGCAACATTTCAGTAGTTTCTCGAGACAGGATAACCTCCAAAGTGCCAGCACAGTCCTCCAGTGCGCTGCATGAATGAAACACTGCGAATAGGAGCCCTGTGCCAGCTACAATGGTCCTAACAAGTTGGAAAGGACCAAACTCCCTACCTCTTTGGTCCCGGACTGGGGGAGAATTGGCTCAGGCCGGCTCCTGAATGAAAGAGCAGCTCTCCTAATGACTGAGCTCACACTGCCAGCTCACTAAGGAGCTGTATTGATTTGAAACCTAAAGGACAGCTGTTTCTGCCTCCCTTTCCACCCTGCTTCTTCCTCCCTGGCCAAAGGAGGAGGAAAGTTGCCAGAACAGACTTCATCTAGGTGGACAAGGAAAGAAAGAGAGGGAATACTCCCCCTCAAAAAATGGAAAAGGATGGAAAAAGGTGCCCTTAAGAGCACACAAAGCAGCCACACAACTGCTCACTTTGCCATTGCCAGAGGGAGGCAGCTCAGGCCAAGAGAAAGTGGAGTAACCTGCAGTACTCCCAACAGCTGCAAAACACCCTTTGCCAGCTGCGTGTTGATTCTTAACTCACTTCAGCATTAACTAAGTGACAAAAGGCTTTAGTGCTCCTAAAGAAAACACAGTCCCTGCACTCAGTAAAATAACACAGCCATAAAAAAAAAAAAAAAAACACACACACAAAAACCCCAACCCTCTTTTTGGTAGTAGAATTCGTGTGCAAAGCAGTTTCGAGTCCAAGTTGATGAGATCTGGACAAAATGTTTGACGAGATTTGGGGCTGGGGAGGGAAAGGAAAGGGAGGGTTTGAAGGTGTATGTGATGCTTCATGTCTGCTTTTGATTTGTTTCCAAAACGGCCACGCTTTTGTATTTGTGCTAAGGCTCCCTGTAGTTTAAGAGCCAAAATGTGATCAGAAAGGCCTTATGGACCCTAAGCCAACCTTTGCATTTTTGAGCAAGCCCATTAGATACTTTCCACTCTGCTCTAAACTCCTGTGGAAGCTGCTCCCAGAGTCTTCTCCAAGGCTGTCATGAGGAGCTGAAGGGCCTTAGGAAGAGATCCAGTGGAATTTGTTGCCTCGTCTTCTGTAAACTCCCTTGGACTGGCGAGCATAAAGGAGTAAGAAAATCAGCAGTCCAACTACTCGTGGAGTGTCTGCACACAGCTGCCAGTGTTCACTTGTTCTTTCCAGGCAGCCTCCTCACATCCTTCTTTTCCACAACTGAACGAGACCTGAAAAAAAAACAGCTCCAACCACAGCAAAAATTACAATTCGGTCAATATCACAGCTCTGCACACCTGAGTGACAGCTCAAGGGGACACCAGAAGAGACACTAGACTGAACCAATTCTGCCATGACCACGCACATGTGTCTTCTGCATATCCCACTGTACATCAACCTGCCCCTCTTTGGAAAAGCACGCTGGGATGAAGCTGTGTGGCAGGAACAGCAGGACTGCCTTCCCTTTCCCTGTGTCACTGTGGCCAAGAATTCTTGCTCCCCCAAGCAATAGGGCAGATCCTGATTAGCACGTTCTTTCGGATATTTATACGAACAGGCTGCAGTTAACAATTAGAAATATCACCAGGGCTAGCACTGGAGAAGCCAATTTGCCCATTTCTTTTACTACTAGAGTTGGACTGTTACAGGTAAATTCCTCAAAGAGGCGCAAAGTGCTGTAACAATGCCACCAAAAGCAGTTGGGGTGGGTTGGGAGGGCTTGTTCTCCCCAAAATACAAGTCCAAAAGGCTCACCCCTCTGCAGAGCCACGCCAGCTCCAACACAGCGCGGTTCCTTAGGACGGAGCTGAAGACCACAGTGGGTTTGTACCGCAACAAGGTATTATGGCACAAGGTGACAACTACCTGAGGGATGCTGGACAACTCCTTTTCCTGCAAGGAATCCTCCCGAGCAGCTGGAGGCCAGTCAACAGATTAAGGTCCGCTCCAAAGAACTTGCTTTTCTCCCCTTGTGTAATGACTTCTGAAGACCAGCTCAGGGCAGACAGCACTTCCTGCCATTTAAAAGATTAAGGCTGCCTTGAAAACCACAGCTGGCTTCAGTAAGCTACCCTCACCGCAGTTCTTTGCTGTCTGAGGGAAACAAACACCGAGTGTTTTACCGCTTAAAGATTTAAAAAAAAAACAATCAAGACACATTTCATTGGAAGAGAGACAAAGACACAGACAAGGCTGCAGAGCTGAAAACTGCCCCTCTGCTTCCCCTCCCTCCCCATTTAATAACTGCATCGCTTTAAATATGGGAGGCGAGGCTCATGCAATGACAAGTACAGCAGGAAACCTACTTGTATTCTGAGGGGACTTGCTTGCTAGACCTGGTGTCAACCACGCAAATGCTCGCAGCATGGGGCCACATGTGCACATGTGCTAATAAACCCCCGATGGCTCAGTCCTAATGAGGAAGGATCAACCACAACAGCTGAACCACCAGCATTAGCAGAGGTGTAGCAGGTCAGCAGCAAATGCCAACAGCGAGGACTCAGGTGGAAGCCCAGCAGAGGACCTTAGGGCAGCTTCATTTTGATGCCTCAGTTCAGTTTACTGCACACATGGGTGCATATTCTAAAGATACAAAACTATGCCAAAACTGATCATTAAGCACATGGAATACCACGCGAAAAGACAAACACTCAAAAATATCTATGATGCCTTAATTTTACACTCCTTTGAATTAGCCTTTCGTTAGAGTCTCATTATTTTGTTTTCCACGGGACCATAGTCTCTTTTTACAAGTAGAAGTATTTTTTTGCCCCTTCACACTCTACAAGTAGTCCCAAGCCTTATTTAAGGCACACAATCCAATTCCTACATGGAGTATAGTACTAGGAACCTCTGCACGTACATGGTGTTAGGTGAGTAGGGTCCCGACAAAAATCAGTGGATCTGCAGAGGAAGATTCAGAGCCACTAATATAGGAACATATTTTTCTTCGGTGACCATACAGTGAATCCAGACATAAGACAGTGAGCATTCCCCTATGCCTTTGAGATGTGTGTGATACCTATATAAGCCAAGTCCTTCTCCGATGTTGCTGACAAACTACAAGGATGAGCATGGCATTTCAAACAGAGCTGATCTCCACAACCTTGCTGTAATGCAGGGATAACGATGTATATTACAAGTTTAAAAACAGGCTGACAAGATGAAAACAAGAGCTCCAGCAGTTTCGGGTGTTTAGCACATGCACCTGACCCCTGGTGTCACAAAGCCCTGATCGTATATCCAACAAGCAAAGCTCCTAACTGCTTAAGATACATCGTGGAGCAATTAGCATTTCTGCACATCCCAAGCAGGCAACTCATGCTGGGCACCAAATGACAGAAATGCACAAGTGACCTCCTGCAAAAGAGCCAGCACAGCCAACTGCTTTGAGCCAGGAGAGCATCATTTTCCACTGTGCCTTCTCTGGAGTGTCCACATAAGGCCATCCTTTCTCTTTAGCTACAAGAAGCTGGGACCCTGCAGAGAAGAGTTTCACTATGCTACACTGATTCAGAGAATAAATCTGCGCAGGGCATGAGGCAAGGATGGGGTGAAGACAGGACGATATGTAAGCAATGACTGCCACGTTGCAGATGCACAACAGGACTGAAGCTGCAGTTCCAAATCACAGCAGCAGAGCTTAGCTTCTGAGGATTTGATTTTATACCTACATTCTGCATTTATAACGTGCCTCCTTATTTAAAAATAATTTTTAAAAAAGGTCTTCTAACATGCAGACTTGTATCGATCCTAAAACATGCACCGGCTGCTGCATTTAAACCCTCATGCCTGCAGTCCAACTCTCTGCCAAAAATAATTGATAGCAATAGCGGGCTGTTGCGACACATGCAACTTACACTCACCCAATGGGTTTGACACATTTTCTCCGCAGTATAGTGACACAGAGACTTGGGTCTCTGAGGCTCAGTTCCAGATTTTGGAGAAACACTGCCAGTGGGCACAGTGTGTGCGCCTGTAATCCATCCCAGGTGCTCTCTCCTCTCCAAATGCCCCTGCTCCTCATGCTTGTATCCCACTTTCTCCACCACCTGCTCTTCCTATAGCTATCCCAGCTGCCTACACTCAGAGTTAGGGTTCTGCTTCACCTTCTTATTTCCCCTACTCAGAGCTTATCAGCTCTTGCTTCACATTTTCTTCCAGCTTCTTCCCACCCTGTTTTTAGCCCTCTGAATTTGAACATCTTGTTTCTCCCCATCTCCTTTCATGTTCCAGGTTCACCTGAGGGAGCAGACCAGGCTGCTTGCTGCCTTTAGAGGCTGTGCTTTTCAGCACAGAGGCCCAACTTCTCTGCTATTGCAGTAGATGTTCCTAGCAGGTGCTACACAATTACTAGATGCCACGTGCTTTTATAAATTATATTCAAGTGTATGCTGCAACTATCCTGTATTTTCAGACTGCTCTGAAATTTAAGAGATAATTATGCAGAAGTACAGAACTGGCACAAAAAAGTTGCACCTAGATGTAAACGGTCAGGCCAAGGCTGATCCATCTTACACGCACAGAGCTAAGCCTCCCTTGCATCCTATAAAGATGACTGGATATTCAGCCCAAGCACAGCGGTCCTGCAGTGCAACAACAAAACTTTCCACATGCAGATTCCATTACCAGGTAAAATTCTGTACAAGCCAATGTGATGAAGGGTTAACTTCAGTATACGCTAATTGCATTTGAGGGCATTTACATACATTATTTGTAAGCTTTCTTTTTGGCATCTCAAAATTAATCTGCTGAGCTAATGGTATTCTGAGAAGGTCTTAACGTTTCAAGTGCTGTGGGAAGTACAGCACTGCTAACACCTGCAGCAGGTGGTAACGCTCCCCGTAAGTCAGCGCTGAACCACTGAGCATCAGAGCGCAGTCTTTTGGATAATACAGGCAGAGTCCAGCTCTTCTTAGCAGTCATTCAGGGGCCCGCAGCTCGCTTCACAGTGTGAGTTTTGGACTTTGCTTCATGGCCACATTCCAACTCAGGCAAATTGCATTCGAACCAAGTGTCCTCTGCTGCTTCTGTTCAAAGAGCACAGAAGCGCCTCGCTATTAAATGACACTAGTTCTCAGAGTGAATGTGATACGCACTGACATGTCTGATGACAACGCACAGCAACACGTATGTGCGGAAAGTATCAATTACCATCCTGCCCATAAACCTACCAGCAAGATTAAACCAGATAAGGCACGCTGTGTCAATGGGAACAGCATGGAAGGACAACCCCACAGGGCTGGATCTGCTAGACAAAACTTTCTGCATAAGAACAAAGCTGCCTGTATAAGATGGGGAGAGAGAGGAAGAGGAGCCTGCCCGTCCACCCCGCAGTCGACAGGAAAGAAGGGGGCTTAAGCTAGGAGACAAAAAGCAACACTATGCTTTAAGGCAAGCAGCATCCACCTCCAAAGTCTGAGTTTAGATGGAAGATTTATGTCTTTCAGCATCGTGAAGGTTTGCAGGATGCAATTGTTGTTTTTTTTTTTTTTTTTTTTTTTTGTTTGTTTGTTTTTGTTTTTTTTTTTGAGGCAGGAAGAACATGAAACCGCCATAAACACACTCTAGGTAGTACCAGGTTTCACAAAGTTTCAGATTGGTACATCAGTCACAACAGAAATCTTCTTCCCCCCCCCCCACCATTTCTTCCCCCTCCCCCATCTACAGCAGGCTACCAGTACGGTGCTTGGAGACTGGAAGACAAATGGGCAGCTGCCTCTAGAGGCAATTGTGAGGAGACTAAAGATCAACTCGCAGCTGGCACTTCCACCCCCACTTCTCCTTAATACTTCAGTCCACTTGCTGCCAGACAAGGATCATGAGTCAGCTCCTAAACATATTCTCCCCGAAACAATAGCTATAGCTCTACTGCAGCTATACCGCTACTCTGGCTCTGAGGGACACGCCACCATTATGAAAACAAAAGGACCGATTTTAACCTACAGCAGCCCAACAGCAGAACTGAGTGATACAATAAGATCACACTAAAGAATACTATGCTAAACCTGTGAGATTAGCAAAGCTAATTTTGACATGAAACACGCATGAAGTCAGTGCAGTAGTGAAAATCTGCAGAAGGAGCAAATAGAAGTGTTTTGGGGGATATATGGTAAATCAGATGGCTTTTGCGTAAGTCTTTTCAGCAACAACAGGGCGCAGTTTGATACCACAGCATTGTACATTGCAGCACTAATTGGAGGGCAAAGAAGCCAATTTAGCCTTTACAAATTAACTTTATCACAACCGCAGGAGCTGCTCTCACAATTCTGAGTGGCCACCGCCCACTGAAACTCCTGCGTTCACAAAGGTGGAACTCCAGCGCTCATCTCCCGAGAAGACTTCAAGAGGACTCCCTACAAGGAAAAAGCTTCCTTCGCAAGGACATTTCAGCTTACCAGCTAATGAGATCAACCTCAAACTTTAACTTTTCTGACTCAAGTGCTGTCAGATGATAAAGAATTCAATAAAGACGTAAGAAAATGCATTGGAGATTTCTCAGAACTAGATGTTAACTGATGAACTGGTGGTGACTACTGAACACTAAGTGTTCTGTGCACATAGAGAAGGTGAGACACAGAGAGCCTATGCCCATGCAAAGCACTCAAGAATTATCAGCACCCAGAGCATGCCTTACCTGCAGACGGTCCACCAATATCCTCTGAAAAGATGCTGCTGAAAGAGCTACAGTGCAAGCTAACAGATTAGGAAACTTAAGCAAATGCTACATTTACATTTTTATTTCTAGCAAAGAAATAGGCAAAATCAGTTGTCCTTTCTCACCTCACCATAATTTGTGTTTCTTACAGCCGAGTTATCGCTGAAGAAGTCTCTAACCCAAAATATTGACATGTCTTGAGCCACATCACTCTACATGCCAGAAGGCAAGCTGGAGACAGAAATAAAAGACCACATCACAACACGTTCAAAGAGACAGGACAATTAAAGGGAAATCTGCTTCTCCTTCTGCAGGATCCCAACTGGTGTGTTTCGTGGGACTGTGCAACACAAATTAGAAAGTTCTACTGTTAATGCAGTACATCAATTTTACCATCAACAGAAATGGAAATAATGTATACATTCTGTATAAAAAGATAGCAGACTATATACATATGTATCTTTTAAATTATTTTATTTTGTGTAAGCTAAAAGGAAATTTACACACTTAAATCTCAAAAGACCTTGGGCATGCACATTGACCTTTTTAGAGGTTCTTCTACATAGCTCTCTTTTTTCCATAGGAATTTCCCCAGACATTTACAACCCATAGTTTTTTACTGTATATACAGCCTAAAACCATAGCAATCTATGATTATGTCATTTTACACTGTGCAAAATCAAACAGGAATAGTGGTACAACAGAACATAAAAAATTTTAAACAGGTAAATTTCATTATAAGACATTCATATAGTTTTGGTCCTTCTTTTCCAAATCAAACTGATTAAAAGCAGACAACCTTCTAATGACCCCCACAAATCAAGTGTTTAGACAGTGATCCATAACTGGAACAAGAAGTTACTGACAGCATACCTTTCAAAAGGCTATATAGTGACAGAGCCATACTATTGAAGTTTTAGAACATAAAAATTGATCAGCCAACCAATCAACCAGGGGGAGGAGGGGGGGGAAGGGGAAGAAAAGGAAAAAATACATCTTAAGCTTGTTAAAACAGAAGAGAAATTACTGGATTTTAAAGAAACAACAGCTGAAAACCTGCAAAAGGGACAACCTAACCTTTTGGGTTTTTTTTTCCCCAGCAAAATGAATTTTAATATATGCAGGAAAGAAAAAGATGCTCAATGCAATCTGAAAACTTTTAAGGGGGACTTCACAGATTGTGAAGATTGACATTTTCATTATGTGTTTCACAGATTTTTTAATTTTATTTTTTTTTTTAACTTTTTAAAGTTTTGTAAGAAGGACACCACCAGTGTATTTCACAAAGACATAAATGTATACACCCCAGCACAACAAAAAGAATAGATCTTCAAAAAGATTTACCCCCAATTATTTACATTTTTCTCTAATATAAATTTAGGACTCCAGTATGTAAATAAATATACATTATTATGTATACCTTTCTAGTGCTGCTTACCAACAAATCATCTGAACTTGATTTTTTTTTAATTAAAGCAAGATTGCTTTTTATGACCCACAAAGGGAAGAAAAAAAAAAATCAATAGAAAACGTCCAATTCACATCACTTTAGTCTACCTTTTCTTGGCAGCTTGTTGAAGGTGTTAATGTGGCTGGGAACATCAACACCTTGGCATGCATGAAAGTTAAGTCAGGAAGGCTAGAAATCACCTTGGCAGCCTCTTCACTAAGATGTTCTTCCTTTTTAGGCTTCCTGTTGAGAAGAAAAGAACAAAGTGCATTAATCCAGTACCTGATATCCCTCGAATCACTGAAAGAACCACTGATTGAAGCAATGTTCTGGCAGTTTGTCTCTCACTAACAGGCATGTCTATAAGCTACCTGAAGGTAGTATAATGTTATAATACCTACCTGCCTACCAACAAAACGTTAACATAGAAAGTCAGCAAAATGTTCCTGAATATTGTTGCAATAAGGAAAAAAAAAAATCCTATTCAGATGCTGATTTTTAGATATTTTTCTTTTTTTTGCAGGTTCCAGCGTGCCATTCTGGGACCACTCACTTGAAGAAACAACCATGCCCATATTCTAGGGATAAGACAATAGGAGCGTTAGCTCTAAACTACCTAGATCCAGTATAATCTTTCAAAATAAAATGTAAAAATCTTGAAATGACATTAAGAAGTTCCTAACTTACTTCTTAATACTTTTAAAATAAAGAGAAGGTACTTATGCTGTGTTTCCAACATGACTGTAGTCAGATTAGACATCAAACCGCTCTACATCGTGATTCACAACCCCTTTTTTTCCCCCCTAGGGCTCATCAGCAGCAAAAGGTGGCTCACAACTTGTAGCTACTTGCTTTGAAGTGCAGTAGTACGTGTAGCCATAATGATACAAACAGCAGTCTGGGAATCACTGGTGTTTACTTTGCCTTTTGCATTATTCACAAGAATTACTGAGCGCAAATGAATAAAGAGGTCTGAATCCCATGTCGCTTGGTTTTCACTATTATGCAAAATCCTCACATTTCCTAAGTAAAATGAAGCCTGGGTCACACAGCAACCAAAGACCCCCTTCCCCTGCCCAAACACCCATACTTTACAGACACCTGGCTTATCTTTGAAGAACGCTACCTGTTACTAGAAATACTCAGTTTTTCATCAAAAATTATTCCAGTTCCAAAAAGGCACCTGCTACACCCTGTAATGACATTAGAAATTCTAGCTAAATAAGCTCCCTAATCTTTGGGGAAAAAAAAAAAAAAAAAAACAGAGACAAAAGACTCGAACCAAGTAAACTGCCTTTCCCTAGAACACTTCTGAAATTTCCTTTCTAATCTTGTCTTAGCTATAAACTTTAAAATGAGCCCATGAGAGGGCAATCACCACTCTGATCACGAAGCAGCATGTACTTATATTTCCTTTTGTCAGCACCCATCAGGATCGTTTCCTGAACTGATCAGAGACCAGGGGAAAGCAAAGGGCTACGTGTTTGATTCAGCAGCAGTCTCAGAATTTCTTTACTAGGAGAATAGAAAAAAGAGCTGGAGTCAAACTCATCCTTGACATCACTGATCATTGTGTTGACACTGAACTATCACTTTTGTTTGCTACTTGAAATCTCCACTTGATGAAAGATCTCTAGATGAGGCAGCCTAGATACTGGCTTTCCTTCACTAGAATAGCAATATTTTCTTTTCTCTGCTGCAGTGGAATTTCATGAGCCACTGACTAGGCAGATTACCAAATTCTGGGGGATAAAGAAAGCTGTGTGCTGGATTTACTGAAGGAAGAAGCAGAGAGCCAGCATGTGCCTCCTCTAACAACCTCATGGTCAGCTCTGTTTGCACTCGAAGGACTATCTCTGAGCTGTTGAAATGTGGTTGTCACCCACCACTGTTATCAGTATCTGGTGCCACTATTAGTAATCACTTACCACAAGCCTCTTAAAGGTACAAACTCCTGATGAACAAGGACTTACAGCTAACAAAGGAGTGTTTGACAGAGGAAGCCAAAGGAAGAGGGCTGACTCAGAGATCTGCATTAAAAGGAGTTCCTGTAATTGTTAATCAGGCACCAAGAAGGAGCTCACACACTCCTTGCTATTTATATGTCTCTTCCTCTTCTGCTCAACTGCGGCACATGAAGCAATGGCACTGCTGGGTCGCAGAGGCAGTGCTGCATTTTATTTGGTGGTCATACGCAGGACCTTTATCACAGGATGATGCTATTGCTCTTGCTGTACTAGCTGGTCTCTGCAACATCACTGCAGAACATGCGCACTAGTGAGCACGGTCAGATGTGAATTGCACCCAATCACTGAACGCTCCCCTCCTGGCGGGAGGCCCTTTGCAATAATTTATCTACTAAGTGTGCTTTGTAAAAAGTATCTATAAAGGAGGACAATAACACAGCAAATGTTATTTAACTATGACCAAGTTACTGCTATAGATACAATCACTTGCTAACGAGGCTCAAAACCGTTTTTTACATCATCTCAGTGCAGAGAGGGATGAGACAGCCTGAAGTCTCCATTCTTTGATGGAATGGGGCAGGTTCCTCTAGAAGACAATAAAACTGGACACTGCAAGGACCCTTTCTGGGTAACAGTCAGCCCCTTCAGTAGCAAACAGCAGCAGGGCAAACCCTAAAAATTACTCGCTAACTCTCTAATCTTAAAAGACAAAGTAGCATCATCACTGCAGACTGTTTCTACCCTTATAACTTACCAGATTGCCTAACAACCATAGTGCTCTTTTGATATAGGCAAGAGAAAGAACCATGTCAGGTACATTAATTTCAATCACCACTTTTGCTGAAGATGTTCTCAATGTCAAGAGATTCTTTTGCTACACCTTGGTCTACAGGGATCCACTGCAGAGCTTCTCTTAATTTCTAGCTACCGTGGCTTACAGAATAGACACCTGAGTAAGTGGATTGTCAGTGGCAGCTGTACTACCTCTGCCTGCTTTGGAACCAGATGTTTTGATTACTAAACCATTAACAGACCAAGCCCTCACTCAAAAAAGGGTCACTGCCTACTAAGGTATTAAAACTACCTTTTCCAGAGCACTTTGGCCCCATCCATCTCTTCTCTTACATTAGGTTACAGTTCCTCCCAAGACAGAGGAAAGAGGGGATGCCCTTAACCAAGCAAATAATTGCAAGTCCCTCTACCTGCTGGCATGAAGTTTCCTTTTCAAAGGCACGTTAACTTTAAGCTGCAAGAAATTAGGCAGACTGACAGGCAGGAAAGTTGTTGGACGAAAACTTAGCAAGAAATAGGGAATGCTTTGTTGATGTGTCACTCACACCTCACTGGGGGTTTTGCATTCCAGCCCCTTCCTGCAGCCTTCAGTCTTTCAGGACTTCAGTCATCTCTCACTTTTGCCAAGGGCTTTGTGGATAGCACCAGCAAGGCCAGGCTCTAACAGCAACAATGAGTTGATTAGAGAAATGCACTTTAAAAATCGCTCTGTAATTAAGAGTTAGCCTGCTCCATCCAACACCACCTACAAGGAGTATTTCCAGTTTAAATGAGGGTTTCGGCCATATCTTGGAAAGGTATCAGTGCTCTGCTTTCCTTCAAAAAGACAGCAGATGAACTTCTGATCTCTGCCAGTTCTGTGGAACTGGGCAAGGATGTGGAGTCTCGCTCAGTGGAATGCTGCACTGGATCCCTGACCTTCAACACTTACTGCTGCTGCCAAGGTTTCAGGCTCAAGCTGAGGGGGCAGTTTCCCCTCCTCTCCCAAGACTTTCTTTCTGGGAAATTGACTTCCCAGCTTCAAGAGATCAGTTTGGAAGCAAAAGACAGGACTATTTCAGACAAAGATGACTCTTCACATGGCTTCCCACAACGGAACAATGGTATTTTCACTCTAAACTCTATGCTAAAGATCTTGAGTTCAGACAAGTTACAGACATGGGATAGCCTCAGCACAACTGAAGTTGCCATCGAAGTGGTGTTAAAGCCACTGGCCACATCTTCAATTACCATGAATGGCTAATAGTCCCCATTTCCAAGTTTCTGCAGGAATGTCAAGCTTCTTGAGCTGGCTATACCAGCCACTCCTATTTTAAAGTCTCTAGTTCGTTAAAAAAAGACTAAAAATCTCAAAAGAAAAACAATTTTATTAGAAAAAGCTAACATACTGCACCATATTTGGCATGCTTCTGAGATAAGACCTTCTTATATCTCTGAAGGCTTCTAGCTTGAAAAACAGAAAAATAGACTGCTTTTCTTTCAGAGAGCATGAAATCAGAAGAGAGAAAAACACACTTGGAATTTTTAAAAGTAATTTGACAAAAACATACAAAATGTATTGAACAGTGAAAATAGCTGCTTTAAAACAGCTAATCCTTGTGCGTGTCTGAACTTAACCGCAATGTCCCAGGTCCCCAGCCTGATGTATTCCTACAGCACAGACCTCGAACCTCTTCCTATCAGTATGCAATGCTTCCCAGAACAAGGAAAGAACTTTGACATCTGGATAAAGAGCTTTAACAGAGTAAGAGCTTTCAAGTGCACCATGGAAGCATTGGGAAAAGCCCCAAACCCCTCATATCAAAAAAGAACAATACAGAAAAGTGAAGGTCAACATTCATTTAAGCAAAGCAGACTTCCCTGTTCCTTTGTAAAGAAAAAGTAAGCTGGGATATCTCAAAGCAAGCAAGCAGGTACAAATCTATGAACGGAGATAAAATAATTAATGATACATCTGGAATTCGTACGTCCTGCTTAGAATTTGTGGTTACTTTTAAATTAGACTTACAATACATTACAAAAATATTTCAAATGTAACCATGTTTTCTAATTAGTGGAAGTCAAACTTCCCCACTAGTGGATCTTCAGAAAGGGTACGTGCACTCTATGGATAGGAAAACAGGCAATCCAAAAGCCCAGACACAAAAAATCAGCATTGAAGTGCGGAGTTCCCTCTACTGGTTCTCCCTCGAAATTTCACGGCTTGTTGATCTTTTTTATTCAGTGTTCACTTTGAACATTTTCACTGCAGGAGAACTAGCAAGATAGTTTTCTCAATGAAAGAACACGTTTTAAAAGAGCTCTTTAAAACTATAGTTTTAGTAATTTTAAGAAAGCCAGCTATGTCCCACCATTACAAATTGCTACGTTTGCCACAACTCTTCAACTGTGCCTCCTCTGCAAGTGCTATGCTGCATGGAAATGCATCTATTTAGTTTCAGAGTGTCAAATAAACCCTAAAGCTCGTTTATAAGCGAGGCTATGTTACCATCTATTACTTGCAAAACAACTAATATTTCTTGCATGTTAAAGCATGCACTTCCTCAACAATAGAAACTTTTTATTTGGTAAGAATCACTCAGCAATTCTTTAATGGGCACAGACATTAATTACATGTTAAGACAGCCCAGGATCCTACTGCTAAGATGTGTATCATTCAAAAAATAAATGTAAAGAATACAAGCTTATAAGTGGAGAAACTATTCTGTACTGATTCAACAGGCCAGACTTCAAGGAAGACATCTGACATCTAAAGCCTTTCAAATAGACTCTACCTATAAAAAAAAAGAAAGTACAGAAGAACTTCATATGAGATCCATGAAGGACATCCTAAACCAACTACACGCTTGTTCCTGAACTTGCAACAGCAAAATCAATCTGTTTGGTCACTGAGGTTTTGACAGGTGCTAGAAATATACTGGAAGGGACAAATATTGTCATAATTATTAGTGAGTTTTATTATTTTACTTGTGCAACATTCCATATCTATAAATTACAAAGAGGACCAAAGAGAGTCTTCCGTCAAAGTCCTCGGTCACTGAACTGAGTGGTTAACTTTACCCTTCTGTTCTTGGGAATCAGCTCTGTCCTTCAGAAAGTCGCTTCTTCCAGTTCCTTCTTTGGCTCTAGCTTTTCTGGTGATCTTGTCCTTTCAGCTCATGAACTGGTTCCCATCTTATTTTAGAGTTTTATGATAATTTGAAATATGAACTACAGTACTATGAGTTTCATATTTAAATGTAATTATTAAATTGAAGCCTTTTGATCATTTGAGAACTTCTGACCTAAAACAGCACACACATTCACTCCTCACATTTTGTGTTACCCTTAGAAAAAGAAGAAAAAAGTGCAACAAAAAGTATTTACCTTGTGGACGTGCTTGCCTTCTCCACAGTGGACATTAGTCTTGCAAACGCATCAGTCACTCTGTTGCTTGCATTGGAAGTTTCCAGTTTTGAGGTTGTCAATTCATACAACTCAGGATCCACACCTTATAGTATAAAATGATAATCAGTGATGGTTGGAGGCAAGTATAGCCATAATTAGCCACAGACCAACTTGCTAGAGACTGTTTTCTGTAAACATCTGAATCATTTTTAATTTCAAGATACATGAAAAGAACATGACAGAACATGTCTGCATTTCTAAAACATTGTCGTCTCTCCCCACCCTTTTTCGGTAGCTTTTATCGCTGCACTACAAAACACACACACACTGGATCAAGTCTGGCATACAAGGTCTCAGTCTACGAGCAAATAAAACAAATTTGATTTACCTTTTTGAGTGAAACACCTGTAAAAATATCAGCTGTGTTAAAATGGATTGTTTCGATGACTTCAACTCTTTGTATTAAAAGAATGCCGCATGTTAACAGGGACCAACTCTTTAACGAGAAATTAAACACAACACTGGTATGCATTAGAGTGCATTTACTATCTTGCTTTTCACAAGAGGTTGTGCTAAAAAAATTTTAGGTGAGAAAAAGCAGCTTTTACAACACATACAAGTGGAATGGCATTAAAAAAGCTACATACTAATATGTATAACTCTACCAAAATTTGTAGTCTATGCTCCCTTTTCATCTTTCAAGTATTTATAACATTGAGTATCTGGATATTTCAGCCTTGATTTCCTAGTTTCAGATATCTTAAGTCAGATGCTGAATTTTGACATCACATATGTTGCGAATGGATTTCAAATTTTATCAGCAGAGGCCATTCTGAAAACAATGGAAACCTGCACCCCCAAAAAATACATACATATGGGTGAAATTCTACCTGTTTAATATCAAGCATCACATCACAGTAGGAAGTAGCTGTAAAATTTCCAGGTATTAAGTATGTTTTCTTTAAAAAAGTTTCTAGGAATTAGAATTACCAAAACAAATCAAGGGGAAAGACTGTCACAACACATTTTGTCAGAAGCATTTTAAATCGGTGATATTCCTCTAGTTACAGTTTCAGCTATTTTACGCTTCATGGGTTTAAATGAAGTGTGCATACACACCATCCACAATTATATTTTTCAAAACCGGTGTAGAATTTTGTACAGAAGCATGGTGTTTTATTGACAATTTTAACACTAAACAATTTTAACACTAGTGCCAGCTGGTTTAGACAACACAGAAGCATTTTGTAGTACTGCGGAACAATCATTAGACACGATGGTCCCATGTAGCTACCTAATATAAAAAACAGCATTTATAAAATTGATGTGTCGATGATTTTACACAGTTTACTCGCCTGGATCAAGACACTTTTAGAAGTACTTCTGAAATACCAAAAGCTTACTAAATAATAATAAAAAAATGCCTCTGCCTATCGTCCTGTCTTTTCCACCCAGTAATTGCAGTACTATGTGCGCCAACAAATGAGGTTAATAATCCTCATGCCTGCTTTGCATGAGCTCTCCCCAAGCAGTGTCTTGACCATTTGTCATTTGTGCCCAAGTGAAGTACTCTTTCATTGTTAGGAAATTAAGCCGACCAAAAAGTAAAATTAAAAAAATCATCTAGTTAAGCTGCTGGAGCTGGGAGGGGGAAGATTTGCTCCATCTCATATGAGTTGATTAGCAATTAATCAGTTCTCTTTTCAACCTATTTTTTTAAGTCTGTATTTTCAAAGTCAATTTCATCCAGTTTCATGCAAAACATCAAAATATATACTGCCCTGAGACCAGTATACCAAGACTTTAAGTATTGTCAGATGTTTACAGAACTCGGAAATAGGAAAAAGCCCAGCTATTCCATGAAATACCCACTTTCACATAGGGAGAGGAAGACTTGAAGAAATACACTTTGACCTGCAGAAGCCTGCGAAATCCCATTAAGGTACAAATTGTAAAACTAATTGAAACAAGGAGTCCTTTGACATGCAACTCTGCAACAAATGTTTAATGCAACCTTATAAGTTACATCATTTAGATATTCATGTTTACGGTCCTGAATTCATTTTCATTGTAGTGCAATGTCACTGCTCAATTTACTGTTCTTTAGGAACCACTTACTCAGCTACATTTATGTTAAACTATCAACATGAAAAATAAAACAGTACACTAAATCTGTGGGAACATACTAGAAATGAGTTAACTCCCTGTTCATGATGTAGAATGCAAATTTTAATAAGAAGCGATTTTGGCTGCTGATGGAATCAGACTGAGAAGAATACAGCGTAGAGCTATAGTGAGTAAAATTAAGGTCTTCAGAGAAAGAACAAACTTCTATTACTGATAAGTTTCTTCTTTAAGCCAAAAGATCTAAAAATTTGTCTTTCAATTATTTTAGTTATTTTTAAGAGTTGCATATTCTCTGTTTTATTTGAATCATTAGAGAATACTTAAGCAAAGCACTGCAAAACCTTAATGAGATATTGAAGGAAAGTTAGCCAACCAAACCCCACACAAAGCTCCTAAACACACACACAAACACACAAGCTGCAAGCTAAGAAACAAATGACTTTCCCAGAAACAAGTCAGGAGGAAAGAAAAGCCAAAACCAAAAAACCTCCAAAAATAGGCACTATAGGGCATACCACGGAAGGAGGTAATACCTGTAACTTGATGAAACAACAACAACATTAAAAAAAAAAAAAAAGCAATAAAACGCTAACAGAGTATCCCTCCAGTAATCAGTTCAAAGTGTGCACAGCATCAGGACACAAGAACGTACCCAACTGCATGAGCAGTACATGTACGGGATAGATTTGCACACACTTAAAAGAATCTGTAAGACTCAAGCATCTTGAATTTGCTACCTATCACTCGCACGAAAAACCTGCTGTCTTTCATCTGATAAGGACATTTCTCAAGGGTGGAATAAAGAGACATTTGGAATGTGGTGCCATAAAATTGCCTTCAATGTTCAGCTTTCAAAACTAAAAAACCAGGTTTTTAAAAACAAAAAATACAACAAAAATTATAAGCACTTATTTGAAAAGCGGGAAAACCCCAAACCTCTTAAAAATTGATTTTTTTAAATTAAAATCACTGAGGGGAAAAAAAACCCTTCTTATGAAGAAAGTGATTGTCAAGGCTTCAGGCATTGTATTGAAAGAGCATTTGCCTTATCTACTTAACCTATGCACTGGGAGAAATCCCCAAATTGTTTCCTTAAATTCCTGCAGAAATTTATTCGAAGTGTAGGTTTTCACAAGCTCGTGCAAAATACTCAGAGCACGTCAAAACCATGCAATAAATGCATTCAATTACTTTCACGTATTATTCAATGGAGAGAGTGGTGGTTTTGTCTCCTTTTAAGGGAGTAAGTTGCAGATAAAGTGCTTTGGTTTTATAATTAACATTCATTAGCTTCTGATGTCCTACAAACATGCAACTATCCTTGTATTTGTTATGAATGTTGTTAAAACACTTTTTTCCACTATTAGTAGTTCACACAAAGCAGAAATTTACAGCTTCCTGGTACCAGTAAAGAGCAGCGGGGTTGTGATACGTTAAGCCCCATAACTTTATATTCACACATAGCTTCCAAATAACATCATAATCCTATAATTTGGAGGCACTTGTTCAGAAGAGAGAACAAGCCTTATTTTTTGGGAATCCTCACATCTACAGCATTTTTCAATTTTTCTTAAGCACTTAGAAAAGTTAACTTTCAACATTTCTCATTTGAAACAAGTGTTTTAACATCTTATTTGCAAGAGCCATTCATTCCTTCAGCATGTGACACATACCGAGCTGACAGTACCTTTTAAATACCTCATACTCGATACAAAACAGAGAACAGAACACAGATTAAAGGAAAAAAAATGCAGCAGAAAGACACTGTAGAGAAACGCAATGTAAAATTTTTCCTTGTTTATAGGAAAGTCAAAGTGATGTGCTCATGCTTTTAGTAAGTCGTTATATTACAGTTGTGGTTTTAACACTCTGCTGACCTGGGATTGTGGTGGTGCTGCTAGAGCTACTGTCATCCACGGGCCCAAAGAAATCAAGGTTCAGAAGAGTGGAACCTCCACTAGCTTGAAATTCAGTGACCGTGTTGGTAGGCAGCCATATAGAAGGTAAGCCAAGGGAGGGGTTTATGTGTAAAAAGGGGTAAGACACACACTTGAACATGCAAGTTATAATTAGTACTCAGTACACAATTTAAAAATCGACATGAAAACAATGCTTACAGTATTAGTTTGTACCTTCTAAGATGTTAACAACTTAATTCAGCGCACATTTCCTCATGTACAATGCAGCAAGGAAATCAACACTAGTAACTTTAAAATAGATATATTTATTTCAATCTAAAAATGAAAGAGAACCAGCACGACCCAGAGAGAAAGATGTGATCAGTTAAAGGGAAACAATATATAGATCAATCGATAGTTAGAATATAGCAGGCTTTTTCTCCCCTCACTGAAATCGAAATCCATTCTTTCATCAGGAAGACTTAGCAGATCCCCAAATAGCAAAGAACGAAAAAAAAAACCCACAACCTTTAAAGCTTTATTTAGCAGCTTTAAGCTATTAATTATCATTATCTTCAAGCAGTGTGAACACAGGCCAACAAATGCCACTTATTTCCAGTTCCTCACTGGTAAATTATACTGTTCCCCTTTAGTACTAAAACAGAAATCAAACCAAGATACATTTTAAAGAAGTTGTTTGTTAAAAAGAAAGCATGATGATTGACTGAAGTAATAAGACACCAGACAACAGCAAAAGGGTCCATCCAGGCTTTCCTTCAGCACCATGATATTGCTATCCACACTCTTAACATCCCACATGTTCTGAAACAACACCGTGAGGCAACACCAGTGCAGTAAGAGATGCAGTTTATTTTAGCCTGCTTTTGAACAACTTGTGTGTCATGAATTAATTGCTGTTAGCAGGGTCTCCTCGTAAAGGTATCTGTTTCTTTACAGGTTTCTAGTCTGTCAATTGCACAAGTTTGCAAAACTTGTTTTATTTCCTTTGCATGCACTTACATTGCTGAGACTGGAGGCGGTGGCACAACTCACTTTGCTATTAAAATAGACATGAGTGAAGGGTCTTTTATGTGATAACTATATACATTTACAGATACAAATAAGTTGGTAGCTACCTCTTTGATTTCATGTATGTCCTATAATTAGCTCTTGAGTGTAAGCAAAAGTGATAACAGATGAAGTCCCATTTTTGAAATATAAAATTACCTGTAAATCTGAAAACTTTCAGCTCAAGAAGTGTATCTTTTGCAAACAGTTTGTGGTTAAAATATTGTGCTTTGAAGTAGCCACTCTACACAAGTTTGTCATTCAAAGGACGTCTAAAGAGATAGTTCATTGGTGAAAAATACTTTTAAGAAGTAAAACTTGTCAATCTAAAATGGTCATTTGTTCAGAGTTTCATTATAATCTGCAGTTATGTCTATAATGAAGTGTTAATATTGCCAATGTGTCATTAGCATACGGCAGGAATCTAAAATAATACTTAGTATTTTTCCAACTACATAATACTTCACGTAGGGGCACAGTTAATCAGAAAGAAAGCCTGAATTTCCAAAGTTAGGAGTAAGAAATAAATATTATATATATTTATATATATATGTGTGTGTGTATATATTAAAAAAAAAATAAATCAGCAGATAGATGTTTGTCTGAACTTTGTAGCTTTCTTATCTCTAGCTCTGGTGCTAGAGGCTCTACGGAGAGACGTACCATCTAAAGGGTTAGTAAGGCCACTGCTACTCCAGTCAAACTGGACAGGTGGTAGAGATTCCTAGAGTTGAAAAGTCAGAAATCAGATTTTATAGTCAGTTCAGGTTACAACAATGCAAAAGCAGTTCAAACAACAGATTCTTTAGCGTCTAAATACTACAAAGACAACTAAATGAGCAAGCTCCAACTTTCGGGAGGCGTGTATTTTCATAATATGCACAAAAGATTCAAAGTGGATCTGTTCTACCACAGGAAGTCTCATTAAATTCTGAACAGTACAGATCAGGTAACTTCTAACTCAAACAGGATTTGCAAATTAACTAAAACATATGAATTGGATAAAAAAAAAAACAACAACCTTAAGACATAGTTGAAAGTTAAACTACTATTACTTTCATGGAAGATGAGGCATTTTGCATAAAAAGTTATGTATACACAATTACAGGGCAAATTTAGAATAGGGTTATTAGTGAAAGCTGTCTGTACATCCACCTTTGTCCTGATTATATACAAAATCACTGTTTACCATCACATAGCCCACAATTCTTGTGGTTTCTTTTGCTTTTAAGAGACATAATCCCTACATGCAAGGGACAAACCATCAACATCCTCCCCACACCTTTTAAAAAATAAAACAAGATAAATCCAGTGACTTATTAGCCTCTAAGAATTAACTCATTCCAATATATAAGCAAACAATCAGTAACAACGCTTGAACGAGAGGAGCATGGAAATGTTGACTCCTTTTGGGAGCCCATCTTTGCCTTTTTTATTCCCTCTTGTTAATTCTTTTGCGCACACGTGGGTAAATCAAGCAAGCAGCAGGGACCAGGCTTTACAGGGAAAGTGTGTTCAGGTGCAGCATGACTTGCAAGTGCTGTCCTCCTCTATTCTGAGGTCACAAACTCATGGGACAGTATCAGAAATGTCTGAATTAAGTTGGATCTTTCTACTTCCGGGCATCACATTTCTGCTTTCTCCCCAGTGAAGTCAACTGTCAAAAAGTACTGGGAAAGGACATGCCTTCGACTTCTAACAGAACTATCACACTTATGGAAGAAAAAGCAATGGGAGTTCTCTACAGCATTATTCAAAAATGCATCACTAGTTGTCAAGCTTCCAGTGGCTGAGACGTACCTTCTCTTTGCTTTTGTAGAAAGTCAGGCTTTAATTTTTTATATATATATATATATATATATATATATATATATATTATTTTTAAAACTTACAGCTATCCAATACTGAAAAAAAATGTGTATTCACGAATCAAGACACTAGCAACCTGAGCTAGTTTTGTACAACTAAGCTAAATGTAAAAGGCTTTTGCTAGGGGATAGATGTTTACAGAAAGAAACGCGAAGGGAGCTGGAAATTTCTGTATTTACTTATAGTAAATGCCTTGCCTAGAAAAATCTTTCCTACCTAATGACTTGGAAATATTTCCAGTACTGAGCACAACTAGAACAGTCTTCACTCCATGGAGCTTAAGGAGCTGATGCTACACTTTTTACTCTGCTTTGGTAATGAAATTACTGGCATGGAAATGATTTGCATGGAAACGTAATGTTAGCAGTGTGGAAGTTACACCTGATGAAGTAATGATCACTATAATCAGTAGCTTGTTTAAAGTTTGTCACATCTGAAATATATTAACATTAAAAGGGGTTTGTACAGGGGGGAAAAAAAAAAAAAAAAAAAAGAATACGACAAATTAGTAGCTTTCTGCCCTGAGGAAAATGAACTCAAATTCTCAAATTGAAACAAAGTAGCTTCCTACCAATTCTCACTTACTGAGGAAAAACACCCACTGCATTTTGTGTCAAAAGACTGAGTCAGGACTGAGGAGTGCGACAGAACTGCATGGAAAAAGCACTACCAATGGCTGGATAAACTTTTCCCTTTAATGATGACTCAATTCTCAAATTTGCCAAGTAGAGGACAAAGGATGCGATGAATTCTTCCTAAAATGGGGGGAAAAACAATAACCTGCCTCCAAATCAGTGAGAGTATACTAAGTATATTAGTCTGCTCTGTGGGAGGAGGTAATTCTGCTGACTTCAACCACTTGCAGAGAGGGAGGTGGGAAGTAAAGAAGCCCCCATCTATACAGG
The DNA here is from genome assembly GCF_965231255.1 of Vanellus vanellus. NCBI lineage: Eukaryota > Metazoa > Chordata > Aves > Charadriiformes > Charadriidae > Vanellus > Vanellus vanellus. Next base: position 12,316,230 of record NC_138907.1, read on the forward strand.
ATGCTGGCAAGCCCTGGTCAATACAAAAGCAAGCAAAGTGAAAGGAGAGGGCAGAGGGCAAAAGTCAATAAAACAGAAAGGGAAAACATTCTGTTTCTAGCGACCTCAGCTCTAAGAAAAGTCACTATACTGGGACACCTGAACACAGCATGGAAATGTCAGACAATGGGAATATGCCCTGCAAATGGGAATAGAATGTTTTGTCTTTCTGAGATTGCAAGGTTGCTGAACTAACGCATTTACAACCAGTATTTTAGTAACACGCTTTGAGGAAAAGTGCCCAATCTAGAAGGATATTGAGAATCAGGGCAAACTGCTCGCACTCCTCCCTCCATCTTAGATTACAGGACACAGTACAGAAATGAAAAAGTATACTCAGCTCTCAGACTACAACTCTGTTAAGGAAGTGAGAAAGAGGAAACTAAAATGCCTGCTGGTTTTACTGCATCATATTTCACTTTTATCAAAGTGAGAGATTTTTTCACACAGTAATTTTAGAATGGTATTATGCAAGAGCTTTTCTAATCCAAAGGAGTTAAATGTAAATGTTTGTCTCTATGCCAATAATTACCCAAAGAAAATTAAACAAAGGAAAAAAAAAGTATTTTTCTGTTTAAAAGCTGGGGAAAAAAAAATAGAAGGGCTTGTAATACAAATATAATACCAATATTTAGATAGATCCCACATATGAGCATCGTAAACATTTCAGAAAAAGGTTTACATGGAAGCAATTCATATGTTTCATTGTGTGTATTCATTGGCAAAATTATGATAGTTCTGAAACCTATTTTTCTCAGACACCACCTTTAAGTGACTGTCACATCTGATAGAATAGTAAATTCTGCAATATCTCTTACCTGCAAATCTTTCTCTTTTACTCTGTCAACAAAGCTACATACATTCTTGGATCTTTCTTGTATGTATAACTGGAGAGCAGTTCCATGATGGAGCCTTTGACTGGTGGCCAATAATATGTGAGTTTGCATCTGTCATTGTTAGAAGTCCTGATGGTCCCTTATGTAATTAAAAGTGTTTTTAATGACTGTCACCCCATGGGGTTTAATTAAGGTTCAGTCCCTAATAGCCAGCAAGTGTAAGATACATATTTCTATTATAACCTGATCTCTAATTCAGTACCTTACATGCATGCAGATGTGTTGTAATAGGCACCCAGAGAAAATAATTATTGGTAATTTTCTTCTAGAAAGGTCTGGGTCACTCTAGATTTCTATTCCAATATAAAACTTACTAAGCAAAACCAGGTAGGTAAGAAATCCCAAAGTTATCCTGTATGCTGGGATGAAGCTACCACTAGGCTCTACCAAAGAAACACAGACCCGAAAAGAGAGAAGCGGATGCTTTGAAGCAATACCAAAAGAGCAGAATTATCTAGAGAACTTTTGGCAAAAAAGCCAAAGAGAAGAAAGTAAATAAACTTTAAAACCAGAGAACAGTATCAAATCAAGAGAAAGGGGTCAATATTAACTCCAGACAGCAACCTTTTTAACAAGCACTGGTACATATTTTAATCACGCTGCCTGAAGACTTGGCCATGGTGTAGAAGCCCACTGCAGTAGACACTGTAAAACAGAAGAGAAGGGTACCTATCATGTTTCACAATCAAAGGTTGCCTATTTGAGCCTATTTTTCTTACACCTGATCTACCTTGATAGAGCCTTTTACTTCAGACCTGTGAAGCCTCTGAGACCCCACACTTAGATAAAGGCATCAGTAATCAGGGGATTATTTCATATTCTGTTGACTCCCTTATAGTTATGAGCACAGAGGAACAGAGAAATAAGCCCCACAATTGTCAAGATGAACAAAAGATCAAAGAAGAATTTAGACGCTACCTTCAAATATAAAACAGAACAAGTCTACAATAGTCATCTTTACTATATAAACTAATATGATAGATCAGTCAGTGACTTAACTTGCTTAAGAGGAGAAATCATCATTTCGAAAACCTTGTGCTTACAGCTTAAATGGCTCAGATGGAAATTTCTCCACTGTATTTCCGCAGCCTAACCAACCCAGTGAGATCCTCTGCGGGGAAGGAGGCCAAAACATACAGTTTATATAATAACTAGAAAAATTATTGCAGCTCATTTGCTGCATTTTTCCTCATTCTTTTGATTTCTAATACTCGCTAATTTACATCTCTGCATGCTTTCCTCCATTTGCCTACAACCAAAAAACTAAGGAGGCATTTCTGTGTTTTTACAAATACTCTTTCTGCTCCTACTTCTGCATTATCACAGTCCTTTTTCCAAAATCTTTTTACCTCTGCAGGAAGTCATACATGCAACACGCACAGACACTGAGCTGTACACAAGTCGCTTAAATGCCAGGCTTTCAAAGGAGAACTCTTCTCCTTTTCCTTAAGCAAAGCATAGGAATCTATTAACCACAGCCTCTCTTTTCAACAAGAAAGCCCATATGCTGGTTTCTGAATATAAGAATGATCAATCATCATTGCCATCTGAAAATGGAGGAATTTAGAAGTTTTACCCAGTTCACGTGTAATTACTTAGTTAAGCCTAAAGATACCTAAGTTATTGTACCCAAACTACCTGTGTTTAGAATAAGAAGTTTCAGGGTCCACTAAAATTGCATTTCCATTGCATATTTACCAGTGTTTATAGCAAATTTCCTAATGGAATGTTTTCCAAAGTTTGGGCACATCAACTCAATACCACTACAATCTGGAATATTCCTAAAAGGCAGTCTGCACAATGTGAAAGTGAAGCTGGATTTTCCCCAAAAGCAAACAGGAGCCACCAAACATTAACAGAAGATGAGGCCAAGAAACAAAGAAGGTCTCCGAAGTGGAGAATTGATTGTTCATGCCCTGAAACTTTCTGAACATCACTTAACTGTGGCCTCTGAGCATTCTTAATGGTTAAAGTTCTAACTCATCTCTTCCAAAAAGACAAATACTAAAATAAGCTTTTGGGGAAAAAATAACCTAAGGCCAGCAGTGCAGACAGATAGAAGCTTCTTGTGTCTACTTATGGACCACAACTATTGAACTAAGATGGCCTTGTCAGAACCAGCTATGGGACAGGATTATTCAACTGTGACGAGTAATGGGAAATTCTGCTGCAGGAATACCCAAAAGTACAATTTCATAGTTAAAAAAAAAAAAGAGACTTGGATAAGTAGAGGTTCTTATTTTTAGCACTCAGCACTATGACTGCCAAGCAACTGAGAAAATGGCACATGTCATAGATGCTGCTACTTCAAGCTCTTGCAGCTCTCTACATTATGTTTAGTGTACGGTTTAATCTGTTCTCCCCTCTGTAAAAAACAGAACTTTGAACCCTTCAGAAAGCCAGCGAACTTTTCCTACTTTGTTCATATGTAGAAATCACACAAATGATTTCTTCAGCTCAAAGTGGCTGCAATAATTATTATTGCTATCTTTTCTAATACCCAGATCAGCTGCTCAGTTCCACTATAGTATTTGTGAGAAGCAGCATAGGGAAGCATCACCAAATGTGTTTATTACTATATAAACCAACCCCAGTTCTGAGACCACTGACATACAGCTATTCCACAATGAAAGAAAATTTCTCCTCTGGTACAAGCATGTCAGTTTGAGCTCTGCACTATGGCAGGGTAAAGAGCGCAAGGAAATTGCTACACCTGGTTTTAAGGTTAGGTGTAGCACAAGGATAATTAATTTTGGAATGCATCCAATCAGAAGTCACAAGCATAGCAGGTAACTAAAGATGCTGGGTAGATTAAACAAGACCTGCACTAAGGAGGGACACAGCTGACTCTCTGATTTTGTGCCGAGGACCACTGTAGTGACACTGAAAATGAAATGCCTCTGCATACCCCATTAGCTAGTTGCCAACCACAGACATTGCAACATGCATGGCATTAAAGTGGCTTTCTAACATCATAATATCAAAAAAACAACACCAAAACAGAATTTGTGGAATTGAAAAGCTCACTCCTACACTCCTCTGAACTCATTTTGTATCAAACTCCTACAATAAGCTTCAGAAAAAGCAAAGATGAAAAACGTTAGCCACAGGAAGGACAACTGTAAGGTTACATTTAAAATTTGTGGAAGTAACTGTCTGCTGCCTTTTAAAGAAAATTGCTGTATAACAGCAGATATCATCAGGACTGTTAAATGCTGGCCACCAACTGCTACAGTCTTATCACAGGGACTCCCTTCCAGTCACACATGAAAAGTAGATCCAAGAGCAGGACTTCAATCTGACACAAGGAACACCTGCCCTTTACATACAGGTCTCTTTGAACACACTATCTAGATATTTTAAATATGAAGGAAAAGGCAAAGCATCCCATTGTTTCCCTCATTCTTTCTTTTGTCTCCTCCCCCTTCTCTGTTTTTTACCTGGAACTGATCAGATGTACACGTGTTCATCTCTGGCGATACAGGAGGTGTCTGTCCTATTGAAGCTATTTTTTCTGCTGCAGATATTGGTTTCAAAGGTTCCTTGGTAGGCTCTAACATACCCTAAGTAAAGAAATAAATTAAAAAAAAGAATAATCAAAGTCACACACACACACAGATACACACACACATATTCCAAGAACTAGAGACGCAAAAAAATAGAAGATACATGACCAAGTAGTACTACCCTCAACTAGGGGCTGGGGGTTAACCATACATCTCTGGGACTCTTTCAGTGAGGGGGACACAGAAGGAGATGGGGCAGGAGAGATAATTATTCTGGCTCCTTAGGCCTAATAAACATTTTAGAGCCAATAACAGAAACCCAAGTGCTTAGCTGGAGCTTACTTTCAATAGTGTAATTTAAGCTGGAGGAAACAGTCACTTGATAAGGTGACGTCTTCTCCTCCCAATTGCGTGTAGACTATTCCAGAAATATCAAATGGCCCATCAAAAAGGTACAACTGCATTCATTCCATTTCAACAATTAAGTTACTCAGAAGAAACAAGTCAAATTATCAGTTTGCGGAATGACACCAGGAACAATAATTACTGACGTGGAAATAAATGCATTAAAAAGGAATCAGAAAATAATTAAACCCACTTTTTAAATTTTAAGCAAACTGTTCAAAGCTAAATAGTACTATGAAAAATGTTGAACTCTGGTGTTCCTGAATGAAATTGAGGAGGAGAGAGAGATCTACAGAAAGACCAAAGTTTGCACTGAGACATGCAAACCACCTCAGAACAATGCAGTATGAGAAAAGAAATCCCCAAATAAAACCATTGGATTTGCAACTTAGCCTATTTTGAAATAATTTCAGGAAGCTAGCCACCAAGATCATCTGTCCCACAAACATTTCTACAGCAGTTAGGAGAGCTTAGAATTTAACCACCAGTTAAATCAATTCTTTTGGACAGCGGAGAAACACACGAAGCAGTGTGGCAACAGAAAGCCGTAAGCCACTTTACTCCTAGCATCATCTCTATCCCACTTATCGTGTGCACAAGTATGTAAAAGATTTAGGAGATAATTAATCAGCAACAACAATCTGTTGCCAAAAAATAACTGCACGTGTTGTGTACAAACATAGTCTTGCTCACAAATATGTTATGGGATTAAAAAGGCAATTGCTATGAGATGTTTTATCTCTCTGTATCAGAAGACCATGCTTGCAGCCAAAGAAGTGCATGAGCTGAGCTTGATGCATCAGAAAACAACAGCTTTAGAAACTGACTGCAGAAGTGGCTCTATAAAATTAACCTACAGATTAAATTGGCTTAATATCTACCAAACAAAATTGTAATCTTTTAATATTCAGTTTGTGAATGACCATATAAAAGCGTATGTGTATATAAATATATGTATATGTTTCCAGAAAAAAAAAAACAAACATATTTGTTCTGCTCAGACTAGCAAAAAATGGCAAATCCTATATTCTGAATGTTTTTACTACTACAGACATTGCGCAGAGTCTGAAACGTCAAACAAAATTACAGAATATCGGCTTAAGCGAGAACAGTTGATCTTACTGCACTAGGCTATGTGAGTTTCCTTAAATCTACAGAAATCTAAACTATGCTTGCTATTTTTATCAAGCACAGGGCAACACAACAATACTGGCTATACAACACTTCTCATATGCATAAATAGCTCAATATATATACGTGGGTTATGCCAATAACACTGCAAAGCACTACCATGCACCTCTCTTGACCTAGGGATACTGAGATGCAATCAACTAACTAATAAACAGTCTGTCAGAGAAACAGTTGCAAACACTAATACTCAAGAGCGCTAAGAAAATCTCCTACACCCATTTCATGGTATACCATAAGTATCTCGCAGTTCTCAACCTTCCTTTGAACAACCTGGTTTCCTTTGTCATTTTTGACAGCTATTTAACCATCTAGTTTCTTGTGTCAAGTTTTAGTGGACATTTTTTACATCTATACCTTATATTTAATGGTTAAAATTCAGCAAGAAGAACTTTTTATTAGTGCATACGTATGAATACATTATTTCAACACTTTTTTTCTTTTTTAGAAAATGTCTCAAACTGAGCTTGGACAGGTAGCCCACCTTATCAGATAAATAGGTTGCTCTATGAAATAAGGAAATCAATCCCTTTAATTTAAAATAAAGTATCTGCTTGCACACATAATGAAAACTGTGTATTTGAGGATTCTTTTCTAGCATTTCAAGTGATGCCAAAGCCATAATTATGCTTACAAAAATATCTTTCAGCATACTTAGCACTTAATGTCATTTAATATATTACATTATATAACGTTGTTGGAACTATAGCAAAAAAAATAATGCTAAAAAAAGCTTACCAGTCCTGCTGCATACATGGGTACTATAACAGGCTGTTTCTTGTTGCCTGTAAAGAGCTGATAAAACAACAAAAAAATTTACTTAAGAGTTTCTGTGTCAGTGATGATAATAATTTTTCAGCGTTACATAACTGTACAAGAATAATATCAGAGAATAAATACTATGTTAAATGTAACACAGCGGTTAAAAACTAACGCAACTTTTAACATTAACAGGGCTTATAAAAAGTTAAGCTGTGAGACGGTCTGTCATGAAAAGCTGTGTTTGGTGCAGCTATGCAATTAAGAGACAAGCATTCATACACAAAGACTTCCACCTGATTCCACGGTTAAAGCAGCTCCAGTATTTAGAAAGCAAGTTTTATTGACAGACTCACAATATTTCTTGTGTCGATTCCCAAGGAGCACAAAAGCTTTTTGTTGCTGTGGGAGCCACCCCACTGGTATCTCAGTCCATATGCATCATGGATATCCTGCAGCTCTGTCCACATGTCCATCACTTCCCTATACAACCCATCATAAATCAAGTTATCAACAGGAAAAACAGCTTAGCAGCCTTGAATATTTATTCTAGTTTTTAATGCAAGTGACTTATCATACGTTCCAATTAAACTTACACTGAAGCACAACACTCAGGGGAACTAAAACTGCACAGTGTTCTCAGAACAATTATAGTTCCCACTTATTATTGGAAAATGATGTCCACAGCAGACAGGATGTGGTCATCACATGAATAAATATAGCAATTTATATAAATTCTAACTAACAAGACATATTCTGATTAACTCAGAGACATCACTTAAAGAAGATAATATGCTGCTGACTAAGTTGATACGCTAAGTAAAATACTCCTGGTGTATGCAGTCACTGAAAATAATCATTCTGCTAGATAGTTAATTTTTACTCTATAGTTTTTCAAAACGCTTGAAGCAAACAACTCATTTTGAATTACTGCTATATGTTCCCAAAGATGACATGTTTCTACTTCATTTTAAGTTTGTTGCATTGTGGCTTCTTACCCAGTATTTGCTAAGGTCTCCTCAGTTGTCAACTGCTTTTCACCTGCTTCCAACAAATGATACAAGGAACTTATTTCTTCTTCAATTTCAAGAACAGGCATGGAAGGAAAACAGACTTCAAATATTCGTTCCAGACGACTTAGCAGTGTTGTCTATATCAAAGAGAAAAATATTTACGTCAAGTGTTGTTAACTGCTTTAAAATTATAAAAATAAGTGAAGATGGAAAACAATGCATAGCTGATACAAAGTTTCACTTACCACAAAATCTGTAACTGTCAGAGGATTGCAAGATTTTTTATAAGCACCAAGTACAGGCTGCTAGCTACCGACAAACAGTAAGGATCTTGCCCTCGGCAAAGTGAGTTCTTACAGAAGAGTTCAGAATAGTTCTCACCAGAATCACTCTTTTTTATAAAAAAAAAGATGCACAGTAAGTATAAAGCTATGTTTACTTAAAATGTGTTATAAAGTCTCCAATTCTACACATCCTAAGGGTTTTACTGAACACGTTTTCAGCAAGCTTGGTATACAACATTATCTGAAATATGAACTGCAAACAATATCATTTCACTTAATGACGATGCACTTCAAACTTCAGGCACAACACATTCAGGAGACAGCTTCACTTCTTGCAAGATGTACGCAGTTAAAGGTCTTGCAAAACTTCGCTTGATATGCAACATGCTCATGGTGTGATCATAACCTTGAAAATGCTCAGGAAAAGCTATTTATAGCCCAAAGACTGCACACTTCCTATAAAAACTGTGGGTATCACTGACTCAGATGTAGTAAAACTGTCATCCCCAGCTTCATTTGCTACAGTTCATGTGACAGTCAGGTATAACACAGAAGAGCAAAGACTAAGGTGTTTAAACATATTGTTTGTCCAAAGTATTTGTAGTATTTGTTTTGTACTTCTCCAGACCAAAAAACTAAAGGAGAAAATGAATTACTTAATGCCTTAATTTCTTGCCCTAAAACCCATTTGTGTGTTTTCACATGTTAAGAGTCTGTTCAATTTAAGTATAATTTCTTCCCAGCAATTTCCCTTTCCTCCCATTCATGATTCAGACAGTTGATGCCGAACGCTGTGATCCTGTGGGGGTTAAAAGCCAACCTTGGCAATGTTTTTATCCTAGCCAAATAACTTAAAACAACAAAAAAAATCCGCACAAAGTTTTATTTTAGCTGTGTAAGAAGCCAGCTAGATAGCAGCGTGGTTTGCATAACCACAACTTTATCAACATTACTCTCATCTGACCTTCTTTCTGCTGCCTGACATTATAAATTCACAAGAGTATGCAAACACAAATACTCAGAAGGTTTGCGGGAGGCCTACGGATCTATATTCCACGGGTTTGAGACATTAGACAGGATTTCCTGCTTCTCACAGAAGTTGCAACCATGTCTTGATGTCGCCATCACTTCAGTGTCCCTTGGGAGAAAGAAAACTTCGGCAGACAAGGTTCTTCGGTTTCATAACACAGCAAATGTCTCCTGCTTTTTTCTTCACCACTGTTGGGTAGGATAAGGTCTCAGCAATATAAAGAGTGTATATTGGTATTAACGGTTTCCAGGCATTTCAATTCCACAGCATGCACTAGAGAATGCTCTGATCCTTGCCAGCCTCGGCAGCTAGATTTAATATTAAAAATAATAAAAAACCCAACCCTCAAACAACCTCCTGCCCTCACAAAAACAACAAAAAAATTTTTTTTTTTTTTTTTTTTCAAGCTTAGTATGCTGCTTCTTTTTAAGTTCTTCCTTTATATTTCTGCCTCTTCTCTATGTTGCATTTCCATATAGCCACAGAATTTCAACTTTATTATAGCCCTATGAACTGTCTCAGACATCAGATGTACCACTGCCATGGAATATATTTTTTCACTCAGTTCAACCCATTAACAATAGGTAACTGGCAATCTCTTAACATTTATTAAAAAGCACCAACTGCAAGGTATGCCTATAAAAATGAAATTAAAGCCATTTTTTTCCCCAATGTACTTGTTTTTAACAGCAGCACACGAATTTCTCTTCTTGCTAGGGATAGGTGATGCCAGGCTGGCAGAAAAGGAGCACTTCTATCTTTCTAGTTTGGAGTTCCACAACAGCCACCTCTCCAATGCTCTGCTGCACCCCAGACAGGGCAGCACTCAGCAGCTCAAACACCCGCTTTCCTATGGGGGAAATGGAAAAGAAACCAAGTAGGCAAAAATCCCATGAGCATCCCACAGCGCGTGCTAGTATAGCTATGCCAGCAGAGCCCTCCTGTGGAGATGCAGTATATTCCAGGAACAAAGCTGAATTTACAAACAGAAACCTCAGACAGAGATTTTTTTTTTTGTGACAACTGAAACGATTTAAGGTTTGGAGAAGAAAGACTGGTAGGTGGCAGTTACATATTTTAGTTAGACCAAGCGATACAGCTGGGACAAACCTTCACGCATCAGAATATCTGCTTCACAATCGTAACAGTTACCTACTACATTTCTCATTTGAATATTTATCTGAAAATTTGCCTTGTCTCTTGTCTCAATTAAGCAAACCACTGACCATGTACATCAGAAATATGGTACAGGAAACATAACACAGAGGCAAATGCCATGTTATCAGAATATCTTCATTCTGTACTGGAGTCAGGATGATGAGTTGGGAAATGGGAACCAACTCCGTTCAGTCTATTCTCCCTGTTCAGATGCTAGCTGCAAAAAGCAGGAATATGAACTTGCTTAGAACATCAGCTCTTCAGTTTTGCTACATATGAAAGAAATTCCTGATAGGGACGGCCACCAGGTTCAGTTATTTGCAAAGCATGTCAAAATGCCGTAATTATTTATATATATATATATGAAACGATCTGAGTTACACAGCATACCTGAGTCACACTTTTTTTTTCCCCCCCCTCTTCATTACCTCACTGCTATAGTCTGATCATAATGAGTCATGTTCTACAATATGTAATTTTCCTTTTAATCATCTCTTAACGCCCAATCATTTTGGCCATCCAGTAAGCTACAATACTTGTCACGCTACTTGTAGGCTGTTTTGTGTTTGTTGACGAGAACTAAGACACTAATTTACATTTTTAGAAAGTAAAACTAAACAGTATTCCAGATTCAAGCCTACCATTTCAGCATACAAAAGCATACTCTAGTTAAGTTTTTATAACTTAACTTTGCCTACAATATATCACTTGCCCTTATCTTACATGAACAGGTGATGCTTACTTCAGTTCTGTAATACAGCAGGAACATGTATCCCCAGTGAAAAGGAAGAGGCAGATGAAAGGCATTGTATCAGAAAAACAGGAAGGCATCACGTTTCTTGGGAAGGATCAACATTTGAGAATGTGCTGGTGACTAAGAATATGCTCACTTAGGTAATGAAAGAATTAACAGAAAGCCTCTAGGAACCAAGCAGCATCTCAGCACCCTATTTCAAATCTGAGCTTAAGAATTGTGCCAAAATTTCAGGAACAGTTTAATTATAGCACTTTTTACACTTCCTTTCATCTTTTCTAAATTTCCAGAAATGCTTAGCCCTTATTTATATATGATACAGAAGAACGGTTTCCATAGCAAACCAGAGTAATTAATTCTTTGTGTGCAAATGGACACAGGGACGAGCGTACAAAAACACATCTCCCGGGCAGTGGCAATGTCCCTAAAGGCAACAGCTGAACTTGTTCTTCTAATTGGTAACGAAATCCTGTGGTCACAGCTCCCAGGTATAAAGGACATTACTGAAATTTTGAAATTAGTGGAAACGTCCACCTTGTACAAACCTCAATCTATTGTTTGTACAAAATAGACTGCAAGAAAATATTACTTCTGTCATCTACAGTAGTGTCATGTCTTTCAGGGTAAAAAAAATCCCCCAAAAAAAAGACAGGAAAGAAAACAAGTACTTTTCTCCACTTTTTATGTGGCTAAAAGCATTTGATACCCAAGTGTTCTCCACTGCCATTTGAGAAGAGTAATCCTTGAAAGCACTTACTGAAGATGTGAATGAAGGCTACAGCTGCCACTCTGAAAATTAACTATGATTCTCCAAACAGTGACAAACTCAAAGCCCCATAGTTTCTGTGACCGTGTAGAAGTTTTGGGTAAACACTTAAGATATGCGGTAATCACCAGTGTAATAGTTAAATTAATGAGAGTATTTAGATGTTCAAGTCTTATCTGATAGAAAAACATATGAAAGGAGACAGAAATGAGCATATGAAGGATCCAAGATGCTAGATGTGTAATTTAGGAAAGGAACAAAGTCCATATGGACATGATCAGCTTCTAGTTAGAATTCAGAAGCCGAGTGAATGCTCTCAAAACACAGCAGAACAAAGCTCCAAGGCCAGAAGCCAAGAAAAGAAACTGATTAATCAGAGAGATTTTATTTATTTATTTTAAATCATGGAACCCACTGCTCTGGAGAGTGCCTAGCACTGGTTCTAATGACCATTTTAACAAAAATAAAGCAGAGGTTAAAGAAGAAAATCCCTTTGCCGGGTTTTCTAACAACTAAACTATATTTTCAAGCAACGCATTTGCCTGCAAGGAGCTAAGTCACCATATACTTGCTGTACCTTCACCATATGTGTGCGTGCAGGGGTTAGGTGCGTTTTATTTGTTTATGTATTTGGAGGGAGGTTGGGTTAGGTTTTGGGGATATATTTATTTTTAAGAGCTAAACTACATGACATTAAGATAGGGGAGCTGAGAAACTGATTTTAATGGATGCAACTCACCGTGGTGAACATACCCACCAATGTCAGTAGGTCTCAACATCTTTTGGACTCAAGCATTAAACAAAGCTTAACAGTTAACACACATAACCAAACAAACAAATCATTAAGTTCCTAGTTAAGTGGGGGCAGTTTTTTCTTTATGGACTGCTTAAACTAAGAAACAGTTTCCCTTCCACATAGCAACGATTTATTTCTTTCCCTGCTGCGCAGGCTCTGCTTTGCAAAGAGAACGCCTTCTCAAAAATAATGGGAGGAGAGCTGCAGGCAGAAAAACTCCTGAGTAAAAAAAAAAAAGCTAAGCTTACGAAGAACACTAGTTTAACTACTCATGATTCAAATGTGATGGCTTTTCTCCACCCCCCTTGAAAAGCAGATGAATTTAAGATGGTGCTATACATTTCTCAGAGGTAAAACATGGAATTGTTTCATTTTCATCACCACAAGTAATTTATAATGGAAACACTGGTCCTAAACCGAGATTTACAAGCCAGGAAGAGGATGCCACAAGAGCTAAAAAACCTCACCAACACAAAATGAAAAGTAAGACTTTTTTTACAATAATGTAAAGAATTAAAGAAGGCAAGGATGGTCTCCAAATATCTCCAAAACTTTTTTTAAAACAGTAACTATAAAGGTCTTGAGCTCAACCACAAAGCAAATCTGAAAATCTAGTGGCTTGAGTAAGAAGAACAATACTTCTCTGCTCTTTTTACTGCTTGATACAAGAAAGTTATAAACTGCAGGGAAGTTCAGCGTAGAAATGTGAAGCTGTCTCCCTCCTTGCTGGAAGGCTTGCACATGTATTCTCTCTCGGCTGAAGAACGTATCAAATCTTGCACCTTCCATGCAGGCAAAGTAAAGTTTAACAGCTATTTATCTAGACTACACAAAGCTTACTTCCCATTTCAGTTGGACACTTTATTATTATCTAGTGGTGTCGTACTAACTTTTCAGTCAGGCTCCGAGAGGAATTATAGTAGACAAAACTTAAACCTAGAAGATGGAAAATAATTTTGTTCTGTGGTACATAGACAGAAATGCTAAAACAACCCCCTCCTAAACTATTTTCTTGTGTAAGATCCCCTTAGCCAGCCTGTTCTGAAATACAGCACTTATGGGCTACTTTTAACGGTCTGGTTTTTACTGCTGCACATACTTAAGAACTGTGCCATGGACTTAAAAAAAACCCCAAACCTTTCCAGACTGATGTATTTACACTGCAAGCTGTTACTCAACTGTCTAAAACTTAATTTAGCCAACGCTATCTTCATTTATCTTAGTGAACCGGGAGGCTGAAGTCTTTACGGACATAATTACTTTTTTCCAAGAGGATGACTTCATTCATTGCTCAAGACAAAGTACTGTCAAAGTGACGGTGATCCAGGGTTTTCTTTGCCTTGATGCATACTTGTGGATTAGTAACTGTATATCACCCACACCATCCAATTAATTGCAAGAGGTAGAGCCTGTGAGCACAGGCTCTCTAATAAACAGAGAATCTTAAATCCAATGTTGAGGACTGTTCAGGTTTCCCTTTCTACCAAGCTCTTTGGCGAGGCAGACACGCTGGAGGGGAGGGATGCCATCCAGAGGGACCTGAACAGGCTGGAGAGGTGGGCCCAAGCCAACCTCATGCAGATCAACAAGGCCAAGTGCAAAGTCCTACATCTGGGTCGGGGCAATCCCAAGCACAAATACAGGCTCGGCGAGGAATGGCTGGAAAGCAGCCCTGAGGAGAAGGACCTGGGTGTGCTGATTGACAAGAAGCTCAACATGAGCCAGCAGTGTGCAATCACAGCCCAGAAGGCCAACCGTATCCTGGGCTGCATCAAAAGAAGCGTGGCCAGCAGGTCAAAGGAGGTGATTCTGCCCCTCTACTCCACTCTCGTGAGACCCCACCTGGAGTACTGCATCCAGCTCTGGAGTCCCCAACATAAGAAGGACATGGACCTGCTGGAGCGTGTCCAGAGGAGAGCCACGAGGATGATCTGAGGGCTGGAGCACCTCTCCTATGAGGAGAGGCTAAAAGAGTTGGGGCTGTTCAGCCTGGAGAAGAGAAGGCTCCAGGGAGATTTTATTGCAGCCTTCCAGTACCTAAAGGGGGCCTGCAGGAGAGCTGGGGAAGGACTTTTTACTATGGTATGTAGCAATAGGACGAGGGGGAATGGCTTTAAACTGGAAGAGGGCGGGTTCAGATTAAACATTAGGAAGAAGTTTTTCACTGGAACAGGTTGCCCAGAGAGGTTGTTGAGGCCCCATCCCTGGAGGTGTTCAAGGCCAGGCTGGACATGGCCTTGGGCAACATGGTCTAGTGGGAGGTGTCCCTGCCTATGTGGCAGGGGGGTTGGAACTCGATCTTCAAGGTCCTTTCCAATCTAAACCATTCTATGATTCTACGATTTGTTAATTTGTAAGAGTTTTGGCCTTCCAAACAAGCCACTATTCATCTCCTCCTCCTCTTGAGATGCTTTTACTCCATGAACACAGCTAGGCACAGCCGTATTACACACTTACGTGATTACCATAGGTAATAACTGCTTTTGTGCTTTGCTGCCTAAGTCCTATATATATTCTTAATGCCCAACACAGCAGAGTAACCTTCTCAGCTGACTAACGTTCACGACTATCTCATGGGAAAAACTGTGCTACGAGCCTTATATTCCTTATAAACATAACTTAGTAGTGTGTTATGTCATCACATGAAGGGGAGTAATGCACATGGCACTGTGCAGGTTCACTCAAAACCTGTTAGATCAACGAGTTCACCCACCACTACATCCTAAATCAGTTTTAATGAACACAAAAGCATATCTATATTTAATGCAAACCTGCCACCATACTGAAACCAACTACTACATATCTTTCAGCTGAAGACAGACATTAAATGACTAAGGTATACAGTAGTATTAATATGAGTTCAAATACAGTTTGCGTATCTGTGCCCATTGGCCTTTGAAACCAGAACCTTTTCTAAGGGGTTACAAATTTTTTCAGTAGTTTTAACTGAATACCATATACCATGTCCTTTTTCTTCTCTCCTCCACCCAACACTACTGAACAGAAGAGGTCAGCATGTTATGTTTCTGATTGTGTGCAGGATTCAGAGAGCCTAAGACCAAAGGCAAAGGAAAAAAGACATAATGATCTTTTTGCCACTACATAGGGTCATTTCTGTGACCTTTTTCCTCTTACTTTCTTCTTTTATAGTCTATATTTTATAAGAAAAATCAGATTTATTAGTTGAATTCTAGCAAAGTCAAGTTTTTAATTAAACATTAAACCAAACCCACAATCTTTAAAACGGTTTGTCTGACTGTTTACATTATGATCAAGATCACATAGAGAAAGCACAAAACTTTGCTGCCGCCTCCATATCCAGAATACACAAACTAAGGAAACAGAAAGGAAAATACGCAGAGACCATTGGCAAGGGAATTTGAGCAACTGGTAAACAACTTTCCTTTCATGCTGCATTCTGGATGCATGAAAATTGCCATATACATCACTTCCACATTTAAACAGTAATGCTGCTGGCCAAGTATATAAGAACAGAAAACTGAAAAGTCAGGAATTACATTAGGGTCATTCTGCATATACATCATTCAGAATTATTTCACTACCACATTACAGTGACTCTCCTAGCCTCAACATTACAGATCAAGTGTACACAATATCTTGTAAGTGATCCCAGTTCACATTTAGCCTTTGCTGAGGTCTCAGTTTTCACACTCATCTCAAGTGCCTAACACACACAGTATTCTCTCTTGCACAGCCTGCTCCCTTTAAGTTGCTATAGCGAGTGCTTTTTAGATCTGCCAGCAATACATCAATGCAAGTGCTCTACTTCTCCTCATCCTGCTTTGCTCAGTGTAATAAAAAACTTTGTTCACTTAGTTCTCCCTAGCTCTATTTTGCAGGCAAGTGTTTTGCCTCAAACGGCTCCAGAACTCAACTTTAATATATGGGAAACAGAAGATCAGCAAATACTTTAAAATGCTGTATTTTGTGGTTTGACCTCAGTGACATCCTCTTCAGGAAAAGTAAGGAAGCCCATCAAAATCTACATTTAATTTTACTAAGATTCTGCACTCAAAGTACTGGGACTGTCTGCTGGCTCATGTTGACTCAACTAATCTCAATGTTTCTCACTGCAATTTACTAAACTCTGGCTCAATGGATTAAAACCAGAATTACTACTTAAGATTAAAACAAAGCTTTTTTTTTTTTTTAAATATAAAAAGGTTTCAATAGATCCTTCCAAAACTTAAAGCACTTACAGAATACAAAGTAAGCTTTGAAAATGTGTAACAATTGTTTCAAGAGTTAACTGAAAAAAAATTATGTAGCAACTAACAGTCATTGCAAGGCTAAGGAAACGATTGCAACAGAGAAAACATATCCAGCTCAACTTCCTCTACAGCTTATTTGTGTAAAACATTCTTTGGGTTGTACTTCCTCACTGGCAGGGGAGGCAGAACATCACTTTATATCCAAACAGTCACAACGGGCTGCAGTTTCAAGAGAAAGAAGAAGAAGAAAAAAATTTAAGTCTTAAAGTTTGCTTTACAATCTAACCAAGCTACTGTATGACTTCATGACAGATCACCGAAAAACCTCCATTGTAACCTGGCTTTTATCTGTTGTTCAGGCAGAATCAGGAGGGCAAAAAAAATTACAGAACCTCTGAATGTTCTGCTTTTATAAACATCTACATTCCAAAGTGTTTTCTACTGAAACTCCCTCATAAAATAATGGAAAATTCTAAGTAAAAATTAATGTCTGAAACCTTCAGGCTATCCCTTAATAGCATGATTAACTAGAAAAAATGGATGATTTACTAGAATCACCTCCCCATCCCCTTTCTTTGTCGGATTCTTTCAAGTGACAACAGGAACAATTTAGATTAACTGCACTAATAACCTTAGTGCTCTCCAATTTTATGGGTGAATGACCAACAGAATAGGTAACAACAGATTTGTGCTTTCAACTTGAGAAATGGACCCACACATTCAGGTAATGATGAGCAAGGTTTTGCATAGGCACAAAAATCCACCTGCAGGTTCACTTGCAAATCTTTTCTCGGCTCATGAAGCCACTTTGAAATTTGGTGTGTTAGTCACTGAACAAAACGGCAAGAAGGATGTGTCAGGAGCCGAGGCTCACACCTTTTAACTTGACAAGAAATCAGAGCTGAGCCCCAAAAGCTCCATTCCATTTGCTGATACTCTCAAAGCTCTGGCTGGCACATCCTTCTTCCGAAAAGCCGTTTCACCTGTCACCGGTAGGAAACGAAAAGAGGCAAGGCTGTCACCAAGCCTACATGAGGTCCTGGAAGACAGGACTTACCCTATTTCCTTTGACTGCCAGAGAAGATCCAAACCTTTTAGACACATATTACCACTAATACCCTTTATTGCTGCTGTCGGTGCATGTTTCAAAGAGACAAAGCATACTCTGAACTGCTCACATGGGACAACATGATTAAAGAGAAGTACTGAAGAGAATTTTAAACTCAAATTGTTGCTCTGAATTTTGTAAAGTAATACTAAAAATTGTCTATGTACAAACAGGCACAGATCTCAAAGATGACTGGTGAAAAGACTTAGGAAGGAATTAAGAATTAACACATACTTCGCAAGTAAGGTAGAAACATTAGGGGGTGGGGGTAAGAAATAAACCTATCTACTTCACCCTCCCCAAAACTCCTAATTAGAAATAGCAGCAGCTTTAAGAAATTATCAGTCTTATTTTTGTGATGCTCTTATAACGTGGAGCTTCCCACAATGAATGTATAACAGAGACTTATTTTAAAATAACTTTTAAATGGTTAACTTCCCAGGAGTTGGAATACCAGGGACAGAACTCCACAGGTCAAAATTTATCATCCTCTCTGTTCTAAGCAAATGAATGCAGCTATTTACAAAACGAGTCACCATTTTAGATCAGATTTTGAAAACATGATGGAGAATGGTGATGAAAAGTTTTGGGAACCAGTAATCTCAGCTGCCAGTCACACCATTTTATGAAAAGGCAACATCAGAGTACCACCCCGGCAAAAGGCAGTAAACTATGAAGCAAAGGAAGAACTATCACAGGCTCTGAAATGTTTATGATGGCTTATTCCTTTGATCAGTTTATGTAAAGGACCACATATAAATGCACAAATGCATACAGGCTCCAGCATACCCCACTCATTTTTCTGCGGGAAGTAACAGTGCAAAAGATACAAGATGCAAACACAGCATATTATTTCATACCAGCCTGTCTCACCCATCAAATTAAATCTCTCCCACAAGACAAACAAGGACTATTCAAACATTTGTTGTACGCAGAAGCGGGAACCAGGAAGAGCTGTATGCACAAGAGCAGAACAAGATTGAACAAGACCAACAACACCCTTACCTGAACTGAAGGTGCTGGCTCTTGAGATTGCTTACTGGTAGTTCCTTGGAAAGATGCTAAAGCAAAACTGTCAGTCTTGTGCAATACTGGACCATCAATCCTGGCAGATGCATCTGTCCTATGTGACTGCCATGTCTCTTTTCTGTGATGAGATTCACCAGCTTGTTCATCTCCAAAGGCAGCCCAAGAACAGCTGTCTTTTTGTTCATCTTCAAAAGCATTCCAGTCTGTAGCCTGGTTACAACCTGCTGAACTGAAGTCCGCAAAGTCGTCAGAGTCCTGAAAAGCAACACTCTCATCTTGAGGTTTTGGCACTGAATCAAAGTCTCCAAATTCACTATCATCACCATTTTCTACCTCAACAATATGCTGGAAGTCTAAGCCTGAAGTTTTACTGGCAGTATCACATTCTAAAGTGTCAGCAGTCTGATTTAGTTCAGCTTGATCCAACCTTGCTGGCTGCTGAGAAACAGTACGTGTGTTCCTGAATTCACCAAATTCATCATTAGGTTCGCCAATATGTACAGGCTGTTCAGAAGTTCCTTCTAAGTCTAGAGCATTTACCAATTCTTGAGCATTAATGAAGGTGGGAGATGCACTGCTGACTGAACCAAAATCACCAAAATCATCGTGTGTGTCACTGCAAGCTACAACATCAGTACTACTCGCACCATTCTTAAGATCTTCAGAATCACCCAATTTTTCTCCTGCAAGATCACAGCTTGGGCTTTGGATATTATCAACCTTGACATCCTCAGTTCCCGAAGAGTCATCAGGCCTAGTAAAATCTTTGCCGTTCTCTATGCCATGCTGTCTTCTCCTCCCACTGCGTTCTCTGTTTTCAGTAGTGCATATTGAACTTCCAGTTGTTTGAGACATACTAGAAATTGCAAATTCATTATCTTCTAGTGCTGAGGGGCCCTGGTCACAACTAATTTCTGAAATGCAAACCTCTTCTTCAATACAAGTTACTCTGTTTATTCTGTTGTTCTCCTGAATGCTCAGAGAGTCTCTCTCATTAAGGACACTGCATATTGTAGGTCCTATTCCCTCTAAACAGATTGGTTTTTTGTTTGAGAATGTAGCAAAATCTGCAAAGTCTTCACCTGAGCTAGGCATTGAGTTCAAATTTTGCTCAGTACTATGGACACTAACAGTTTTCAGTCCCTTTGAGTCACCAATACTGTCTAGATCTTCTGTTCCCTGAGGATTCACAGGGTCCAATGCTGCAAATCCATTTGTTAGAATCTCTAGACATGGAAGTTTCTCACCATTACAAGCATCTATTTGCTCATCCTGGCTCTCAACTGCTATACTAGTTCTAACGACACGAGAAGAAAAACCCTCTGATTTCCCAGTGTTGTCTCTTTGTTCCCCTCTTTTGTTTACATCTTCTAAAGCAGTACCTGAAGTTCTAAACTTAGATTTTTCTTTGCTGGTACTAGTAGCTGACATATCAGAAAGTTCCTTAGTAAGAGTAGGAAGCTCTGCAACACAGTCCTTATCTTTAACATTTTTAACAGATGTGAAAGTTGCAATGCTAGCTACATTGTCGGAATAATCATGAAGTGGGATGAAATGATTTGTAGGTATAAACTCTTCCTTTGGATGACCATAGTCCGGTGTATCAAAATCAGCAAAAGCTACACCAGCAGTGCTTACACCAGAAAATCCTCCAAATTCTCCAAATTCATCTTCATCGTCATCATCAGCTCCATTGTCTAGCGGTGGAGGGGATGAGGAGTACA
Organism: Vanellus vanellus; assembly: GCF_965231255.1. NCBI lineage: Eukaryota > Metazoa > Chordata > Aves > Charadriiformes > Charadriidae > Vanellus > Vanellus vanellus. Next base: position 12,336,917 of record NC_138907.1, read on the forward strand.
TTCGAATAATATCTGGTTCCATTGTTTAGTTCCACTTCAAAGTTAATGTATTTCTATAATAGAAAAAGAAGAAAAGTAGTATATTAGAATTTGGCTAGCTTTGGCCATCTCCTATTTTTTTACTGTTTCATGTTTTATTTTAAAAGTGTGCATATAGGTCAATGTCCATATTAAATGTTAGAAAGGAACATTCCCCAGACCCATTTTCTAACCAATTCTTTTGGTTTAGAAGTCACAGAGAATCTGCTGGGGACAGTTAAAGCCTCTTGTAAACTGCTACACGATCATATTCTCAGCAGACAGTGCTGAAATGCCAGAACACAAAACACATCTGTCTTGAGCTGTTGTGTAACACACTGACACAACTAAACTCAGTTTTAACCCGTCCGTTCTCTACCTCCCATTACCAGCAATTCATAAAATAGCCAATGATTCTGACCCTTTTGCCACACTCATTTGCGCGCTCAATTGACTGTGTGACAGAAATTAAGCCACTTGATGGACTGACCATGCCACAACAGTCATGTACGTAAGGCACTTTCAGTACCACCAAGGATTACAAAAGTTTCCATAAACTTTGAAACTGTGAAGGAGCAGAGGAAGGAACTGCTCTTATAATCATAGAATCGTCTAGGCTGGCAGGAACCCTTAAGATCATCGAGTCCAACCATCAACTTAGCACTGCCAAAACTACCACTAAACCATGTCCCTCAATGCCACATCTACACAGCTTTTAAATACCTCCAGGGATGGTCATTCAACCATGTCCCTGAGCAGCCCATTTCAATGTTTGATAACCCTTTCGGTGAAGAACTTTTTCTTACTATCCATCCTAACCCTCTCCTGGTGCAACTTGAGGCCATTCCTCTTGTGCTACCACTTGTTAGCCGGTAGCTATGATCAACTGCCGTACTGTTTTAAGTTTCTTTCTACCAATTCATGGGTTTCTGTTAGGTCTCCCTCTGTTCTTTGGATTTCATAACTGCGAGCCAACATGCTGTCTCCACAGCTGCTGCTGCCAGCCTGCTTTTGTCTTATGAACTGCCAGTTGGGAAATACCACTATGAGCACCAGCAAAGCCTAGAGCAAAACAAACTTCTTCATCAAAGCTTATTCTCAAAAGCAGAACGAAGCAAGATTATCCATAAAATATTTAAACACAAATCACTAAATCAGTGGAGAAAAAAAAAAAAAAGTATTCCCATGGCATAGATAGAAACAAATTAAGGACTCCATCTTAACCTTGCAAATCATTACAGTAACAAGCAAGGTATGGATGGAAAATTTTCTTTCCTAAAGAGTGACCATGATTTTTTCAATATTGTGTGTAATTAATGAAGCAGTAACTACTACTATTTACAGACTCACAATTGTACACACCACTTCACTTGTTCATACCTTAAAGGGAGAGCTATGACCAAGCTCTTTCCATTTCAAATGACACTTGTCCTGAACACATTGTAACAACATACTAAGCATTATCTACAGAAAGAGAGTCAAAACAACCTCTATGTATTAGCAAGTATTTGACTTTCTAACCAGAAGAATTAAGTGCAGACTTTACAATACTAGTTCTGAAACACAGTTAAAACATGATCCTTAACTCAAATGTCTATAGCAAATGACTTTATACATGCACCTAAACATCAGCACACAAAGGGTATAACAGCAACAGATGAAGCTCTGTAGTTCTTCTCAAGCACAACGTACCACAGCACTTGAGCCAAATAACTCTTGGTATTTGCCAGGCAAGTCTGGCATCTTTAAGGTGACTAACATACCTACAATTTTTTGTAAAAAGGGTTATAAAAGAACATCATGCTTATCAGATGAAACCGTGAAGTAATTGTAACATCACATGCAAACTGAAGAAGACTGCAAAGGAATTTTGTTTAGAATAAAGAGTAAGTTGTCAACAAGCTCCCACGTAGGCTTACTCAGCACCAGCTGCTTAAGAAGGTATTTGAGAGAAGAGCTTCAATCTCTTATCTCAGAGGCCTCATCTCTCGAGAGCACTCTCCCTTTTACATCAAGGTCTAGCAATCACCATTTAATGCCATACGTGAATGCAGAAGATCCTTTCCAAGATGTTTGTAGAGTGTGACTCTGTGTTCCCACTGAGATCACTCCAACCTGTTTACTTTCCAAGCTTCTGGGTTTCCAATCCACTAAATATGGTATCAGCATTTCTTCTTTGCAACTATCAGAGCAGCCATTCCTTCTTTATATCCAGATTTTCAAGATCTACGGCAGTCAACCATCAACACTAAGATTAAACACCCAGTATATCCAGACTACAATTGTTTTCTGAATGTTTTGCTGCAGGGGAAGAACCATATGCTACCCACAAAGATATGCCCTGGTAGGTGGAAGTGCTGGTTGTTCTTTTGTACAGAAAAAGACCGGTTATGTAGATGTTAGTATGTATTAGCTGCACTCATCTGAAGGCACCTTATCTTGGGGATAGCACTATTCAAAGTTATTCTCCTATAGCTGGTTAAAACAGGGAATGGCATTGTGTCTGGAATTCACAGCTTCTAGGGTCATGAATCATTAGCTCTTTAGTAACACATGACATTTATGAGAAAGAACAGAGAAAATGGCATCAATTGGGATGGGACTCACTCACCCCCTCTAATTCCTGGAAAAGGGAAAGGATTTCTTGCTTTCTTTATTTAAAAAAAAAAAAAAAAAAAAAAAAAAAAAAAAAAAAGAGTGGGTTTGTTTGGTTATAAGAACTCATCCCTTATAACTAATTTAGAGTGCACAAGCCTCCAGATGAATCTCAGTATACAGCAGCATAAATTTATTATTAAACTTCCCAAAATTTAACAAGAGTCGTTACACCTATTTGGAAAATTCAGTTGACGCTACATTTATCAGCTTACCCCATGTGACAAAAGCTGAAGAGACTGTAAAGGCAAGAAACTACTTGAAACAAACAAAAGAAACCCTCAACAATATTTCAAGGACAGCACTGACTGGATATAAGCCTTCATCATCCCAGAAGAAAAAGGAGCTTGAACAGAACCAATAAAATGGCTGGAAAGAAGGAAGGTGAAAACAAAAGAGTCTTAAAAAACACACCCCTGATCGGCTTCTGGGGAATAATACTGGTGGGTGGGATAAACAGCTCCTTGACCAAGACACCAAGTACTATGATTGAAGCTACTGCAACCTCAACAGTAGTTTTATCACATGATTAGATGTTTTATTCTTTATTAGGCAGAGATGGTACAAGCCCTCTAAAGCACATCTCTAAAGCCATTTAGAAAAAAAAGATTTTAAAGTAGAAAATGCCAGTTCTACAGCATGTTGATTTACACTGGAAAGAAAAAGCCATATAACTAAACCAATAGAAATTTGAAGCAGAAACCCAATTACAATCCCCAAATATTTCAATTACTCTCAAACAGGTAGTCTATAAAACATTACACACAAAGTCAAATGCTTGTGTGCTGACACAAGCTAAAGCTGGGAAGTTAATACATTTGGTTTCGAAACCAGGATTTCTGAAGTCCACAAGATCCAACCTTGAAGTTCTCCATGCAGTATGAATTATAAAGATCAAGTTTAACACAAAAGTATCATACTATATATAAAATAACTCGAAATGGATACAGATCAGATTTTTCTTTTTTTTGAAACATTTTTAAAATAATCAAGCCATGCAAGCCATTATATTCAAGTAAAAAGGAGACTAAATCTAGGTAGACCAACCTCCCCTCTCCCAGAAACTTTCTTTTTATTGATGAAAAGTCACAAGAAGGGCAAGAAAAAACTGAAGACAGAAGCAACCTCAAATTTGTTTCCAACTGGCACATACATAAACTTACAGCCCTGTACATAGAGAATGACATTATAGTTTTGCTGGCTCAGTAATAAAACAAATCCACATTGTACTCCCACAGCCTAAAATTTTCTAAAATCTTGAAAAGTACTTTCATCAGCTGCAACTCTTCTGCTTGATTAAGAAGCACTGCCAGCTCAGTGGCCTACCTAGATTACCAGAGATTACATTTATGAAGAGAAAATAGATGCAGGAGGATGCTGATGAGGCTTCCAATTTATGCATTATATAGGCCAATATTACTTAAACAAACTAAATAACAAAATTGCAGTCATCATGATTCAGACTAAACAATGAAGCCTAACTAAAAAGTTGCTTGGTTTTTTTTTTTTTTTTTTTTTTTTTTTTTACAGTATCTCAAAGACATATCTTAACACTATGAATCAGAGGCCTTGAAAGAGACTTGTGAACTTTCCCCTTAAAAAGAAAATTTGTATATTTCACCAAAAGCATGAATGTTTTGCTTTATTTTTAAACCTTCTCAGATTTAGAGGCTTGTATAAGTTGTTTTTCACTTGAGTTATTTGAAATATCACATTCAGATCTGTATGAGCTCCATCACTTGACATCAGAAGATCTCATGCAAGAAATGCCAACAAAAGTTAATTCTTAACCTGCATTGGACATGCTTCCATATATTATCCGTCATAACAACTCTACCCATATTTTTTGTTGACCATTTACTGCACTATTACCTTAACCTCAGCTAAAAATAAATCATAACAGAGTTGAGAAAATCCTTAGGGGTGAGGATGATCTAAAAAAAAAAAACAAACCCCAAAACAAAAAAAAAAAAACAACAAAACACACACACACCAAGAAGCAGCATTCAGAAAACACACTGAATAATGTGAACGCAGCAAGCACCACAGTCAAAGGGAATTTACCTACAAGACTCCTTTTCTTTCCAGTTAATGTGAAAAAAAAGGGAGGCAAGGAACAAGAATTGTAGAGACAAGCACAGGACAAAGATAACATGAAGAGGCTGCATGTGGGAATGAAGCAGACTGCCAAAGCCCAACCAAACATGTAGGAAGATCTCTGACCATCTAAAAACTCCTCTCCTGCAATTTCTGCCATAGAGAAGAAGAAACTTCCTTCAATTTTTCATTTCAAAGCACTTTTAAAACATCACAGGAATCATTTACACAGCAGTCCAGTAGCACAATACTCTGCTCCAGATATGTTTCAATAACAGATGCCAAAACAGGATCTGCAAGGAATATTAATTGTGCAATCATAGATTTGATAGTCTACTATGTGTTTAATCAGTTTAACCCATAAGAACCAATTGCATAATCAATTGTATAGACTTGTGCATATTTTTTAAAAACGTCAGCTATTTCTGATGACGTAACAGCTGCATTTTAAAAGCCAAAGAGCTCCAAATGTATGAAGCTATATCATATAAGAGCGTATGGTTGTTAACACAACTTCATTGTTGTTTACAGAACTCAAAAGAACATGATACCGAAAGTGAAACTGAAAGTGAAACAGAAGAAAAAGTGTCATATCAGTATTCCCCAACCCCTTTACTGACTCATTAGTGATAATTTTTTTTGGGGGGTGGGGGAGGGAAGTGTTAAACGGGGCATAATCCAAATTCTCCTCACAATATCAAAAACAACATGGGAATTTTTAGCCTTAATGTAGTTTTCTTCAGAAAGAAATTCATTATGATCACCTTTCTCAACTTTCAAAAGTGTTCCACCTGCCCACCATAAATTATTGAACCAAATTTGTTATTATCCACTGCAACATTAACATGGAGAAAAACCACAGGTCTGAGAAAAACTTTGTTCATTAATCCATTTAGTTAATCCCTGCTTTGTCTGGCATCTCAAATAGTGGCCAAGAGCTAAAACTGTGGCTTCATCTTTTGTAGTACTTTATACCCAACTCAGACATATTCTTGGTCATGACATTAGGCTATATCATTTTGTAAACCTGGTATTTTAAGTGATGAACCCAAAACATGATTTCACTCACAAAGCAGAATCTGAACAAATCTATGACAGATATGCAGATTATTCATCATCCCCATATTTTTGGCGGGAACTGGCTCCCAAATTTAAAAGTCAGCTACGAAGTTAACATGCACTTTTGCACCTATCTGTTCATTAAAACATTCTTGAAACATGCAAATTTTAAACAAATGGAAAACACTGATTGTTCAGCACAATAGTGAGGATTCTGCTTTGAGGCAAATTATAACAGTTTTTAATTGCACGTAACAGAGCAGCTACTTCCATGATTTGTAACACGCAACAACCCAGGTTTCTGGCAGCAGACCTTACACCTTGAAGTGAAGAGTCTTAAACAGTTTAAGCGTTCACATTTAGAATGGATTATTTTAGCCACAATCACAGATTTATGTTGACAAGTGTCAGCAAGCTTTTGTGAATCACCATAGTTTATAACATTAGACTGATGATGGTTTTTCATCAATTCCTCATGACATGCAGTTGCCCAACATTTTCCAGAAAAAAACTATTAAAAAATTGCATTCTCTTTCAGATGCTGCTTTTTCTACAAATAAACTGATTTCAAAACAAAAATACCCAGCTGAAAACACTAATTAGCTTTCTTGCTTCCATGTGTTTCCTTATATTCACACTTTGACATTCATTCTGAAGGAATTTCACAAATTTCTGTATCATAAATATAAAACCACTGTTAAAGCCATGCTATAAACGTAATTCACCAATACACTTGAAGTACCTATTGACAATTTACTTTAAAGAAAAAACATACAAACATTGAAACTGACCAAATTAACCAGCAATTCTGTTACTGCAGCTCTTTGTTTAAACCTTTTTCTAAGGTCTCAAGTATTTAAGAAGGTACCTCAGGTTAATTTGAAACACTCAAAATAAGAGAGAAACTGGAAATCGGTAATACTGGAAAAGATTAGAGTAGTAGTTGATGTAGGTTGTGAGAGGGCAAGAATTTGTAAAAGCAAAATGCATACCCTTTTTTATCTCAAGCCACTAACTAGGTTTCTAAAACATCAAACCAGAGTATCTTATTATTTGCTTGCAGTAAACAGGGAACAATATCTGCTTTCCTCACACATGGATCACACCCTTGTTCATTACCTTTTTGTAGAATAATAGTAACAGTCTAACAAAGACATGGCAGCAAAGAGAACAATGTGATTACACACACAAAAGCAGGTATAAATAGTTCCTTCTGTGAGCATCTTCTAGAGCAAAACTTGAAATAGCATGTTTGGCTCTTACATAAGACCTAAAAAACATGGAGGCCACAAACAAAGAGTATCTCTAAAGAAATATTTGAGACATGTAAACTCAAAAGAAGCAGCTGCTTGTAGAGCAGAATGCTCCCTTTAACTTAAGATGAACACTAACAAAGCAACGGATAACCTCTCAACTGTGGATTATTCTGAAAGCAAAGCTGAGTTAGGCAACCCATCGCTTAAAGCATAAAGAAAACAAAATAATCAGAAATGGCAGGATCAAGATCTCCCTGACAGAAAGGACAATGTTACTGAAATGCCCTACAGTAAAAGCCTTGCAATGGCAAAGGAGATGGATTCAAGTCATTAGCTGCTAGCATCTGATCTTTCCAAGAACACTTAACTCTTCTACTGCAAGGGAATTCCTCAGGCAGATACCAAAAATACCGCAGTAAGGACCAGATTTAGACTCCTCATTACAGCAAAATGTTGGCTTCCAGTAGGAAAAGCTGTCCTCTTCTGTTAGAACTTTACCTTTTCATTGGCTGGTGAACAATGGAAAATGGATTTACAGTCTTTCTGCATCTGAGAACTTATTTTTAGAAGGGCTGTTGTAAACGAGGAGAGCTTGTCTGTTAAAACAGCGTTCCTGCAACCCAAATCCACTCTAGAAAGAGAGTCACTGTCCAGGCTGAAGTCAATATGTTCTTAAATTGCTTTTATAAGCTTACTATTATTTTTGGAATAAGTTACCAGCAAACAAAATACAGCAAGAAAATGTTTACTTCATAAAGCCTCCGAGAAATCAATGTTTTCGATTTTGAATCTAATGCTGTTACAGCCAGAAGGTCCATTACCCAAAGCAGGAGTTTCAGAGCACTTTTTTTTCGCTTGGACATATATGAGTTGAGGAAAACAATGTTCTCCAGTTCCAATAAGGCCAATGTATCTAAGCCTTATTTCTCATTACCCAACATTTGGAATTAATCAATACCACTGTGCATTACTGCGGTTTCCACAAACAGCGAATATGCTAGACACCTTCTATTAGAAAGCGCTGGATGTAAAATGAACATTAAAGTAACAAAACTCAGGAGACTGCCATCAGGATTCAGGCACTTATTTCAGGCAGCTCATTCTTCCTCTTACAATCCATCTTATACAAGATTCAAACCTCTCTGACAGTGCTCCTCTTCCTCTCATCACTGACAATACAGGAAGAACAAGTCAGGTGGCACAAATGTGGAATTTAAACAGATCCGGGATATAGATGTCTTCCTTTAAATCTTGTTAAATTATACAACGAAGCGCCCAAATATACTTTCACTAGTTGTTTCTCCCCATTTCATTTAGGCTTAGATGTAGAATCTAAGGAACATTTGAAAAATACGAATCTAAATGTTATGTTTATGAAACACTTTTCGAATCAAGAATAGCATCACTTCCCCAAAACCAAGACCAGGTTATTTTTATAAAGTTACTATAAGAAAAAGATTTAATGTTTCAACCCCAAATCTACTGACTTGCTTTAACAGCTGCAGATAAAGACATTGTCTGTATCTAAATCTGTAAACAGTGGGGAAAATGTTGTAAGAACAAGCATGTTTTTAATTTATACAGGCAAACACATCTGGCTGGGAAAGTTTATCAAGTTTAAAATCTGGCTCTGTGGGAACACAATATTTGTGTCCAATGTGCAGCACACATCCATACAATATGTAAAGACAGATGTCGTAAGTAACACATAACTGCAATGCTTTCATTCTTGCCATTTCTTAAATTCCTTTTAAAACAGCATTCCTCTCAGTGAGAACATGTATTTCTGGATGTTACCCTGAAACATGTTAGCTGGGAACCTGTTCTAAATTAAGATGAAAAGATGCTGGATTAGAAAGTATTAGAACTAGATCACTTCAGGCCAACTGTTCTCCAAGATTTATTTACAGACTAATATGCGATGGAGAGCATACAAACCCTTCAAACTTCACATAGACTACAGCAAAGAGCAGATTACAACTGCCCAGAGGTGCACTCTTATGGTTCTTCCACAGCTTGGCAGAGGAAATACAGCTGCATAGGGCAAACAACCATAGGCCTTCCTTCCATCGCTGCAAACTTTTGCTTGCTTTTAAGCGAACAAATATTTTCTTCAACATGCAGAGAAGTAGGTGAGAGAAAAAAAAAGAAAAAGAAAGAATAAAAACCACCCCTGACTGAAGCAAGTTAAACACAGATAGCAAGAACAGGCTTACATTATTCATCATTTATCCCACCTACAGACATTATCTCATATTAAAAACACAATACAGGAGGGACACCTAATACTCCAAAGAATAAAATCTATTTTCCATCCATTTTCAAGAGACATATGAACTTGAGGTTTCACATTTCCTTCCCCTGGTACCTACTTTCAAACGTACTAAAGCGAAGACAAGATTTGCCCTTCCTTGTGGTTCTTCCAAAACAGGACTCTTGGATTTGAAAAACTGAAATTATTGCCTTACAGAAGCAGACTCACTACATCACCTTGCCACTGGTACCAATACAGAAACACTCCTTGCAGTATCAATCCAAAACTTTAACTGCTAAAGACATTAGCATGGAAGAAATCTACTGGAAATGAGACTGTCAGCGTTCAAACACAGCACGTTTTTTGTGTGCACAGGAGCAGCTCACACAGTGTGTTTTCTGCACAAAGGAAAAATAAAATTAACAGACAAGATTGCTGAAACCTAGCAGTGAGAAGGATCTAAGACACTTCTCTTAAGAGGACTATCCAGAAAAGTTATGAGTATTTTGAATCCCCAGGAAAAGCATGTCATTGCACTGAAACATTCACAGACATAGTTTAAATTGTCAAACAGTACAATAGCACAGAAAGGAATGAACATCTTGTCAGAAAAGATAATGAGTATCTGAGAGAAGATTATGCTGCTCAGTATACTGAAAACAACCAGATCCAGCATGTGTTTCTTTACCGCTGGGTTTCCAACTGATACCACTACATATCCGCAACGAAAGCTCTATGAATATTTCAAGAGGAAAGGGCAAAGAGTTGACAGAAGTCCATCTAAGCTGCTCTATTATTTCCACTGTGAAAGACAAGTCTTTTCAAAGCCCTTAAAGTTTCAGAATATTATTTTATGTAATTAGGGTGTTAAAATGCACACATTAACTTAGTAAGTTACTAAAGCAATCCTTAAGCATAAACGGAAGACAACGCTCTGTCTTCATCAATAGAAATATGTAACACAAATATGATTCACTGTGTATAACTCAGAATTTTATAGACTATTAAATCCTTTGCTAAACAAACCCATGATCTGAGCAAGAATCAAACAAAAATAAAATAATAATAACTAAAAAAAAATAGTCAGACAGCATGGACTATCTACTGAGGCTGAGATCCTTCAACTGTTTACTTATAAACAAATTAAGGAAGAAAAAGAAGAGGTCATACTTTCACATGACCTTAGAAGGTCATACAACATGTACTTTACGCAAACATCATGTGGAATGGAAACACCATAGCCACATTAGCTTTTCTGAAGTCCCTTTACTATACAGTTATCTCATATTTTTAAGGTTAAATTCTCATATCCTCAAATTTATGCTATTTACTTTCACTGATATGAAAGGAATGTTTAAAAAAAACAAACAAAACCCACCAAAACACAACCCCAAAACCCCAAGCCACAGGTACTTCACCTCTTCCCCTGGCTCTCCCAATTAATGTTATATTCCTCCAGGTACACCTCCGACTTCAGGATGAGGAACCGCAACCTATACATTAGCTGTATGAGCACGCATAGAAACTTCTGTGTGCACCGACAATACAACCTAACATTTTTATGCTTAAAGTAGGCTAATTGGTTTTCCAAGTCTAGCTCATATGTCCAGAGAATAAAACAAGGAGGCAATACTTTTAATTTCGTCCAACCTCCAAGGACAAGCCCAGTTAAAAAGCAGCATCCATCAAACTCACTTTACCACAGACTCAACAGCTGAAAAAAATCAGTTCTAATGAAGCACATCACGCTGTAAACTGTGTGTGAAAACAAAACGTACAGGACCAATGCAGTACAGCTCTTGTCAACGACGCTTCTTCCACTCGCTCCCTTCATTTATGAACAGATGTTTGCTTTAAAAGGAGCGCCAAACTTCTGAAGGTTTCAATTCCTGTGCTGAAACTGGAAGGAAGGAAGGAGCTGTCGCCATCAAGAAGCCAACTTACTGATGCTGGGAAGGAATCCCAAGGTTTAACCCTTGGTTTAAGGAATTGTCTGCTCTAAGGAAAAAAAAAAAAAAATGAATATTTTGGTTCATCAGGTAGTCACTTATAACAGCCGACTGAAGTGTCAGGACCTAATGAGCATTTCAGCAATTTTAGAACAGTGTTAGTTCTAAGGAAAAAAAGAAAACAACAAAAAAACCCACCCAAAATAAAATCATCGCCCTGCTTCAGCGTGTCATCTTCAGAGGCATTTAGCAACTGACAGGCTTTACGCCCCTTAATAATAATAAAAAAAAAAAAAGGCAAGCTTATCGGGGAAAAAAACAAACCTAAACAGTCAGGACGGCGGAACTTCTCGCACCACACCACCCAGCCCTCCCCCAAAATCGGGGGGCTGTGTATGTGTGTGTGTCTCCTCACCCCACCAGCACCGCCATACCCCGAGTCCGGGGCCCGCCACCGAAGGACAAAGCCTCCCGGCCCCGCCACGGCCCGTCCCCTCGCCCCAGCGGCGGGACGAGCTGAGGGGAAAAAACGCCTCAGAGAAGGGGGAGCGCTGAGGGGAAGCACTAACGGGCTTCACCTTCACCGCCACCGCCCCCCTCCCCCGGGGACGGACGGGGAGCGCGATGCCCTGACAGGCCTCGGCCGCCACAGGCCACCCCCGGAGGGGGGTCCCTCACCCGCCATCGCGGGGCAGGGGGTGCCCTTCCTCAGCCAGGCCCGGGGAAGGGGAAGGGGGGGTGGGCGGGGGGAGCCAACCGCTTGGCGGTAGCGGCGCCGCCGTCCCTTACCTGCAGACTGCGCGGGGGGCGGCGGGCATGGCGGCGGGCAGGGAGAGAGTGTGGAGGGAGAGTAGAGGGAAGGAAGGGAGGGAAGGTAGGTAGGTAGGTAGGAAGGAAGGAAGGAAGGGGAGAGGGGACGCGGTCGGTTATCTGAGGCCTCCCGCGGTAACCGCCATAGAGGGGGAACCCATGTCACGGCGTCAGGAACCGCGTCGCTTCACGGCCCGGCCCCCTCCCGGCGGCCACCTCCTCCTGTGTGTCCTCCCTCCCCCGCCACCGCCACCGCCCACTTGGCCTCCCGGCAGCCAGCGCGCCACAGCCCCCGGAGCCGCCACGCTTCCAGGGGCGGCCAGGCGGGGCGGGCACGGAAGTAAATTAATAATAAACGAGCGAATAACGCCGCTGCGGTGACACCTACCTCCCCCCCCTCCTGCCGCCGGGTAAGGTAGGCGGGGGTTGAACCGCGCCGCCGCCGCCATCTTAAGTGCTGGCAAGTCCCCCTCCCCCCAGCGCGGAGCGGCGGCCATCTTGGACGGGGTGGGGGGCGGACGGAGGGTTGCGGCGATGCCGTGGCCGCCATGTTGAGCTCGGGAGGAAGAGGGCAGCGCCGGGTTGCGGTGTTTTCCGTGCCCTGGCGTAAGCAATATAAGGTGTTTTAATTTTAAAAAGCAATTTTTTTTTTAACTTTCCCTCCAGGGGTGTCACGTGGGCTGCGCCAGGTTGAAGCCCTGCGCTGGGGCTGCCTTGCGGCCCGTGCCCGGGGCTCCTGTTAGGGGATCCCGTGAAGGGGGGCCGGGGTCGGGCGGGAGTTCGCCCGCGGAGAGGCGCCAAAACCAGGCGGTGACATAAAAAAAAACCAAAAACACAAACCTGCCCCATCCGACATAAAAGCGGGGAATTTGGGGGCGAATCCCCTTCTTGCAGCTGGCCGGCGGGGCGGGGGGGTGCCGGGAGGAGAGGCGGCCGGAGGGCTGCCCTTCTCTCCAGGGAGCCCCGGCAGAGTCCTGCCTGCGCTGTGGGAGGGTTTAATTTCCAAGTCTTGAGGGTTAAGCTAATATTTCTGCGTAGGAAATTGTTTAGTGCAAAGTTTCACCCCTTTGATGTCTAGGGGGGTGGGAGTAGTCTGATCCCATATGTCTGATTCCGCAACCCTGTTTCCAAATCCGCCTCTGGAAGGGGCTGCCATACCACTCGTTCCACTTTTTATGTCTCCTTGTGACCAGGGCTAAGTTCCTTCAGCTGCAGAGTTTGCGGCACGCTTTGTCCAGGTGGAGTCCCTGTGAGCCTGTCTGCATCGCACCGAAGCCTCGTCGCCGCTGAAACCTCGCCTGCCCAAGTGAACCACCCTCAGAGAGTAGTGTGGTACGAATTTGTTTCTGGAAAAATAGATTCCTGCGTGCCTGAACCTCATAGGTGAGGTGTGCATAGGCCAGTGGCAAGTGCAACGCCAGTCAAATCACGCTGTAGCTTTCTACAGTTTTGTTTGGTTGTTGGTTGTGCAAAATCTGTAAAAAGAAGTAAAAAGACCGTCAAAAAAAGACATCCAGGGAAATACTCAATTTTTAAAAATAACTTTATATATATGTGTCTTATTTCGCCTTTTTCCCAAGGAGAAAATGGTTTGACCTCACAGGTGAAAGAACGTTTACAGCAAAACCACTAAAATGAAGTAATGGGAAATAACAACACATGCATGCTTCCATTTTTCAATTATTATTTTTTTTTTTCTAATACCTGTTTACGCTGTACTGGTGATTATTGTCAGAACTACCAGGACATGAGGTTGTTAAAAATGCATAATGTGGTTTTAAATAATGTGCAAAGCCTGCCATTCATCCTTTGGCAGTAGTGAACTGAACGTTGTACAGCAGTTACAACATGCTGGCAAATTACAATAATAAAATAGTTATCAAAGTGTAATATTAAAGCTTTGTTCCTACAGAGGCTTGAGCAAACACACGGTAGTTCAGCTGAGGAAGGCTTAAAACAAGGCTACTCATAGAACTTTTCATGTTTGAGTTAGGTTTGTGGAATAAAAATGCCTCAAATGCATTTAAGAGTAATTATAATTAGTCTTCTAATTTAATAAGCAATCTAAGGCCTTTATGAACCACAGGGAAATTATATTGCTAATACAATGTGTCTGTTACATTAGGAATCTGTTACAGTAGCTGAAGATAATAAAAGGTGACTATTAATGAGGCTGGGTGACTATTAACGAGGCTGTATGAGTATTACATTTTGCCACCTGGTGGCTGTTTTCTTTTTTTCAGTTTAGTATCAGAAATGCAGCGTAAAGCTTGTGCTGACCTGGCAGGACAGAAGGCGAAGCAGTGGGGGAACAGAAAGGTAGGGCAATTTAGCAGTCAAATATCTTTGACCTTCACCCAGTGTACAACAACATGTTTTAGAAATAGTAAGGGTGCAGAGAGGAATCTGTAAAAACAGTGAAATACTTTGTTGTAAAGTATCAGACAAACTAGATCGTTTCTTCCTATATCTGGCAGTAGCCATTAAGTTCCAGGGGCCCAAAATATACCTCAGTGTGTGGTGTTAGTCCATGAAGAATTGTTTCCTGTACCACCTGTGTTCAGTCGATGGTCATTGGCCATGAGTGTTAATCATCTTATGGCAACATTGTAAATAATATAATCAGAGGAGGTAATTTAACAATTATCTTCTGTTATACAGCTGATGTATCAATGGTTTGAACCAGCATGCAGAATAAACACACTGCCTGTAAACTTGCCAGACAGCAACCTGAGCCCTAACACCCTCAAAAAAAAAAGTGTAAAGCCCTTCTGTGGAAAAGACGAAAGCCACAAGCACAACCATGTACCACAGAGAGCCAGAAAAATCAACCGTGTCAGTAATTAGGTCCTAGAATAGAAGGAAATTTGTTAAGTAAAATTCCCAGATGATTTGAGGAAGTGACTCACATCCTAAGCTACAAAGAAAGGCAGAAAATCCCTCCAAATGGTCCCTGCCAGTTTGACCAGAGGGAAATTTCCTTCTCTGGTGGTATTCAGTAGTTCCTAGGACCAGAAGCTTTAATCAGTATGCAGTTTTGAGTCTGTAAAATTAATTTTACTTGAATGCAAGATCAGATGAGAAGTAAGCGTTCCACATTAAAAAAAATGAAGGTGATCTTCGCTTAGGCATAGTGGGAATGATTGACAAGATGTGTGGGATTTCTTTAGTCACTCCTGCGTAAGCTGTGCTGGTTGAAGGAGATTACATTTGCTTACGAAGGCAGACTGACTCTTTATAATAGCATTAGCCATATTATGTATTAGTTCTGTGAAATGGAATCCATGGGTTACAACACTAATTTCAAGGTTATATTTTCAACATATGAAAGTTGCTTTTACAGAGTTGCATGGATTGTAAACACTGTATGGTATTTGGACATTATTCTAGAGTGGTGTTCTATCCATTTTCAAACGTACAGTGTGTGTTTGTTGTTGTGTTTTGTTTTGTTTTGTTTTTTTTTAAGCATATACTTCCAAGCAATTTATTTTCTTGCAGCATGGTGAAAAAACGTTCTGATTGAGATATCAGTCTCAACGTGAAGGCCCTCTGCATAACGCAATAGAAGTTTTAAGTCAAGCAGGACTGGTCTTGGTAGCTCCGAGGGCCGGCCTTGACTTGTTAGCTGCAGCAAAGCGGCTTTATCAGTCGCTGCTGCTGAGTCCTAAACTGTCAGGAGAGGGCGCAACCATCCTAGAAGTCTCAAATGGAAAAGGGTAGCGTGGTGTGTCGAGATGATTTAGAAGGGCTGTCTCCCAAAAACCCGCATGGTCTGGAGGCTCAGACACTCCTCCTGGGTTTGGAATTGAGGAAGGCAGGGAGAACTTGTTATGGTCTACATGCATGTCCTTCATAACACTTAGTCATTCATAATTCTGAAGAAAATTGAGTATTTATAGGGAAACAATTACACTTTTTATTTCTCATTTTGGAGTTTACAACGTGATTCCTGGATGTAACTTTTAGTTATACTATAAGATGTACCATATATTCTGTAGTGTAATGCAGAGTATCTTCTGAAAGATGTTGGTTTGATAGCAGTGGATAGTGCAGTTCTTGTTCTTTTTTCTTCTTTTTTTTTTTTTTTTATTTCAAAAGTATGTACAGTGCAACATGGCTCCTGGCAGTGCAAGCTTTTTCTGGCTTCCCCACTCAGTGTATGGGGAAGAAACTTGCTCTAATCAAAGACTAGATAAATCTTCAAACTTCAGGCAGTTTGCTTCCCTCTCTGCTGTTTCTGGCAGTGCTGCTGAGCAGAAACTACATAGTTGGTTTTCTGAGAAATTATCATGCTTGATTTTTCTGTCTTTTTTTTTTTTTAATTCACAATTGGATCGGACATTTTAAGGTTTGAAATTATCCATAGCATGAATTTAAAATGGTCTTTGGATCTACTAAATCATTTCATTTCACTAGTGCCAAAGGCTTTCATTTGTGCTATTATCAGTGCAATGCTAACTACTTAAATTTTTCTGTGGAAATGAAATATAAAAAAATCAAGCAAATTGAAAACAGGAAATCAAACCATTGCAATTTATCTTCACAGAAAGTTTTGACTTTTTCCCATCCTGATGAGAAACTGAATTGGAACATTTCTCTGAAATGTTTTTAATTCAGTAAAACTGCATTTATCTTAGACCATTATAGCTGAAATAACCCCTGCTACTGCGTTATTGAGCAGAAAGAGCTTGTCTGACTGAATTCACCAATCAGCCTCAAAAGCTTTACATGAAAATTGTTTGTGGCTGTGGTTTCATAAGGTGGGCATTATCAAAGCTAGCTGAAAGACTAATGCGTGCTTTCTGCTGGCTTCTAAATGAGCAACAGTTAGTAAAAGAAAAATTCTGCAGCTAAGTTAAACAAAGCTGCAACTGAGCAGAGAATGAACTAAAGCAGCCTCTTACTAAACTCCACTGCTGATCTGTCCTTTGGCATCAAAAGGTGGCAAAACAGATCTACAAGCAGCTGATGCTTGTTTCTTTGAGCCGTGTTTGGTGCCCTGAGCTCCATCCAGAATCAGTGCAGACTGCCTGGGTCTTCCAGAGGGCACTGCAGAACTCTTGTCTGCATTAGAGCTGAGGGAGCTGGGAGTGCCTCTTAGCCCCAGGGCATTCCTCAACCACATCAGGGACCCCCTTGTGAAGAGCCCATCTGGATCTGTGAGCTGGCTGTGCAGCAGAGATTCTGAAGATCCCCGTTCTCTGCAGTTCTAACAGCATCTGAGTTAATTCCTGCTCCATGTGGTCTCCACATGTCTCTCTGCTGACAGGGAAAAGGACTTGCTGAACCTGGCCTCCCCATGTTAAGTTAGCTGTTAGATAAACCCTATGTGGTGGTCTCTGCTTCCTCCCAGGGCTATAGTACCTCTCAAATCTTTTCAAAGACACTGAGATACTCTTCTAAACATCTCAAATGCCCACGTCTTCTGCATCAGTGCTACTTCCTTTAGCATTGACCTCTGGGCATGCAGAATGACCAGGCACTGGTTTCTCTTGTTTTGGGAATCCAACAAAGGTGTCTTAGTTTTTCCCAGCTCTTCAAGGAAGGGACTGTCTCCATCTATTCTAGTTGCACTGGCCTAAAATGTAAAACATTGTAGGAGATATTTTAGATGCAACATAAAAATCTTCTGTTTGGAGTGCAAGTTTGTTACTGTTTTATACAAATTTCCCTAGCTATCTTTACTGGACTCATAATTATGAAAGCTACAAGGCATTACTACAGCAGCAGCCCGTGTTCTTGTGATTCACAGACCATTAAAACTCCCAAAATTGTCTTTAAACAATCCTCAATGTGTTAACGACAAAGAACTCTATGTAGTTGCAGAAAACGGATGAAATGGCAGTTATTTTAGCGGAGTCTTAGGAATCTCCTACATCTGAAGGGCATGTAGATTCTTTGATTTTTAGCTCAGACTTATTTGGGCGAAGATACGGTTGCTGACAACGGAGTTTGTTGGGAGGTTTTTTTGGTTTGTTTTGTTTGTTGTTTTATTCTAAGAAACTCCTTTCGGAGTCTCAACCACATTTGCAGCTCACTGGGAGCCTCTAATGAACATCCAGGCTCACATTCTTGCCATCTGAGGGCTACCCAGTGGATTAACCCTCACATGAATGTCAAAACAGCTCCATTTTTCCTGCCGTGGTCTAGACCACATCCTCAAAGTGGCAGAAGTTAATGACTTCAGTGTGGCAATACTACACATGCACATACTCTCAACATATTTTTATATGTAACTCATCAGCAGCATGTGCAAAGTGTATTTTAGTGTGTGTGCATTTTAATGACAGCAAGGCTTGTCAGAAAAGGCAATAGACAAACCAATGTAGTAGGCAAAAACTGGCAAGCTGTTGGCAGTGCTGGCGTGTTCAGGTGTGAAGGAGATATAACAAACTTTAAAATGAGTGCAGGCTGAAAATGATCTGACTTCAGCCCTAATGTAATTGTGTTACTCAGGCAAGCAGAGAGGAAAAAACAGCTCACAAGTGTATCAGCCCAGCAAGCTATGGACAGCCAAAATGATGTACAGGCAACACATACTATTTCCTCCCAAGGCTGACAATACTTCCTCATTCTAGAAGGTGGTATTGTGCGAGTACCTCAACTGTCAGCAGGAAAGCAATATTTCTAGTGCACTCAGTAGCAGAGCAAACCTTTTCAGGGTGACTGATTGTTTTTTTTTTTTCCATACAGGCTATAAATGCAGAAAGCCAAAAAGAGAAGAAATCAGACTTATTCATTTCAAGACAGTACCTTGCCTTTAAGAGGCCTGGCTTGTGAGTTTTGTACATTTAAGATGAAAAGTGCTAAAATTGTTTGAAGACCATTATTCTGTTTTAATGATCCAATTTATTTATTGGATAAAGGTGAGTTGATTTCCATAGCCACCCTCCTTCCTTGTGTTTCAGCTGCTCTTTGTGATGACAGGAGTCAAGAGCCACCAAACACCCTTGTAGATCAGCTGGTAGGAAATTCAGAGGGACAAACTACTAATTCTGTGTATGAGCACTATTACAGCAGTCGCTTGCATACTGAGCTGTTCAGGGTAAGAAGATATATGCCCATAATCTCTATTAGCATCTATTTTTAGGCGGTTTTGTTTTGGTTTTTTGTTTGTGGTTTTGTTTTTTTTTTGAGGTTTAGGAACACTGAAACTTACATCTACAGCTGTTTTATATATATATATGTGTGTGTGTGTGTATATAAAAAAAGACCTGCAATATCCTGTTGTAATCTCACAAGTTAATTTCACGTCTGTATGTCAGTGAAATTCAGGTGCCTGGTTCGGATGTTTTGGACAAGTTTTCCTCATGAACCGTTGTTGTGTGATTGGCAGTGATGCATATCAATACAAATAATTTGAGATTTTTTTTTTTCCAAGGATCATGCCCTTTTCTTTTTACAGTGAGTGACAAAATGTCCATTAAACATAAGTGAAAGTAGGATTCAGTTCCAGGCTTTAAAATGGAAATGGCTGTGTTTTTTCTGGGTTAATGACAACTTCTGTCTCAAATGCAGCTGCCACAAAAGGAAGGTGGTTTCTTTTGCAGATATTTGTCAAAATTCTCGTTGTCTTTCAGACTCATATCTGATGCCTGTTTTCAGTACCACATATGTCAATTTTACCCTCTGTCATATTTTCCTGCAGTGGGTTTGCTTTCTTGATCTATGTTCATTGAGATGCAAAGCATCTGGGAAGTAGGCACAAAGCAAGGGTAGATCTCAGGAAAATGAGATTGCTTTCTGGAAAGCTCTTATAGGAGAAATATATGAGATTGGCCATATCTGGTCCTAAACTACCTGACAGGGTTGTTGTCATAGGTAAATTATAAACAAGAAGACAAAATCTAGAGAGAAAGTACCATGCTCCAAATAGCCAAAATGTTGTTGAATACTGACAGCTAGTTGAAGCCCTAGCTGCCCCAGAGTCCTGCATGCAATGCACCAGCAGTCAGGATGAGACCCTCACACAGAGGGGTCCCCTGCTGTTATCTCACAAGCAGAAAGAAGCAAAGCTGAACCCCTGACATTTGTACAAGGAACAGGCAGAATGCGGGAAGGAGCAGGCAGAAGGGAGTGCAGAGAGCTGGTCAGGGAGGATGACAAAGGCTAGCACAAAGACAGCGGGGCAGATGGGGAGGTGATGTCCAACCCCCACCCCTTCAATATCCAGGACCAGTCAGAGGTCTCTTGAGAGCAGCCAAACGGGCTCTGTTGCCACAAGGAGAGCTAGGAAAGATGAGATTAGGTAAATCCAGGTGCCTGAGAAATCTGTTTAAATTCACCAGGCTCTAAGTAGGAACCTTCTCTCTAAATTGTGCCTAACTGGGTTTCAGTGCTTGGGAAACAGTGCTGTCCCTAAGCCAGCTCCTTGCTTCTAGTAAGTAAATATGATTCCAGCAAGCTTACATGGTATCACTGATGTCCTCTGCAGGAGCCCTTGCCAGGGGGCGTTTCCCCTTGCCATTCCCTGCATGTCTCTACACCAACCGTACAGTCTACGTGCAGCCCGTGTCATTTCAAGGGAGATAATGTACATCTTAGCAGGGAGCTGCAGCCATCCCATCTCTAACCTTATTGAACTCAAGGGGTGTGCGTTAGTGGTGAATTTGGCTTATGGTTTTCAGTTTTTAACCACTGAACTGAAAAAAGTTTAATAAGCACAATAAACCTATCAATTTATAGGGTCTAGTGCTTGTTGCAAGGAGCCTCAATTCCCACCGTAGCTGAGAGGGCTATTTTAGAGCACCAGCTTGGACTCTGTACCCTCATCTGGCCAAAGAGGGATCTGAGATCAAATCTAGATGTTGAGGAATTCTCATACCCCCATGCTTCCATGTATGTGGTGCTAGTGAGTTGGAAACATGGCTCCAAACAGCACCAAAAACTCCAAGATCCCTCTTCCCAAGACAAGCTGATTGCCGGATATTTCAAAGGAACAACTTTGTCTTGATTTTCCTACATTTATGGAATTGTTTATAATGTAGGCCACAGGGTATTTGCTGTTTGCTTGGTCAGATGTAAGTCAGCAGTTCAGTGGATTTAAATGAAAGGCTGATGGTGACTTACAATCGGTTTGCATGGAAATGGCATTGGGCCAGTTGTGGAATGTTATATGAGCAGAGCAGATGTAATTATTTCCAAATTTGGCCACAATCCATATTTTATCCATATTTAACCATATTTTGCTGCAAAGGGGCTTGTCTTCTTTGACAAGAAATCCCCTAGGCAGAGAGCATATCCTCAGTAACTCACTGTTTATCCCATACTGGGTGGAGTTTCCAAATTCTCTTCTGTGGAGGAGCCAAGATGCATGACCCTTGCTAGTGATGCAGCTATCTCCCAAAATCAGGCCTCTGTCTCCTTGGCAGCCTGTCTCACTTAGGAAACGCTGCAGCTTATAAGATAATTCACAGTTCTCTGAGCAGCAACTAATTCTTGATACAAAACCTGTTGGCAATAGCCTGGATTTTTTTAAGGAGCAAAGACTTCTATGCATATCATCACATGGAGCAGGAGGGAGTTACAGGAGCACTGTAGAGATCTCTCACCAGTCAGGTGCTTGTTCTGCTTATTCAAACAGATGGTGGAATGTGAACCAACTTACATTAAAAAATAATGTAGGCATTTTAGCACGTGACCGCCCCCCCTCTAGCACATCCTCTTGTACCTTCTGGGATCATTTTATCTGACTTGTGCTGATGGAACTGGGTTGCTATCAGATGGCCCTTTGCAGAGTTGCTTCAGGATGAGGAAGATGTAGACTGCACTTGCTGCAAAAGCTGGTGCAAATTGACCTATTCTTCTCTTCTCATAGCCAGCCAGTTGGGGATGGATGGTGTATTCACTTTGTGGCTGCAGAGCCATGAGTATTCTGATCTCTTTTCCCCTTATAAATGTCTTCAGATGCAGTTTGACAGCAGGTTACACTGAGAAGATTTTTCCACTCTGCAGTTCTACACCATCAAGACATGCTTAAATTATCCTACAGGCTGTGCCTTCAGAGAGGCCTCTGTTACTTACACATCTCTGGTTTTGGCTGACAATTTATATGCTGTTACTAGCTAGGCCACTTCTCTGGAAAGTCCCCCTTTCTCAATCTGACAGAGATGCAGGCAGACACAGCTACAATTCTGTGCTACCTAAAGAAACCCAGGGTGATAACCCTCTACAAAGCATGACAAAAAGTCACTGTGTGCTCAGGTTTGCCTTGGGGCTGGTTTGCTTTTACAGAGCTGGACCAGTTTCTCTTGAGTCAGATTCTGTTATATGCAAGGTACTGTGGTGCCTTTAATTCAGTTTAAGAGTGAATCAGATAGGTTTCTTCCCCCTTCACAATTATTACCTTGTTATTGCTCTGTTTGTTAACGTGTATTCTGGTAGCATTGCACAGCTACCAGCATGCCCCAGGGCCCAGTGCAGTAAGTGTCCGTGGTGTGTTTTTCTCTCCTGATTATGTAGGAGGAGTTGTTGCTGCATTATAAACTTATCTCTACATGTTCTCAAGGCTTATTCTTGCCTGCAGAAAACTTCATACCCAAAAAGTGTCAGGCCTGGCTTTCTGTGGGATAGGCTGGACTGATACACCCTGAGCTGAAAGATGACTGTTTCTTTATCTGCACTGGGATTGATATGAGGGAGCAGATAGGTCAGAGCTGTGTTGGACCCCAGCCTAATGCTGGCCCTAGGTAAGGCTCCACAGCAGTCTCGAGGTTTCCCTTGGGAGTCATAATTTGGTTAGAGTAAATGTGATGGTGAATGAATGAGTCCCATGAAGAACAGGAAAGAATCTCTGCAGTTGTGGCAGCTGGCACTGATGTGTGGAAAATACATAGCATTTGTGTGAGCTTTTGAGTACTGATTTTAATCCCATGTTTCTTTCTGGCTGATCTAATACCTTGATGTTGAATTCAACCATTTCACATCCCAAGAAGCAAACATCGCTACCATAGGACCTTCAGTGCACGAAGGTGCTGTTTGCATTTCCCATTGCACTCGTATCACTCAGCTATGAAAAAAACAGAATCACTCTTTTACCAGGGCAATGGTTGCTGGAAGAGAGGGGTCTCCCAAGGGATTATAGGTTGTAAATTTCTCTATTGGTAGAATGCAACAAGCTGCAGTGATATCTACCTAACACATATATGTAGGCTTTGGACTTAATAGAATTAAAAACATTTTGAAGGTCAGGAATAAATCTGTGTGTGACTGCCTGGATGTATTTACACTTTTCTTGCCAAGGACAAAAAGACAAGAAAGTGATACCTGCTTTTTTGGTGATTAGTATTGCTTGTCTGCATGAAGATTGTTTTATCTGAGGCTTTTGTGCATGGTCTTTTACAGCTACTGGGCTGCTCCTGTGTAAAATTCCTTCAGAGGATACTCCAGAGGAGCCAACTGCAATTAAAACCCAAAAGGCTGTGTCCCAATTGTTCTTAGACATCTCCTCCTTTGACTTCCGTTATCTTTAAATTACATCTTTAGTGCTGTCACTCTGTCAGATTAGAACCACCCTTGCCTAGACCTTTGCCCATGGAAGGTTTAGTACAGCCCTAATCTAGTTAGGAATCTGAAGGTTTTCCCCTCATTTCCTTGGGGTGTATTAAAATGGATTATCCCGATACGAAGAACAGAAAATAGGCAGAAGTAGAAAAAAAAGATTCAGGCTCTGAATCTCAGCTCAAGAGACCTCACCATCCTGAACCCCACTGGCAGTAAAAAATGCCTGTAAATGCAAAGTTTTGTATCTCTGAAGTCTTCATGTTTAAAAAAAATAGATGAGCATATCACTGTCCACCTAGTTTGCAGTCCATCACAGTCTTTAGCCCTAAATCTTTGGTCAGTCTTTAGTTGGACAAAGTAGGCAAGGAATTCAAAGTGAGTAAGAATACATCAGGACTCCTGAGTTTAGCTAAGACTTCATATAAAAATAATATTGTCTTTGAAAATGAAAAGCTTGTGCCCTACATCTGCTGAGCAAGGGGTTTCATGCCCATGTTTTTTTCCTGCGTGCTGGCAGATTCACAAAATGGGATGCATTCTGACTGTGGCTAAATAAGCAGCTGGAGGGCTGTTATCTCTGTGCAGAGACACGAGCCTTTTCCCTTTCTGTTTTCAGGCACTCTGCTCGTTCCCCCTCCTTTGTAGGGGCTGCAGCCTTATGGGAGGGTGAGCACGTTCACATACATCATAGCGTTGGTGCTAGCTGAGCCCGAGCTCAACAAATTGTTTCTGTCCCATTCCCCCAGAGATTGTCACTTAATAATTAATAGCTGGTATTCATACCTTTGGATAAAGCACTGCAAAATACCTGTCAGGCTGACTTGGACTTTGTGTAGCCTGTGATCATTCACCCATCTCTGGCATTCAGCCATTTTGGAGTGATAAAATGTAAGCTATGCACAAAACTGGCAACCCAAAACAGCTGAGGTCAGGTTTGTTTGCTGCTGTAACTTCCTCGACATCAATAGAGTACCAGCATTGTTTCCTCAACATTCAGGAATAGGAGACCACCAAGGACTGAAGGCTGAATACCGAAACATTTAGCATTCCCAGTGCTGTTTGCAAAGAAACCCACTGGCCAAGAGCTATTTGGCAGCTTGGATTCTGAGAAGGTGCTGTTCTGTGTCTCCCTTTATATGCTGGTGCCAAACAGTTCAGAAAGGACAGGGATAAAAAAATTACCCTGTTCAGTCTAAGCAAAATGATAAATCTGCTGTCTTGAAATGCGATTCTGCTTTATCTCGTTTTACTTTTGGCGGTAAGTGGAAGCATGTGGGGTTTTCCTCTTGCCACCTGTTTCTGGCAGCGCAGGACCTGCTTGAAAGCCACTGAAAGTTTCCATAACCAATAATTACTTATAGGAAACTCTGCTCTCAGCAGTAGGGAAAATAATTAAAAATAAATAAAGGTCACATGTTTCTAGAGCTCTTTCCACATCATTTAGTGTTTCTAGTTGATAGAGCATATTGTGTTTCTTACTCCTACGTATAGAAGATGCTTGTGTCACCTGTGGGATGTGAAGAGGGATGTTGTGCAGGCGCTGCCCTCAGTCCCTCAGTTCCTTCCAGGGCTTTTTATTCAGATGTCTTTCCAAGTCTGACAGGACAGGTGAACCCCTGTGGAAGCAGAATTGCAAGTGTTTTCTTTGTTCTGTGAGTGATGCATAACCCTCTGCCTTCAGCACTGAAAGCCCTTTCTGTTCTTCACTTTCTTAGGGTGGTAGTTTCCTTCCTATTAGCAGGTGCTTAAGGAAACATTGAGTCAGCTATCTGTGGCCTGTTGTTTCCATCTCCCTCTATTTTTTAAAAGAACTTTAAACACAGGGTGTGTATGTGCGTGAAGGGGAGATCAGGGATCTACATTTGTGTGTTTGGTAGAAGGCGAGTGTCCTCAAGGTCCCTTTATAAACATTGGAGCTCAGGCCTCTGGAAGACCATTTGAGGGCATCAAAATTGTCTCTGCTAAGTCATCCTCTGGAGAAGTGTCTCTCTTTCCACTGCCTATATAGGCAACCCGCAGAGACCACACTGAATTACGACAGCTGAAATTAGATGCTGCAGAAGATGGCATGAATACCCCTGCAGTTTCAGCTACAACTCACCCGCTAAAAAGCTTCCGGTTTCCCCATTAATGTAGCCACTCAGCTGACCTAAGCAAAAAAAAGCAGTCTTTGCAGAAAAATTGTGCATTAAGCATCAGTCTTTATTGCAACAAATAGCTCTTTTAAATCCTCACCCTAGGAGCTGTTGACACATGTTTGAGTCACTCTACCACCTTCTCCCAATAAACACGTGTGTAGTTGTATTTGTGTATACTAGTTACATGTTGCTGTGGAAGTTTTGGCATGCTGATACGTATCTGCATGCCAACCCTCACAGCCTGTGGCTTCATGGCCGTGTATGGAAGTTCACCTGTGAAGGTATCCAGAATTTCCCTTTGGATCTGTTTGAGGTCTAAACCAAGCAGCTCAGAAGAGGGCAAGTGGAGCTGCTATGTGCCTGAGATGGGTGGCAGTGTCTGGCAGTGAAAATTGTGGCTTCCTGTTTTCAACCTGGCTCACACCACCCTGAATGCCGTGAAGGACGTTTTTTCCTGCCTTGCCCTCTCCAGAACAAGATGTTCCCTGTGGAGTGGTATGCTCTGAGAGGCCAGATCTGGCTATTCCCTTCCAGCACGGCGGTTAGAAAAAGGTGGCTTGAACATAAAGGAAGCCACAAAAGTTATTTGGGGGCTGGCCAGGGGCAGGTGGGAACAGGCTGAGGAGATGGAGGTCTGTTTGGTCTGGTGCCGTGGCTATGGAGATTCAGTGTCTAAAATCCCTTGTGGGGAAGGAATGACATGGAAGGAGACATTGCCTGCAGTTAACTGGGAGGGTTGCTGGAGGCCAGGTGTAGGAAAGCTTGAAAGCACACATTTCAGCATAATTAGAGGCTTTTCTGAAATGAAGATAAAGCTTGATATGTAAAGTCTGTACACTTGGATTTCATGTTGCACTACACCCCCTGGAGTAGGCCTTTATCTTACATTTACATCAGGATGTTAGGCAATATACCAGCACCTGCAATTTACTTTGACTGTGGTGATTGTTCATTCTTACAGTGTGGATTGAAGCCATGTGCTAAAATGTTTTAGAAAAGTTTCCAGTCTGGTATTTGGTCATTAGGTTGAAAAGGACTGTGTACCTTGAAGAAGGTGATAATAAATATGATGAAAGTGTATTCAAAGCCAAATGATGCTGAGAAGGTAGTTTAGGGTCTTCTCTTTATTCATCCACCTATTAAAGGATGAAAGGGCATATAATAAGACAGAAAAGTGGTACATTGAAGGCAGACAGAGAGGAATTTTCTTTGCATGGAGTGTATTGCCATTCATGAATAATATAAGCATGCATAAACATAACAGGATTCTGAAAAAGATCAGGCATTTAATAGCCTCCAATGCCAATTACTTACAATGCAATCACTCCAATATCAGTGATAAATACGTAAAATTCAAGACTATTGAATAGGTTTCAGACCAATTCTACTAAAAGAGAATTTATAGAAAAATCTGTCTGGGGCAGGCTATGCTATAGCTGTCCACCACAGCATCCCTTGTATTGTCCTTCAAAACACATTCCAGTTAGTACAGCCAAAGACTGTGAACTATTTGGACCGCCAGTTTTATCAAGTATAATAGTCACCATGCTCCTGTGGTGGTCTGTGATCATCAGTTTATTTATATCGTATACAGCAACAGTTTACTGGAAGATATCTGGCATTCTGACAGCTACCTGAATGGCTGCTGAATGCTTCAGGTGTACATTAGTTATTTCTTCTACAAGTGAACTGAAATTGGGCTCTACTTAGAGCCGCTTGGCTTGGTGCTCAGTGGAAGGGTTCAGACTTTGTTTGATCCTGTACAACTCCTGTCTAAACCAGCCCAATGACAGGACTGTTAACCTGGCTGATATTATTCCCAGAGAGTCTGAAACAGCTTCTTCAGCTTTACAAGGCATATAAATGCCTTGTAAAGGAATTTACGAGACATGTAAGTTCCCAACAGATGCTGCTGCACATCTGCTCTGCACTGGCAGCTCCTGGTAACTTCCCACTCAACTTTGCTTACAGGCAACTTGGCCCTACCAGCTGTGTGCCCGCATCTGTACGGTTTTGTGCCAGCCATAAGCCTTGCACTTCTGCAATCTGGATAAGTTTAATGAGCCAGGGAGCTCTGCACCATGCCCTGTTGTGCAATACGGACACCCCAAACACTGCCCGCTGGCAGCTGGGACCCAGGACTGAGCCCTTGAAAGATAGCTATAGATGGCCATCAGTTCTCTTTACTGGTACAGAGATGTAATTTCACGTGTTACGGGACCAGGTAAAGCAGGAGAGATATGCACACTCTGACCTGCAAATGCATCATCTCTTCATCCTGGAAAGTGAGATTCTGCTTTTTACCAGCTTCCCTTTCACACTGGCCAATGTGAGCCACACAGCTCTCAGGGGACACTGTTAGAGGGAAAAACGCTGTGATTGTCAGTTGCTTAACTTCTGAGCTGTTCATTCCTGCCTTTTCTTCCTACCCCAAGCAGTGCAATGTTTGCTGGCACTGTCCAGGAATTCATCTGTTGGCATTTTAATATGCATGTGTACGATCATCCAATTGCTACAATTACACTGTGGGAATCTTGTTTCTAAAAATACACCAGTCTCTGCTGCTCTCCAACACTAGCATGTGATAATGTATTGTGTTCCCTAGTTGCCAGTGACACGCAGGATGAAGGTAATCAATACAGCTAGTAATAAAGACAACAATTATAATTACAACTGATTTCCCTTTCACTTAAAAACATCATCTTCTAGCCTGCATTATCACAGCTTCAGCTGTACAATGCATTAAAACAATCACGTGCTTCCCTTTGCTAAATAGAATCCCGTTATTTTGCCTGAGAGCATCTTTTGAATAGCTCAAAGAGCTTAGGTTTATTACAGGAACCCTCAACCAGTTCATACGCCGGCAGGTGCTTGGTTGCTATCAATCAGTGTACTTTCACTGAAATTGAGAGAGGTCTACCTGTTTGCATCACTCAGGATGTGATTGCTGTATTTTGTCTGGGAAAATGTATGTGCGCATCATCTTTTGAATTCAGGTGTAGCAAACAACTCCCTGCTAGGAAACCTGGTCTTCCATGTTCCAGCTTCTTTTCTGCATTATTTAAATTGCAGGTGAAAGCACTGTGAGTCAGTGGAGGCTACAAAAAATTGACGGAATGTCATTCAATTTTTACTATTTAAAAAATCATATTTTGGAAGGATTTTGGATTACAAATAGCCCTTCTGATCCCAGAGGAGCTACTCACAGTGTATGGCATTACTCAGTCTTACTGTTGGATAGTCTGTTCCAAAATAACGTCTGCCTGGGGAGTGAAGGAGGGCCTGGGAGTCTGAACTTCAGTGTTGTAGCCAAAAGTCACAGTGTTGAGAGCAAATCAGTGTATTTCAAATTACAGCACTGATTGCTGAGAAACTGTTATTACGTCTCTGTTCTTCTCTCTCCCCACCTCTAGTATAACAGCAGCAATACTAGAAATGGCAAGCAGCATTTGTGAATTAACACGAATTATAAAGTTTGTCAGTGTTTTGAAGTTCTTCAGTGAGTGGCGCTAAATAAAGCACACCTTGGTCAGTGTCTGTAGAGGACGTATAAAGCTCTGAAGCCAGAGGAGAATTCCTCTGGCTGTGGGGTTTCCAGCAATGGTTTTCTCTTGTGGAGAGGACCCTCAACCTCTAGGAAAAGGCAGTGGAAAGAGAGGGGAAGGGATGTGGAAGCTGTAATAATCCAGAGCTGCTCCCAGCTTTGCCCCTCTGTCTGTTTTGTAGCCACTGTAGCTCATTGTATCTTTCTTCCAAAAATGGGGTGTAAAAGAAACCCCACTACTCTTGTTGCAGCCTTTGTACTTTTAAATTAAAATATTTTGTTTTCCCCTGGAGATTGTAGTGAATCTGTTGCTTTTCCAAGAATGTTTCTTCTACCTAGAGCCATATTCTGTCCTTAGTTTGGGGCTGGGTCTCTTCTAGACGGTGATTATCTTTCCCATTGAACAGAAAATTTCTTAGAGAGCAGCCAGGAAAGAATCCTCTTTGCCTCTTTGAGCATGCAGTGCTGGAGCTGCTACTGTAGCTTGTCATACATTACAATACTGTCAGCACTGGCTTTTCTCCCGTCACAAAGGTTTTTGGAGCCAGGCGAAGGCAGAGCCACTGAGCACTCCCGGAAACCTCCAGCATCTCCATCAGTGCTTGGCAACAGGCTGCTCCGCAGCACGGAGCTCTGCCTCTCTGCTCGGTTGAAGCAACTCCTGCCCATGGCCTCTGAGCACCGAGAGAGCATGGCTCTTTGCTGTTAATAACAGATTGCCTAGTACCAAAATCCCCATTTTCTCTGCTGCTAAGATTTACTGTTCATCTTCAATGAAGCTTTTTCTAATTAACCAGGCTTTTGTTCCTACCTTTCAGTGTCTCAAGGAAGCCCTGTTCTGCAAACCAGGAGTCAGCATAGCTCTGTTTCACTGTCACTTCTGACTGCTGAGGGGGACTTGTGAGTCTCCTTTTCTGCCTGCTGGGAAGAAAGCCACTTTCTTCTCAGGGTCTTCCACTAAATCATGCCCCCCGCCCAGCATCACAGCCCTGGTCTAGCAAGGCACCAGTGTGGAAACTGAAGCCTCAAAATCTGAACAGGATGAGAAATGTGTAACCTTTGCAGAATGCTGGAGCCAAGATGATGTTTCAGAGCCAGCCTCTATTCTTAGAAGAGTGATGAAAGTCATAATTCAAAAATAAGATCCAGTGCAGTGCTAGCAAAGTGTCGTATTCGTGGTATTCCTGTGAGTAAATCCCTGAGCATGAGTTGGCTTGACTTCAAGCTCAGAAACACTCCACCAAAGTAAGGCCCAGCTGTGAGGTGTCCATAGTGCCGATCTGAATGGGAGAGAAATACACATGGCACTTGCCACATCAGGTGCTCTCAGTGGAGTGGGCAATCCCTTCCCTTTCTTCCCCCCAAACTCTTGCCTGTAGTTTACTCAGTACTACAGGTCAAAGGAGAGCTTTACAAGGGCCTCTATAGGACTTAGCCAATGCAAGTGGTGAAATTTGATGTATATATTCCCCCTTTTGAAAATCCTCTCAGGCACTTATGTGGCTGCGGTTGTTCTGCTGTCTAGTGGAGACTAGATGCTGCATTTACACCATTCACAGCCATTTCTGGTGTGCATCTAGGTTATGTAATGCTGTGTTTGAACTCGGAATCTCTAGATGTCTTAACATACCCCCTTTTTAGGGTCATGTATAGTAAACAAAGGGCCAATTTCAGGCTGGCTTTGAGCAGGGATGGCCACCAATCCATGCTCATGGGTTAGACCTGGGATGAACTGTGTGGGGAACATCTGATTGATAGTCATTGTATTGGGAGAAAACCCACAGAACAAGCTGCATTCAAATCCTGTTCATCTGCTGCTTCAGTGCTGTTTGGATTTTGAGGTTTCCCTCAGAAACCTCACTCATTTGTACAGCCACAACTAGATGTAGGGCCTTATCCTTTCCCGTTTGGGTTGTGCAGAATTTTTCCAATAGCTTTAACAGAAAGAAGCGGAGACCTTAAAGTTTCCTCTTGCACTTACTCAGGTCAATCTGAACTTTAGTTAGGATCATGCCAACAAGTGAAACACTGGATCTCATAATAACATATCTCTGGAGCTGATCTGGTGTTTTTACTCACCATGTAACCCTCACCCATGAATCCAGTCCCACCAGAGTGAACTTGAGCGTGTGTGTATGTGTGAGTTACACTGCTGACGGGCGGTTTTATCCTATGCAAAAGAAGTAATCGGCCATTGATGTCTCACGTCCTGGCTGTAAGGTCCGAGTCGTGCCTGTTAGTTCCTGAGGCTTACACTGCCCAGTGATGTCAGCGGGAGTCTTGCATGAGTAAGCAAGCTATTCTTTCCTCTAATGAAATTATTGTTCTGTATAGTGTGTTTAAACTGTAAAGGAGTTTTACACAAGCTGCACGTCTCATTCCAAAATTTCACACTACAGTTTTATGAGGGAAAGAGTGAGTTACCTCTGGAAAACAGGCAGAACATAAAAGAAGCCAGAAATTAAAGAAGTCGACAGGGTGTGTGGTGAGCATTAATAATTCAGATAAAAGACAGAACAACTTAGTGAAGATTTCACATTTTATTGTTTTTAAAAGTTCATTATGAAATTGGCACAACACATAAAAATAGATCTGTGATGAATGATACATATTACTATTATTGCCCGGTTATTTCGTGCACACCCTCACTTTTAAAAATCAGAAGGTGATGAATATAAGACATTTCATCAGCTAACTGTGAAACCAGTGTTACTGCTTTCTGCTTTCTGTTGATTCTGTCAAATGGATAATGCAGACAGAAAGTCCTCTATTCATACTTAAACTCAGTTTTAGAGTATGCCCCAGCTGAAAATAACTGGAGAGGGAAAGCTAGAAATACCCCTTTTCTTACGGACCTATTTCCATGAAAGTCAAAAGGATTTTTGCCATGGATTTTAAAAGCAGCAGGATATAGTTATTTGTTGACAGGCGGACGGAGAGGCCTAGCAACAGAAGCTAGGGAGGACCTGTGGCAAAGTATGAGTTTATTATTTTGATCTTGCACACGCTGCTAAATCTCCTTGTTGTAGTAATTGTGTATGTTCATAACAGCAGTGATTGCTGGGAGGAGCTGGGAGGGTGTATCAAAGCCAGATAAAGCGTCTGCAGCTCATTTTTTCTCCCCATTTGTGTTGGCCTTGGTTCTAACCCCACACACCATTCATTGCAAAGTGACTTTTACTGGTGTGCCTTCTGATCCACGTCAGAAAACCAGAACAATACCCACGATTACAAAAAATCTCACCCAGGTCACTACCTGTTCCTAGGCTTGTGTGGCTTTTCTTCTTTCTTTCTCTGCTTATCATAGTGAGCATTTAGGGCTGTCCTCAGCCTGACTCTAGTTCCTCATACTGTCATATCAATTCCAGGGATGCTGGGAGGTTGCTTAGAGCCACCACTAACTGGCTCTGCAGTTTTGTGCATTAAAAGGTCGCTGTAACCAGCCGTAGTGTGGAAAGCAGCGCTGTGGATTTCTGCAGGGAGCACCTCTCGTGGATGGGAGGCAAGATGAGCCCCGCATCAGATACACTGACTGAATGTCTGTGGCGGAAAAAAATACCTTAGCGGCATGGCTATTCCTGTTATTTATTTGGGAGCCTCTTTCAAAGAAGGCAGGTAGGAACATGAACCCGTTCATGCTTTTCAGACTTGTAAGCAACGCTGGTTTTTTGCTGTGTCCTGGTATGGGGTTGCAGAAGGTGTCAGCCAAGAATGTGGCAAGTGCCCATCCCTGGGACACTGTCATGCAACTCCACAGCCTGTGCTCTTGGCTGGCTCTGAAATGTCCACTACCTCTCTCTGAACTCACGCTCCGTTAGGACTACAGCACATTCATGCTACCCCAACACTACCACCAAGCTTGAGAGTGCTGTGGCTACTCATTTCTTGTTTCCTCTACAGTGAATAGTTTTAAATCGCAGAAGATAAAAATCTCAGTGCTGCTCCATACATTAAAATCTCAGTGCTTCAGTCTCAGCCTCACAGCGGGAGAGTGACAGGGGTGGAAAGCTGGCACAGCAGAATGGTGAATCAGGCTCTCCCTTTGGTTTTCAAGCTGTTTACTCAAAACAGCCCTTGAGAAAGATGCTATGCCTCAAGCAGATGTCACATTCAACCGGTTTAGCAATATTACGCCTATTTCTTCTCAAGCTAGTCAAGGAAGGGAGGGAGAATATAATATATGTTAGTGCAAGTTCACATAGACAACATATGAATATTTAGTACAAAATGTTCTTTCAAGGTGGGGCAAACATTTCTAATTGTGACACGAAAAGAAGGTATTTTGTAACAATTTTAACAACTTGGCTGTGAAAAAGCATTTATGTGAAATATGTTTAGACACAGACTACCTCACATGATACTGAAGTATTTCAAGGCTCTTTCTGAGTAGGCAATAACATTTTTTTTTTTTTAAATTAAATCAGTTTTATCACAGCCAATTCCAAATGTAACTAAATAATTTGGTCATGGGTTTTTTGGTTGTTTTTTTTTTTTTTTTTTTTACTTTTTTCCTCTTTGGAAAAAATAAAGCTATGCTAAGTTGAGGGATTCCACTCCACATGGGTTTTACCCATTCAAGGCTTCTTTCATTTCAGAATTCATTTCCTCATTCACAGGAAACCACAGAAATACTCAGCTAATAAATTCTAGCATAAGATTTCAAAAGTTGGTTCACACACTCACTTAGTCCTGAAGAATTGCAGCTTCCAAGAAGCTCAGACTATTTGTCCCTACTGAAAAACATTTTGAAAACCTGGCCCAATTTGGAAACAGTCTTATTTCGGGTCTGGTGGGGCTTATATCCAAAATGAAGATCTGAATAATCCCTAAATTGTGGAGACCAAACAATTCAGATGATATAAATTTTGCAGCGCAGTCTCGCATCTTAAATGCTTGGATTTGGCTCAAAGTCCAGCTGAACAGAAAAGTTTAAGGCCTCGGTTTTCTCTGACTTACACTGTGCATAAAAGTGTTCGGCAGTAGCTTCTGAACACGATCAACCAATGTAAGCCAAGCACGTGTGGAACAGCCCTTGGTTGTATAGACATCATCATTCTTTCGCCCACCATAGGCTGGTACTGCCCAAGAGCAAAAGGCAAGTGAAAAGGCTTCCAAACTGATGTTAAATAAATGTGGAAGCCTTAACAGTGACGTTCTGCCCTTTCCTGAGCTCTCAGCCAAACCACAACCCACCAGTAGTGAGTTTGCAGCCCTTCTTGCCTCGAAGCCTGGCTCAGAAACCACAATAGGGCAGAATCAGGTGGTGGGCACCGTGGTTGGTGGAGTTATGCAAAGGCAAACCCAGAATTGGGTTCAAAAAAGCATTTTCCCGAGACGGAGAACTACTGGAGCAGGAACAAACAGGAGCGCCCAGCATGGAGGGTGGGAACAGAGGCAAGGCAGTATCACTGGGCCCTTGCTGCTGACAGAGACATCACACTTATGGTGGTGCATTGAGTTCATCTTATCGTCAGGCACTGTGCTGCACCCAGCCTATGCAGGATAGGAGAAGTCCAAGGGCTGTGCTAACCTACTCCTGCTACCAGGAATCCTGAGCAGCTGAAAATTTAAGTCAGCCAAACGGCTTTTTCTGGGCTACAGTGAAGGCATGGAGGGGAAGTCTCTACTGGTGTTGTGGTCAGGGAGATCCCTTTTGGTTTTGTGCTACTGTAGGGTCATGGTGCTACTTAACACTCTCCAGCCTCCTACTTATGGCCCACTGGACTAGCACGACAGCCTCGGGCAACGGCACTGCATAAGCAAACCTGGCTTTACAGATCTAGCTGGAGAAAGCACTAGGCAGGGAGGGTGCGAAATATCTCTCCAAACACAATTAATCTTCTGCCTGCATCCCCTTTGGAACCACAAACATTTCCAAGCTGGAGAAAAACCCAAACACCTCATGTAGAAGCACCTTTCCCTTGGATTTTTATTATCATCATCATCACCATAATTTTTAAGAATATATTTTGTACCGAAACACTGTCAGCATTCTTTATACAATGGAAAATGACACAGTCATCATGTAAAAGAGTAAAAACAGAGCAAGATAGGAACATTTCATATCAAGATTCAATTTGGAGTACAAATAGAATCCGATGTACAACTTAAAAGCCACACACCAGATAAAAACATCATCTGGAAAACAAAAGGTTCTCTCTTAATTTGGAAAAAGGAGGAAAAGTCAGGGAATGTCAATGTTAAGGCTAAAAATTCCATTTTAAACTTGTATTTTTTAGCTGGCAGCCTGATTCTTAACTCGTCTGCAGCAGCAGCAATGCTCCCCTAGCTTTACAAAGAGATTTGCACTTGCATGAAATAAGAATCAGGCTTCTACGCTGAGAGGACTCTGATTGACCCCAGCAGGCTTTGGACTAGAGCCACAGTTGGAATTTCAGCTTGCAGTCTAAGGCTTCTTAACTGCAGGCCAAATTAGCGCAAAATGAGGCTTTACAACTGGCATTCTACCCGTAACTTTGGATATTCCAGTTCTGGTTGCTTTAAACCACAGCTTTATTGCAGGTTTAACATAGTTCTGTTTGTGAGATTCTCTCTCTCTTTTTTTTTTTTTTTTTAAATACTGTGCTACAAAGGATGTTTTTGTATTCTGTGTCTTAGAAAGTCCCTATATTACATGTTTTCAAAATTGCCTAAATATATGTTTATATCATGATTATAACTACTCAGAAAGACCTGCTATAGTCTATTGTGAGCAGCCAAGGAAAAAAGTGTATTTAGTCCTAAATAAGTCAAGAAAAGTGGCTGTGTTCATTTATAGTGTAGCGCAATGACTGTGTTTATATAGCTATACCTACTATTTTAAAAGCTACTTGAAAAGTTATTATTCATGTGCAGTAGCTAATTTTCAAGCATTAATAACTTGGCTGTCTAGACAAGTTTTAATTGTCATATCAAAGGCCGAATATGTTCTCAAACAAGTGCAAAAAATCTCCCATCTCCCTTGGAGAGAGGCTGGTTCTCTTTTTGAACTAAGAGACTACCAAATTTAACTTTTTCTCAGGTTATGAAAGCACAGTTAAACCTACAAAATTTGCTGTTTAAGTTTTTAAAACAGATCGACTTTAACTCAAACCTATCCTGTGCAGCAAAGTTAGTAAGCCCTGAAAAACAGTTTCTAGTGAATATGCAAAGAGTTCCTCCCACCCCCACCAACTACCATGCCTGCATTTTCCCAGGGCCTAGAGGGCTCCATTTAAATGTAACTAAATGTTCGATAGGAAACATGTTTTTTCAAGAATGATATGTAAAGTTTACCCAAAGAACCTAAGACATTTTGTACATTCAAAATGTTTACACTTTGCTGTTCTTAACTGTCAGTAAGATTGTTCATTTTTACTAATAATACATACAATGAGTATAAATAAATAAACTACAGATAAGCTTTAAAAATTGTATTAACAATACATTGTGCAAAAACTCGTAACGATCTACATTCTATGCAAATACCCTGACTAAAATATACAGGCTGTGTCCTTGCACCCTCATTCAGTTTTTGCACAGTCCTTGGGCCAAATCAGCGTCTGGGAGCAATCAGCAAAATTCCATCACAAGCCATGGAGGTGATGCCGATTTACACCAGCAGAAGAGCTGGCCCCCAGGTGTGTGCAAAAATCCCATAGAAATCAGTGGGAATTGTGCTTGACTAAGGACTAGACAGTTTGATTGTACCCCATTAAAGTGAGCAGGAGTTTTGCCATTGATTTCCATGGAACCAGGCTCAGGCCCCGGGTAAGGACGTCAGCACATGGCCCTATGTTGTGCTACGCTACTCCACTTCAGTGCAGAAACAATATTTGCAAAAGAAAAACTTTTTTTTTGTGTTTGTGTGTGTGTGTCACTGCTGTTCAGTAACCAGTTTTAGCACTGCATTTCAGAAATTGCCTTTCTGTGAGATTTGAAATGAGACTGCGAGTCTCTCTGAATCCATTCCAATTTGATTATCCAGCACAGGTGAGCTAGTTTGATCCAAGAAAAACGGCTCAATGTCTATTAACCAACAATGTTCTTCATTAGGATAAACAACAGCCCGGTTCATCGGCACAGGAGTGAAGAACTGCATGCAGAAAAGGAACGAGGCAGCCTTCCTACCATAGCTGTGTCCAGAGCCGGCTGTCACTTCTCCAAACGGACAATGGCACTTGAGCTGGTTTGGAATCTGCAGTCCTAACAAGCTCAGCCAAGTTTCGTAAGCTGAAGATCTCCGTTTATCTTTATCGTGTCAATTGCTGACAGTGTTTCGATACGGTGGTAAAAATCAAAGAGCTGATGTCCATCCACAAATATTCTAAACCGGGGATGCTCGCAAAGTATCTCAACCTGTAAAAACAAAATGACGAAGCATGTTGTTCACAGTGTAACTGGGAAGTTATTTCACAGCATACAAAGAGCACTCCATTAGCCTTCGAGTAGTGTTGGTGCGCTTACACATTTTGCTACTTATGTACCACGTAACAGCCAGACCAGTTTGCCCATACCACACCAGTTGCACTATGATGGATCTACTCTTACTTTACAGGGATATTAATCCAATCTCACGCTGTCCTGGTGGGAAGGACTCTGGAACCCAGTCCCACTGGTATCAGGGAGGTTTTGCCTCTTGGAATAATGCCAGAAACAAACTCCAACTGCTAATTCCAGGGGGAAGAAATTGTATCTCCGACTCAAATCTTGCATTCCTTGCTACAGATTTTTTTATTGCTGCAGAACAAAGGGGCAGTTCCCTCTGCAATGCTTTCCACGCTTCCGTTAATTTACTGGATGGGAGTAAACACGAGAGGAGGGATAGGTTTGCCCTCCCTTCCCACAGGTACTCGCAGAGCCGCTGCAAAGCTAAAAAGCTTTTACTATTGTGGCTGCAACCAGCCCAGCACTCCCTGTTGGCCTAGACTCCACACTGGGGCTGCAGCAAGGGAAATGCGGTGCAGGATGGCTTGAATTCAGCTAGACACTTCGCACGAGGCACAAAGAAGATCAGGGAGGGACACAGCTCATCCCTCCTGCCAGAGCGCTGCAGAAATGCTCTGGAAAAGCAACAAAGCCTGGAGCTGAACAGGCTTGGACAGGTCGGGAGATTCCTGATGTTTGGGGTGGCTTGAGAGTGTGCCCTGTAGTTAAGCTTCGCTGGAGCTGCCCTGGCAGCCAAGGGATACGAGGGCACAGAACACGCGCTTCTCGTACAGGCCGTTGGAGACCTCCAGGTCCAGACAGGCTAAGAAGAAAATCTGCAGGGAAGCCACACGTAAATCCTGGGTCATTTCAAGAGGCTGGTAGTCTGGAGTGAAGTGCTGCTTCCAGGCACTTGACTCTGCTAATATTACAGCGTATAAAAACAGGAACGGGGCCAGCAATAAACCCAGCGAGCCAAAGCCTGACTGACTGAGGGCACGTTGCAGTGGGAGAAGTGGCAGCAGACAGTCCGGGAGAACTTAAGCTCCTGGGGACCTGGTAGCGCACCATGTACACAGGGACGTGCCCGTGCTGCTGTGTAGCTCCTGTGTCACTGCAGCAGGTGCATCCAGCCTCAGGCCATGTTATGTAAAAGATATGGTTAGCCTCAACGCTGCTTACCATCCTTTTTTTTTTTTTTAAAACACCCTGGGCCACGTCAGAACGATAATTGGACTGGATCACAAGTAATTGGCAAGAACACTTAATAGTCTAATTTATTCACTGAGAGGGAGACCATCAAAGTCAATTGGGGGCCTAAATTCCATTTGTGCATTTGGGAAAGAAAATGAGGGTGGAAATAAAAAAAAAAGAAGAAAAATAACAACAGCTCCCTTTCTACAGTATCTCATGGCAAACGTACAATATTGCTGTCCTCTAATGTCAATTGTCATTAGCGGGACACCCTCAAAACCCGCTCTGGGTAATTTGTCTGGCCCATGCACCACCCACTGCAGCACTGCTCTTGGCCAGAGCAGGACCAGGCCCCCCAGCCCTTTCAAGTGCATTTCCCACATGCACCAAAAGGGCATTTCCAGCTCTGATGGGAGAGTTTGTAGAAGCGAGTAGGAGCGCAACCGATTCCCAACAAAACCAGTCATAAAGACCCTCTCAAAGCCCAAGTATCTGGTGAGACGGTGAGCTTTTGGGGTTGGGGGGAGATTATCTTGGGGGCAAGATGGATTAGGAGAGTTTGGCAGCTGGTCAGAGCATCGGCATTTAGCCAGAGGGGCCAGCGAGGTTTCATAAGAGGGGCAGGGAGGAGGAGGAGGGTTTTTCTGGGTCAGCCGCGTGGAGAAGGCATGCAGCCTTTTTCCCCCCCTCTCGATGTAGTGAAGCCGCTGAGAGAAGCAGCCCTCTGCAGCTGCATACTTTGTTAGTCTTGATTTGCAAAGACATCTTCACATAACCATAAACACCACAGATGGGAATCTGCTTCTAGGTCAACCCAGTCCATCCCCTGCACCACAGCATTTCCACCTACACCACTTTCAAGTGACTACAGACTTAAATTTGACGGGAGATTTAATCCCAGGCTTCGGAAGAGAATACCACTATTGCTTAGCTGTTTAATCTGCTCACACGAAGAGCTATGGTCAACCTCAGCGTAACATCCCTGGAGACAAAGGATGAACACGATCCTTATTAGCCGCACTAAATTGCAAACACCGCGTCCATTTAAAAAAACATCAAAACATACAGCAGTCCCTCCAAGTATTTACATTCTCCAGTAATAACTCATAATGCACTAATAACATAAAGATACTTTTTTTAATTTATAGCTATAAAACTAAGCTGAGGAAGTGCGCTTTGTCACGCGGTATTACAGCCTCCCACTTGTAACACCCCGCTGAGGTATTCACAGCCCCATCTGAACTGCCTGCAGCAGCGGGATCTGCGTGCAACTCCTGATCCATACAAACAATTCTGCAACTGGAGGGGCACAGGCTAGACCGCAATTTCACGCAAGGCAAGTCAGGTTCTGCCGTGACTTTTGTCATATTACACTTTATTGGATCCGGTGTGTGCTGCTGTCATCCTGGTACTCACCCTAAAAGGCTGGTCCGGTATAAATGGAAAATAAGGAATAGATGATTGCTCTTCCCCCCATTCTCCAGCAACACAAGAGTTTCTGACAAACTGTCTGTCTGTAAACACGGCTTTCAGTTCAATAGCTACATCCGCAGGAGGATCTTCCGACTCCCCGCAAGTCAGGCTGATGCCGAAGCTGCAACACAAACAAACCGGCTCTCATTCACTCAGAAACAAGCAAATCGGCCCCAAAATGCCGCCAGTCTCATTTCTCAGCTTATTAAAGCCACTGACAGTATAGCGGCAGGGGGGTGACAGCTCCCATTCAGGGAATGCTCCAAAAGCTCAGCAGGGACAAGATCATGGTTATAGTGTGTATATATATATGTGTGTACATGTGTGTTGTGCATATATATATGTGTATATATATGCTCCTTTACTCCCAAGTGACACGTCGGGAAAACAGAATCCCTTAAAGAAATGCCCCCTCTATGGGTCAAAGGAGAAATCAGCACTCTATATTTATAACGATAAAAATAATCCTTCTCCAGAAAGGAGGGATGTGTGTGGTCATGTGTGTCCGTGCGTGGGGTTCCCCCCCCCAACTCGCCCCCCTGATCCCCCCCCCCCCCCCTTCCGCCCCGGCTGCGTTACCTCTCGGGGTTGAGGTCCACTATGCCCATAACTAAGATCTTCTTTCCTGGCCTCATTCCTCCTTTGATGTGCCCACAGAAGGGGACGATCTGGAAAGGACAGGGGGAGGGGAGGTGGGGGGATGACCAGGGTCACTCGGCATCAGCAGCGGCCGCCCTT
The DNA here is from genome assembly GCF_965231255.1 of Vanellus vanellus. Taxonomy (NCBI): domain Eukaryota; kingdom Metazoa; phylum Chordata; class Aves; order Charadriiformes; family Charadriidae; genus Vanellus; species Vanellus vanellus. Next base: position 12,378,010 of record NC_138907.1, read on the forward strand.
GCGCAGCCGGGGGTAAAGGGTTTTAAAAAAACCCACAACAACAAACAAACCCAAACCACAAATAAACCTCCACCACCCCCCCCCCCCAAAAAAAAAAGACCCAAATAAAGGTGATTTACCAAGCGAGGGAAGTACACATCAGCTTGCACCGGGGATCCCAGGGAGTTGTTTAAATGCCCGTCCTCTATTTTCTGCAGGTAGAGAGGAGAGCGCTGAGGCTGAGGCGTTCACGGCCCCTCCTGGCAATCCCCTTCCCGCCGTGGGGGGGGCCCTGCCCGCCCCTCACCTTATCCCCAGCCCCATCCGCATCCCGGTCCCCGTCCCGGAGCCCCGGGAATGGGGGGTAAAGCGGCACTCACCAGCGCGTCCCGCTCGGCTACGGTCCCCGCCATCTTGTGGAAGCGGCGGCGGCGGCGCTGGGGGACGGGGCGGAGGGGGGACCGGCGGGGGCGGGGGAGAGGAAGGGAAGGAAGGAAGGAGGGGGGCCGTGTGGCAGCCCCGGCGGCTGAGGGGGCAGCGGCGGAGCCGGAGCGGAGCCGGTGCAGAAGTAGGAAGGCGAAGAGGAGGAGGAGGAGGAAGAAGAAGAAGAGGAGGAGGAGGAGGAGGAGGGGAGGTGGCCGGCTCTGCCTCGCCCGGCGGGGAGCCCAGCCCCTGGCCCGGGGGGGAGCCGGGCAGGGCGGGGGCTGCGGCTGCGGCCGCCGTTTCCTCCGCGGTGGGGCCCGGCCCCGAGCCCGGAGAGACACTCGGACCCCAGCGGGGAGAGACCCTCGGCCCACCCACCCCCCTCCCCGAGGGGAGACCCCCGGCCCGGCGGGCCCGGCCCCGCTGAGGGGAGGCGGCGGTGATGGTGGTGGTGGGCCCGGGTCTAGGCCCTGGCAGGGCCCGAGCGGCCTCCGGGCTGGCGGCGGCCCGGGGCCCCCCTCACCTGGGGCCTGCAGGTGCTGAGTGCTCGGAGAAAGGGCCACAAGAGCCCCACGCCCCGTATTTCAGGGAACACATGTATTTCTGAGCTTTGCAAAGAGGCTGAGTGGGGCGTCTTGGCTAACCCGCCTTCTCCACAGGGGAAGAAATGGTGTAGTGGTGTGTGTGTCCCCCAAAAAATGACCCGTCACCCAGCTCCTCCTCAGGGGGGCCAAGTCCCTGGAACGGCTGCTTTGAAGGGACACATCTCACAGGGCCTGTGGCAGCAGGCAGCTGCTGGCATGACCCGGCAGCCTCCCGGCCAAGTCAGGCAGCAGTTCCTTTGAAATCCTCTCCTCGCCAACCTCCTCCTAATGAGGCGCGGTAATTGCATAAAGCTTGTTAAGAGAGCGGGCAGCTCCTGTTTACATGCCGTGTCCGTAGTTATGCAAGGTGGCGGTGTCGGCGGCTGTCCCGCTCTGCCGGCAGCACAGCAAAACCTCCGACTGAGGCCTCCAGCCCTGCGATGACAGGAATCCCTCGCCTTTACCGCAGCGGGAGTGACCTGTCCTGGCAAGCACGCTGTAATGATCCTGTTGACAAGTTTAGGGTCCTGGGGGGAAAGGGGAATTGAGGAAGGCTTTCTTCTCACTTCCTCACTGCTGGGATTTGGTGGCATGAACCAACGCGGCACGGCGGCCTGCTTTCTTGGCAGGACCCTGGCGCCGGTCGTTTGGCTTTTCTGTGCCTCTTAACCTGCGCGTTGGGTTGGGTCGGGTTGGTGAACATCGCTGTTGTCCCTCCTCTGAGGCCCCGTGGGGATTAATTACTCGCATGTTGAGTAAAGTGGAGTGGAAGCAGCGAAGTCACTGCAATAGGTAGGGTTTCAATACGACGGCGCATGTCCATTGGGAAACACTTGCATGCCATTTCAGAAATCAAGAGCTTCTGAGAGCAAGTACAGATTGTGCAAGTGTTTAGACGCTTGGTTCCTTTTTCAGTCATGCCCACTAATTTGGGGATGTTTTCGTCTCTGAGTGCCAGGCTGGAGGTGGCTCATAGAAGCCGATGTTTGTGCTGGAAGTCACTGACTGAAGTTACGGCTTCTTCAGTTGCACCAGCGCAGGGGGACACGAAGGCAGTGGGCGTCCCTGTGGCCGGGGTCTCAGCATAAGAGAACCATGGGGCTGTTTTCTTCATGCCAAAACCTTCCTCAGATAACCACCAGGAGGCTGAATTCACCAGCAGGGCAGTTAACACAAAACCATCGCACGTGAGAAGCAGTTGGCTTTCCAGTGGTGAGCCTGACTGCCTTTGCAGGTTCACCACAAAGAGGAACTGGAGTTAGCTCAATGGTTTTGTCAGCTCCTGTGTGCTGCTCGTCTCACCAATGCTGATGCCAGCTGCGTTATGCTTTTCATTTCTTTTTTTTTTTGTTGGCCTAAGAGAGAACAGAAATCGCCCTAAGCTTTTTTTTATTTTTATTTAGTGGTATGGTGTTACACGATGCCCAAAGAGCTCTTTTCAGAACACCTTGTCTTTTCCTCTGCTGTACAGGGAGTCGCTTTATTGGCTAAAATTAAATTTATTGGACATAAAATCAGGCCAGCTGGTTGCTTGTGCCAAAGCATGAATTCTTGTGAGGAGAGAGGTTATCATTATGTCTTTGTTTTGTAGCTGGTTTTAATTGAACTTCTTCATCTTGAAATAATTAAATAGCAAGCCTTGGCCATTTGGCTAGCTGCTTTGTCTTGTGTTTGTCTTTTTTTGGCGTGTTTTCCTAAAAGTAGCGCAAACACAACATTTGTGTTGCTGACCGTGGAAAGATTGACTGGAACAACCTACAGTGTGAAATTATGATGGGAGAGGACGTTCCCATGTTTTTAAGGTGCTGGTGGTCTGTACCTTTCTGTTTCTGTGCCATGTTCTCCTCTCGCCCCATAGCAACCTAGGAAGACATTAAAAATCCCGTTTGCACCACAAACAAGGAGAGGCAGCCGGAGTGGGAGCTTCGCCGCTGTCCTACCTGTGGTTTCTCCTAGGGAGGCGTTCTCCTGCAGAAGAGGACTATCTACCTCTGCGCTGCCCAGCGGTCTGTGGAGCAGGGTTGCATTTCTGGCCAGCACTGTGCCTCTCCACCCACAGAGAAGCTTCCTCAAGACCCAGCTTCCCAGCAGGTTCCCCTCTGCAAAGGGCTGCAGGGTGAGTGAAAAAAACACTAAAAAAGTGGATTAAAGGCCTTTGGTACTCACTTGTCTATCTCAATACCAAGTGGATTAGCTGGACATCGAAGCTCCTATGCTTTTTCTTCTGTTCCCTCACCCGTGTAGTCCTTGTTAAATCATCTGCACAAAATGGACCCCGTTCAGTATTTGTACCAGCCTTCTCCATAGGGAAGCTCTTGGGGTTTCATGCTTGAGGGCCGGAGCTTGCAGACCTTATGGTAGTAGCTGGAGCATGACATGATAAGTATTTGTGCTCTGCTGAAATAACGCTGAGGTACAAGTTACTGAACTTGACTAGTTGACCGGGTACAAAAAACCTTCTGGATAGGTATTGTCTTCTGTTTCTGGGTTGGTACAGCCCTTCTCTCAGTGGGAGCCTGGGACTCTTGAAATACTGAGAGTTGTATAAGGATTAAAAAGAAGTGGCATGGTGTGAACACCATTTGGGAACAGTTAATGATGTGCCCAGCCCAGCCACCAAAGCCATTGCTGAGAACTGGCAAACCCAGAACTTCATCTTAATCCCAGCACCTTCTATCTTGCAGCCACTCCCTTTGATGATTTAAAAAGGTGTATCTAATTCTTTGCCAGCCTTCACTGGAAAGGAATGCAGCACGATGGCAATTTTGGTGTGGTATAATTACCCTGCCTTTCTTGCCCCATTACCACTGACATTGCTCTCCTCACGCCTGGGTTTATAGGCTGACTTGTACAACCTCTCTGGTTTGTTTTGCTTTGTTAATGACGTCAGTGAGAAGATGGGAGGTGTTTGCTGGTTTCATGGAAGCTTCCTTTGGTTTCTGGGTGGCAAGGCACCGAAGTCCTGTTTTTTGGAAGACTCAGAAAAAGCTGAGTAATACGATAAAGGAGAAGGTCTGGGAATAAGTTTGATTCAGTGGTTGGAGCCGAGTGTTTAACAGTTCAGAGGAGTTCCTCCTTTTCAGAATTACTGCAGTAAAACTGCAGTGCTGATAAACAATTATTTGGGTTGGGTGGGTTGTTTTGACCTTTGTAGCTTTGCCACTGCAAATCTTCAGGCAGAGGTTGCAGAGACCAAACCCAACTTTGCATAAATATTCCCTGGGTGGGTGGCCAGGGAGAAGGATAGTGCTGAAGATGTGTCGCGAGGGGCTGGAGAGCAGAGTGGGAGATGTTGCACTTGCCCTGTTGCCGTGTGGCTTTGATGTGTCCCGAGGACGGATTCCCCTGGCACTGCATACGGAGTCTAAAGTGCAGGGTGCCACGTACCTGCGGAAACGTTCGTAAGCTTGCCCTCCCACGCTCACCCGTGGGAAAGACAAATGACAGTTATCGGTACGGACAGCGTGGGGAGGGTGTTTAGCACGCCTGTGTGCTTTCACAGGCTCATGCTGTCACATCTTCGTGGATGGAGGAGGGAATCCAGGGGTAGGAGCAGCAGCACCCCTTCCTCTTGACATTTATTTCATGTGGCTTCCTCGTTTCTTGTTGCCTCCTGAGTTATTCTGGTCTGAGTCTTGCCCTTAGGGGTTAAAGCTCTGGCTGTGTGTGAATCCAGTGGAGAAGTCATTTTTCTGGGGCTCTCAGTAACAGAGGTTGTGCAAACTGGTGTTCAAGGAGATGGTCCAGGTGAATGAGTCCTTTGGTCGCACACAGAACTGCTGCACATCCGGTGCAGAACACATGCATATCAGAAATATTTGTCTTGCAGATTGTTTACTGGAGTCTACACCAGGAACCGAGAGCACGTACATAAAGGCATGTCTGATAAGGCATTACTTGCTCGTTGAAGGCTGTTCATGTTCAGGATCTTTCGGCTCTTCTAGTCCTTTCTACAGAAAATTGAGGTCCAAATGCATCGGAGGCTGGTCTTTCCTGCTGTGTCTTATTTGGAACTTCTTTGATATTATCATATAGCAACAATTTTATTGTGAATCTCATAATGTTGGTCCTTTTGTCTTTCAGTTTCAGCTTTGAGGTCTTTATCATTTCACAAATACCTGGCTCTTATTTTATTCAAGCCTTTTTTTGAAGAGGAATTTTCTAGCAATTTGAGAATTTGGCTACTTTCCTAACAACTGAAATCTAGCAGGAATTAAAAAGGACCATTATATACATATATTTAAAGATCTTGTGCTTTTCAGTCCGACCTCATGATTTTAAAGATGGAGATTCGTGGCTATGATGCAGCATGTCAAAAGGTCTTCTTCCTATGTACATCTTAAATAATAAGTGACTGCTGTTTATGCTCTTTCTCCCCGTCTCCTAGCAAGAGGTGCCCTTCCCATTTTGGAAAGAGAAAAGATGCACTTGTAATCCTCGTTGCAGTGGCCCAGGGAGACCTGCAGACATAGGGTGGGACTGACTGTGAATGCCCCAGGCACGGGCATGGGGAACCCACACACACCCCTGACCGAGTCACAGGAGCTTAGGGACCTCCTTGCAAAGCAGGTGACCACACTGCATAGCGGCTTATTGGAAACCCCAGCCACTAAAATGCTGGCAGTGAAGGGAAGACCATAGCTATGGAGCACCATGAGGCAGGACCGAGCACAGGACAAGGCAGTGAAACAGTTTGATGTTCAATTCCCCATGGCCACAAGAACTAGTCTTACGGTCACGTTTTAAGGGACTTGTTTGGGTTGTTGTTAAAATCCTCCTGGCCTTCACTGGGCTATGACAGTACTTGACGCTGGTGAAGGCTCAGCCCCAACGAGCACGTCCCTGGGCTCCCAGGGCTGTTTTCAGCGCAGGCACAAAACACAGCCCCATACCAGCTACTGGGAACGAGTGTCGTGATTGAGCTCATGGAACGGTCACGTTTGGGGGCTTATTTGGCTCCGTGTTACAGCCGTCCTGGGCTCTGGCAGCACTTGAGGCTGGTCAAAGTTCTGCCATGATGGTCCCAGGCCAGGGGCACTGCCGGCAGGTGGAGGGAGGTGCTCCTGGCCCGCCACGGTGTCCTGCTCGGGGCTGCCCAGTGCCAGGCAGCCACGGCCATCTTGGAGAGAACCCCCAGCCCCGGCCCCCCCAGGCCCCTCCCACTGTCCGTTGGGGTCCGGCTGTTGGTCAGTTGGAGCCAACGGCCAGCAGCAGCAGCAGGACACAGCTGTGCTGGCACGCAGCAGCGCCCGCAGGAGGCAGGGTCTGGGCCAGCAGCACTCACCCGGCACCCCGCTGCCCATCCTTGCCGTGTCCTGGGTGCACGGCCAGGGCCCTCCTGTCCCGGGCAGGATGGGCCAGGCCAACTGCTGCTGTGGCTCCAGGTGGGCTTCCCTCTGCGGCTCACGGACAGGCGGGCACGGCCAGGCCCAGCACCAGTGGCCTGGCTCATGCTCCGCTCCGCTCTGCTCTGCTCTGCAGGGAGGCTCTCAGCAATGCCGAGGCGGTGCTGAGCACGGACGTGCGGCTGAGCCGGGGCCGCAGGAGGAGCGAGAGGCGCCTTCTCCTCCTCCCGGAGGAACTGGTGATCGCCAAGTGGCAGTAAGCCCCTGCCAGCCCCTCTGCCCGCGTGCCGGCCCCAGCCCTGGCAGCAGGGCAGGGACCCCCTGGCAGCAGCCCTCGGCCCTAGCCCCACGGTTCCACATGTCCCCATGTGTGTGCCGAGGGCAGGCAGGGGACAGGGCTCTGCCCAGGGGGACCCCCAGGAGGCCACCTCCAGCTCAGCGCCAGCCTCTCCTCTCTGCAGAGGCGGCACCAGCCTGCGCCCACAGCTGCGCCTGCCCCTGGACCAGCTGTGGGTGCTGAGCGGCCCCCAGGAGGCAGTGGGGCCAGAGGCAGGCGCGGAGGAGCATGGCAGCGTGGAAGACGGGGCCACCCTCGTCTTGGCCTGGCCCACCGGCTCCTGCCTGGCCACTTTCGGGTGAGTGCTGCTGCCCAGTCCCATGGGCGGGCTGCAGAGGGTCCCCGGTGTGCCCACACCAGCCTGCCCATGGCCTCTGCCCGGTGTGCAGAGCCTGGGCAGGGAGCGGGCAGCACACTGGCAGGGAGGGATGGGACCCGGCCAGGTCCCATGTGCCCCGCTCCCCTGCTGGTGCCCAGCCGGGAAGGGCAGAAGCCCCCCGGGCTGGGGGACAGCGGGGCCTGAGGCTGTGTCTCCTCTCTTTCCGCAGCTGCCAGGCGCTGAAGGAGCTGTGGTTGGGCACCCTGCTGGGGTAAGCTGGGGGGATGCTCTGGGCGCTGCTGGACGGGGGCACATGGCTGCCCCGCTGGGGACAGCTGCCCCAGAAGAGAGCAGAGGCAGCTTGGGGCTCCCCCAGCTCTCGCCCTCTGCTTTCCTGCCATACAGGACCCCCGAAGGAGCCAGGAGAGCCCGAGTGACCCGGCTACCCTCGCTGCAGCTGCTGCAGAAGGAGCTGAGCCGCCGACCTGCCGTGAGTGTCCCTCTGCCCTGGGCCCTGTCCCTGGGCACCGCTCCTCCAGCCCGGCAGCAGAGTCGCCGCCGCTCACCCCCTTCCACCGCTTCTCTCCTGACCAGTGGAGGACATCTCCCAGCGCCAGGAGCCTGGAGCGGCTGCTGGAGGGCCAGGCCAAGGTGAGAACGGCTGCCTTTCCCCCGCCTTGGGCTGTGCCGGCCATGTGCGGCACCTGGGCAGAGCTTGTGCGGGAAGGAGGGAGGCACAGAAGGTGGCGCGGTGGTCCTCAGGGAGCGGAGAGGCTCGGTGAGCCAGCAGCAATGCCGGCATGTCCTGGCTGGTGGTGCTGGGAGGAAACCTGCCGTGTGGGGCAGAGAGCGCGGGAGGGCAGAGGGTCCCGGCTCGGCCACGCTGGGGCTGCTGGTGGCAGGGGGCAGCTGGCCAGTGGCCCTTGTGGCTGCGGGTGCCGCTCTCAGCACAGCCTGCTTCTTGCAGGACGATGCCAAGGAAGGACCTCCGAGGATGGCATCTGGCACCGGAGGGGGACTGCGCTGCTCGGCAGGTGAGCGTGGGCAGGAACGGCGATGTCCTGCATGCAGTTGAGCCTTGGTCACTTGTGCCTTGAGTGTCGCCATGCAGGTCGAGCAGCCCAAGGGAGGCCGTCGGCTGGAGGAGCAAGGACACCGGCTGGGCAGCGGCCGCGGGACGGGGTTGGGCGGGGACACGCCGGCTCTGCCACTGCTGCCCGCAGCTCGGAGGAGGGCAGGGCGAGGGCTGGGCCAGGCTGTGCCACTGGCATGGCACCGGGCGGTCTCCACTGAGGGGCTCTCGCTGTGTTTTCCTTTGCAGCAGGAGGCAGCGGCAGGAGGAGGAGGAGGGGGCTGCCCTGGCCCTTGGCTCTGTGGCGCAGCCCGGCCGCTGCCCAGGCACCAGGGCAGGCGGGCTCCGGCTGCCGCAGGGCACTCTTTGGCCAGCCCCTGGCAGCCCTCTGCGGGGAGGAGGGCACGCTGCCCCGGCCCATCCAGGTAAGGCAGCCTGCAGAGGGGGTGCCCGGCCCCCCAGGGGCTCCTCCACAGGCAAGGCAGCTCCTCACTCGCGCCTTTCTCTCCCGCAGGAGCTGCTGGCTGTCCTGCAGCAGGAGGGGCCGGCCACGGAGGGCATCTTCCGCAGAGCTGCCGGCGCAACGGAGGTGCGACAGCTGCGGGAGGCCCTGGAGTGCGGCGCAGACGTGGAGCTGGGCAGTCAGCCTGTGCTGCTGCTGGCCGTCCTCTTGAAGGTGAGCGCTTCTGCCCTGCCCTGCCGCGGGAGGAGCTCCTGCCTGGCCTGCAGGGTTCCAAGGCTCAGCCGGAGCCCTTGGCCGCGCAGGACTTCCTCCGGAGCATCCCTGCCAAGCTCCTGGTGGTGGACCTCTACGAGGACTGGATGGCGGCCATGCAGAAGAGGAGCGAGGAGGAGCGGCTGGAGGAGCTGAGAGCGTAAGTGTGGGCAGCGGCCGGGCTGTGGAGCAGGAGCCCCGCGCGCTAGCCCACAGCCCCTGGCAAGCTGAGCAACACCGCCGCTGGCTCCCACCTGCCTCGGGCCAGCCTGGGCTGGGACGGCGATGGGCTGCCACAGCTGCTTGAGGAGTCTGCTTGGTGTTCCTGTTCCCTCAGGGTGGCCCAGAAGCTGCCTGCAGGCAACCTCCTCCTGCTGGAGCGGCTGCTGGGCCTCCTCCAGCACATTGGCCGCCACGCTGCCACCAGCAGGATGAGCTGCGGCAACCTGGCCATCTGCCTGGGGCCCACCCTGCTGAGCCCACCCGACGAGGACCTGCTCCCGCTGGAGGCCGTGCTGGAGGCGACGCAGAAGGTACGCTGCGTGGACCGGCCGGCCGCAGCCTCACCAGCTCCTCAGAGCCCAGCTGCTCCCAGATCCCTGGCTGCCACCTCTCTGGAGTAGCTGCTGGTGGGCTGATGCATGCGAGAGCAGCCCCGCAGCCCCAGGAGCCTTCTGCGCAGAGCAGAGGCATGGCTGCGCAGTGGGAGAGGCTGCTGGGTGCGCTTGCGGGCAGCAGAGCTGAGAGTGAGGGGTTGGGCTGTGCAGGTGAACGCGCTGGTGCAGTTCCTGGTGGAGAACTGCAGGGACATCTTGGGAGAGGACACCGGCAGCCGTGGCCGTCCAGCAGCCGAGGAGCCACAAGGCGCCCCGCAGAGCTGCAGAGGTACGAGGAGGGACTGAGGGTGTTCCCGGGCTGGGGCTGGGGATGCCAGAGACCTCAGCAGGGTTTGCGGCGAGGCTGGGCACTGAGGGTCGTCCTCTCAGCCCCTCTGGTCCCGTGGCCTCTGCTTGGCCCCTGTCTCTTGCAGCACGAAGGGTTTGCTGTGCGAGAGGAGCTGAAGCCGCACATGGGGCATCGGGGGTCTGAAAAGAGGAGCGGTGCGGGGCTTTGTGGGGGGCCTTGCTGGAGTAGCGTTTGACTTCCAAAAAGTCACTTGGCTTACGCGCTTTTTCTTTCTCTGTCTGCCTTTGGAAGACCAAAGTGTCCCTGCAGTGACGGCAGACACCGAGCATCGGGCAGAAGCCTTGCCACAGGCAGCCCCGTCCCTGCTCGGTGTCCTCAGTGAAGGTGGGGGAGATACGGCGGTGGAGTCTGAAACGGGAGAGGTATGTCAGGTCCCAAACCCTGGGAGAGCGTGTCTGGTGGAGGAGGAGGGCAGCTGCTGATGCGGCCGCGTCGCTGCTGCACCTCTGCCTGTCAGGAGAGCCGGTATGTGTTTGGGGTGTTCCCCCACCCCCGGGATGGTGTCTGGTAAGGCCAACTGGCAAGGGTGGTCCTCCAATGCACTGGGCACGTGCTTAAGCCATCAAAATGCCCACAAAATACCTACAAAAAGAGAGGGGAGTAGCTGTCAACTTCAAAGGGGTTTTGCTGGGGTCCTACTGTGTCACAGCTTCACCAAGTCTCTTTTGGGGGGCTGGGGGGGAGTGTGTGCAGTGTGTCTGAGCCCAACCAGCCCAAGGGATCTCCTCTGGAGAGCTAAGGTCGCCACGTGGCAGGCAGTCCCTCACCACTCCAGCTCGTCTCTTGCCACCTCCAACCTCACATTTCTGTCATAGGCACCTCCAGCTTTGCCTCCAACCACTTCCGAGATCGCCGCGGGATCCCCGGAACAGCCAGAAGAAGTGGAGGAGCTTTCAGGGGGAAGAAGGTAAAATGAGCTGCCTTTGGTGAAAATCAGAACTGGCTGCGGTGGCTCCTGCCTCTCCGTAACTACCACAGAATCACAGAATCTCCTAGGTTGGAAAAGACCTGTTAAGATCATCTAGTCCAATCATTAACCCAACACTGACAAGCCCACCACTAAACCATGTCCCTGAGCGCTGTATCTACACGACCCTTAAATACCTCCAGGGGTGGGGACTCCACCACTGCCCTGGGTAACGCGTTCCAATGCCTGATGACCCTTGCAGTAAAGAAATTCTTCCTAACATCCAATCTAAACTTCCCTTGGTGCAACTTGAAACCATTTCCTCTTGTTCTATCACCTGTTGCTTACAGGGGCAAAATCACCTCCCTGGTCCTACTGGCTACGCTAGTCCCGAGACAGGCCAGGATGCTGTTGGCCACCTTGGCCAGCTGGGCACACTGCTGGCTCACGTTCAGCCGGCTATCAAGCAGCACCCCCAGGTCCCTCTCTGCTGAGCAGCTTTCCAGCCACTCCTCCCCAAGCCTGTAGCCTTGGTGGGGGTTGTTGTGGCCAAAGTGTAAGACCCACACTAATTCCAGCGTGGGATGGAAAGGTTTGCAGGTTCTGCCCAGGAGAAGGAGACCAGAAGAAGCGGAAAGAGACATCAGGCCCGGGTGGAGGAGAGTGAAAGCTGCGTGGAGAAGAGGAGGAGGAGGAGGAGGAGGAGGGAAGAAGTTGCCGCGGCTGGAGCGAGGAAGCGATGCAGGAAGGTGCGGAAGGTCAGGAAGCCCAGGTGTGTACCAACCAGGCGCTGCTGCCCATCGTTCCCACCTCTGACCACTGCTCTTGGCCAGCCCAAGTGGCTGTTGGGGGGCGGTGAGGGACGGTGCTGCGCAGGGTTTGGCAAGCACTGCATGGCAGCTGCCCAGGGGCTCCCGATAGAGCTCTGCTGCATGGCACAGGGCACTGTGCATTTCCGCACATGCACGGGCCTCCAAGGGCATTCCCCTTGGGGACACGGCGCCAGAGCCCTCCCGCAGCCACCGCCGGCCACAGCTCTCTCTGCTGGGCCACCAACAGTGCCTCGTCAACGGTGTTCCCCAAAGACGGGGGAACAAACTCCGTCCCCTTCCCACCGGGATGGATTCAGCAGAGCTTTTGGACTCTGTCGTTGCAGGTGCCGACGCGTTTTCACCGCCTGAAGAGCTGCGACTCCTGTGCCCCCCCGAGTTGATGTTCCCAATAAAATGAGCTGTTGTGTCTTCTGAATGAGTCTGTGACCTGGTTTGAGCGACACAGGGCTGTTTTCTCGGCTAATGCTTGGGAAGACTGCACTTTTAGAAGACTCCAGTGTCTGAATTTGGAAAACGCATAAATTAGGAAGTTTGCTGTGAAGTTCTTTCTTCCTCGACGGCTGCGATGCTGAGAACTCCTTGCCCCTGTGCCGCACCCCTCAGCCCTTCCCTTCCCTCCCGAAGCCGCAGCGCTCGCAGTGTCCGACACTTGCTGTCCACTGCTGGGAGCGCACGGCTTCCTACGGGTAGGACGGGCTGAGGAGAGTCCTGGTGTATTTCATGTTGGTATCGGGATCCATACGGGTCTTTCAGTGTTATCCATGTTATTTATTTTGTCTCATTTTATTAAATCTGTTTATTTTTCGACCCTGGTGTTTCCTCGTTTGTTGGGGATTCCCCTTCCCGGGTAGGGAGGGGTCATGGGGTGACAGAATGGGTGTCTAAAGGACACTAAAGAGTAGTGGGTTCCTCAAACCATCGCAGCCGGCCTGAGGCTGTTGTGGAGCGGGGAGCTGCTGGTTTGGGATGCATTCTCCTCGGGGAGGAGTGTGGGGCCGTCCCTTGTCCCAGCATCCTTTCCCACGGGCATCGGGGCTGAGCTAAGGTGCTCGAGGAGCGGCGCCAAAGCTCAGAGTCACACCGGAGGGGGGAGGCTGGAAGGGACCTGCGGCGGCCGACTGGTCCCACATCTGCTCGAGCAGGCTCACCTAGCGCAAGTGTGCCAGGACCATGTCCCGTGGAGGGTTGGGGATCTCGCAGGAGCCGCCCCATGAGCTGCGAGCGAGGGCCAGACGCAGGCAGGGCACGGTGGCCAGGAAGGGCTGGAGGTCCTCCTGCGGCCACCGTCCCCTGCGGCTTGCTGTGCCCTGCAGCCAGCCGTCCTCCTCGCACACTGCTTGTGGGGCCCTTTCCTCAGCCCCCCCTCACTCCTGGCACTGCCAGAGATTCCCTTCCACGCCAGGCGGGATAAACGCCGCAGCTCCCCCAAAAAGCTTTGGGAGGGGCTCCAAGAGCAGGCGGAGTGCCGAGGCTTTGGTGCCTGCCGGTGGGACGCCCGCAGCGTGACGGGGGAGGGAGGATGAGCCCTCGCACCCTCCGCAGGGAACTCTTTTGCTGTTGTGGGCTGTTGTGGTCGGACGAGAGTTAGCAGGGCTCATTGAGAACGCTTTAAACCAGGTTGGAAGGGGGGCGGGGATGTAACTGGGCTCGCTAGGCAGGCGCCCGGCCGTAGGAGCTCAGCACTTGTGGGGCAGAGTGCTAGTATATTTGAGAATCGGAAGGCCCACCACCCCTCTAGGGCAAAAACTACACACTCGTCGGCCTCTCTGAAATGCCTATACACTAATGCGCGCAGCACGGGGAAACAAACGAGAGGAGTTAGAGATCTGCGTGCGGTCACAGGGCCACGCTCCCATTGCAGTTACTGAGGCCTGGTGGGATGTATCACGTGACCGGAACACTGTCATGGAGGGCTATGTTCTCTTGAGGAAAGATAGGCCAGCGAGGTGGTGGAGTCGCTCTTCATGTGAGAGAGCAACTGGAATGTCTCGAGCCGTCCCTGGGGGCGGACGAAGAGCAAGTTGAGAGCTTGTGGGTAAGGATTAAGGGGCAGGGTAAGAGGAGAGAGAGACACTGCTGTGGGTGTCTGTTACAGGCCGCCTGAGCAGGATGGGGAAGTTGATGAGGCCTTCTACAGACAGGTGAGAACCGCCTCACAGTCGCAGGCCTTGATTCTCATGGGGGACTTCAACTACCCTGACATCTGCTGGGAAGGCCACACAGCTGGGCAGGCACGGTCCAGGAGGTTCCTCCAGTGCACTGATGATAACTTTTTGACTCAGGCGGTGGAGGAGCCCAGCAGGAGAGGTGTACTACTGGAGCTAGTACTGACAAACAAAGAGGGACTGGACTCTGCTCGGTGGGGTTCAGCTGTCCCCGCTGTGTCCCCTCCCTGCACCTTGTGCACCCCCAGCCTGTCGCTGGCTCTCAGCCTGAGGAGCAGAGAAGCCCGTGGTGCTGCGCAGGCACTGCTCAGCCCCAACCAGCACGTCCCTGGGCGCAGGCACAAAACACAGCCCCATACCAGCTACTGGGAACGAGTGTCGTGATTGAGCTCATGGAACGGTCACGTTTGGGGGCTTATTTGGCTCCGTGTTACAGCCGTCCTGGGCTCTGGCAGCACTTGAGGCTGGTCAAAGTTCTGCCATGATGGTCCCAGGCCAGGGGCACTGCCGGCAGGTGGAGGGAGGTGCTCCTGGCCCGCCACGGTGTCCTGCTCGGGGCTGCCCAGTGCCAGGCAGCCACGGCCATCTTGGAGAGAACCCCCAGCCCCGGCCCCCCCAGGCCCCTCCCACTGTCCGTTGGGGTCCGGCTGTTGGTCAGTTGGAGCCAATGGCCAGCAGCAGCAGCAGGACACAGCTGTGCCGGCACGCAGCAGCGCCCGCAGGAGGCAGTGTCTGGGCCAGCAGCACTCACCCGGCACCCCGCTGCCCATCCTTGCCGTGTCCTGGGTGCACGGCCAGGGCCCTCCTGTCCCGGGCAGGATGGGCCAGGCCAACTGCTGCTGTGGCTCCAGGTGGGCTTCCCTCTGCGGCTCACGGACAGGCGGGCACGGCCGGGCCCAGCACCAGTGGCCTGGCTCATGCTCCGCTCCGCTCTGCTCTGCTCTGCAGGGAGGCTCTCAGCAATGCCGAGGCGGTGCTGAGCACGGACGTGCGGCTGAGCCGGGGCCGCAGGAGGAGCGAGAGGCGCCTTCTCCTCCTCCCGGAGGAACTGGTGATCGCCAAGTGGCAGTAAGCCCCTGCCAGCCCCTCTGCCCGCGTGCCGGCCCCAGCCCTGGCAGCAGGGCAGGGACCCCCTGGCAGCAGCCCTCGGCCCTAGCCCCGCGGTTCCACATGTCCCCATGTGTGTGCCGAGGGCAGGCAGGGGACAGGGCTCTGCCCAGGGGGACCCCCAGGAGGCCACCTCCAGCTCAGCGCCAGCCTCTCCTCTCTGCAGAGGCGGCACCAGCCTGCGCCCACAGCTGCGCCTGCCCCTGGACCAGCTGTGGGTGCTGAGCGGCCCCCAGGAGGCAGTGGGGCCAGAGGCAGGCGCGGAGGAGCATGGCAGCGTGGAAGACGGGGCCACCCTCGTCTTGGCCTGGCCCACCGGCTCCTGCCTGGCCACTTTCGGGTGAGTGCTGCTGCCCAGTCCCATGGGCGGGCTGCAGAGGGTCCCCGGTGTGCCCACACCAGCCTGCCCATGGCCTCTGCCCGGCGTGCAGAGCCTGGGCAGGGAGCGGGCAGCACACTGGCAGGGAGGGATGGGACCCGGCCAGGTCCCATGTGCCCCGCTCCCCTGCTGGTGCCCAGCCGGGAAGGGCAGAAGCCCCCCGGGCTGGGGGACAGCGGGGCCTGAGGCTGTGTCTCCTCTCTTTCCGCAGCTGCCAGGCGCTGAAGGAGCTGTGGTTGGGCACCCTGCTGGGGTAAGCTGGGGGGATGCTCTGGGCGCTGCTGGACGGGGGCACATGGCTGCTCCGCTGGGGACAGCTGCCCCAGAAGAGAGCAGAGGCAGCTTGGGGCTCCCCCAGCTCTCACCCTCTGCTTTCCTGCCATACAGGACCCCCGAAGGAGCCAGGAGAGCCCAAGTGACCCGGCTACCCTCGCTGCAGCTGCTGCAGAAGGAGCTGAGCCGCCGACCTGCCGTGAGTGTCCCTCTGCCCTGGGCCCTGTCCCTGGGCACCGCTCCTCCAGCCCGGCAGCAGAGTCGCCGCCGCTCACCCCCTTCCACCGCTTCTCTCCTGACCAGTGGAGGACATCTCCCAGCGCCAGGAGCCTGGAGCGGCTGCTGGAGGACCAGGCCAAGGTGAGAACGGCTGCCTTTCCCCTGCCTTGGGCTGTGCCGGCCATGTGCGGCACCTGGGCAGAGCTTGTGCGGGAAGGAGGGAGGCACGGAAGGTGGCGCGGTGGTCCTCAGGGAGCGGAGAGGCTCGGTGAGCCAGCAGCAATGCCGGCATGTCCTGGCTGGTGGTGCTGGGAGGAAACCTGCCGTGTGGGGCAGAGAGCGCGGGAGGGCAGAGGGTCCCGGCTCGGCCACGCTGGGGCTGCTGGTGGCGGGGGGCAGCTGGCCAGTGGCCCTTGTGGCTGCGGGTGCCGCTCTCAGCACAGCCTGCTTCTTGCAGGACGATGCCAAGGAAGGACCTCCGAGGATGGCATCTGGCACCGGAGGGGGACTGTGCTGCTCGGCAGGTGAGCGTGGGCAGGAACGGCGAGGTCCTGCATGCAGTTGAGCCTTGGTCACTTGTGCCTTGAGTGTCGCCATGCAGGTCGAGCAGCCCAAGGGAGGCCGTCGGCTGGAGGAGCAAGGACACCGGCTGGGCAGCGGCCGCGGGACGGGGTTGGGCGGGGACACGCCGGCTCTGCCACTGCTGCCCACAGCTCGGAGGAGGGCAGGGCGAGGGCTGGGCCAGGCTGTGCCACTGGCATGGCACCGGGCGGTCTCCACTGAGGGGCTCTCGCTGTGTTTTCCTTTGCAGCAGGAGGCAGCGGCAGGAGGAGGAGGAGGGGGCTGCCCTGGCCCTTGGCTCTGTGGCGCAGCCCAGCCGCTGCCCAGGCACCAGGGCAGGCGGGCTCCGGCTGCCGCAGGGCACTCTTTGGCCAGCCCCTGGCAGCCCTCTGCGGGGAGGAGGGCACGCTGCCCCGGCCCATACAGGTAAGGCAGCCTGCAGAGGGGGTGCCCGGCCCCCCAGGGGCTCCTCCACAGGCAAGGCAGCTCCTCACTCGCGCCTTTCTCTCCCGCAGGAGCTGCTGGCTGTCCTGCAGCAGGAGGGGCCGGCCACGGAGGGCATCTTCCGCAGAGCTGCCGGCGCAACGGAGGTGCGACAGCTGCGGGAGGCCCTGGAGTGCGGCGCAGACGTGGAGCTGGGCAGTCAGCCTGCGCTGCTGCTGGCCGTCCTCTTGAAGGTGAGCGCTTCTGCCCTGCCCTGCCGCGGGAGGAGCTCCTGCCTGGCCTGCAGGGTTCCAAGGCTCAGCCGGAGCCCTTGGCCGCGCAGGACTTCCTCCGGAGCATCCCTGCCAAGCTCCTGGTGGTGGACCTCTACGAGGACTGGATGGCGGCCATGCAGAAGAGGAGCGAGGAGGAGCGGCTGGAGGAGCTGAGAGCGTAAGTGTGGGCAGCGGCCGGGCTGTGGAGCAGGAGCCCCGCGCGCTAGCCCACAGCCCCTGGCAAGCTGAGCAACACCGCCGCTGGCTCCCACCGGCCTCGGGCCAGCCTGGGCAGGGACGGCGATGGGCTGCCACAGCTGCTTGAGGAGTCTGCTTGGTGTTCCTGTTCCCTCAGGGTGGCCCAGAAGCTGCCTGCAGGCAACCTCCTCCTGCTGGAGCGGCTGCTGGGCCTCCTCCAGCACATTGGCCGCCACGCTGCCACCAGCAGGATGAGCTGCGGCAACCTGGCCATCTGCCTGGGGCCCACCCTGCTGAGCCCACCCGACGAGGACCTGCTCCCGCTGGAGGCCGTGCTGGAGGCGACGCAGAAGGTACGCTGCGTGGACCGGCCGGCCGCAGCCTCACCAGCTCCTCAGAGCCCAGCTGCTCCCAGATCCCTGGCTGCCACCTCTCTGGAGTAGCTGCTGGTGGGCTGATGCCTGCGAGAGCAGCCCCGCAGCCCCAGGAGCCTTCTGCGCAGAGCAGAGGCATGGCTGCGCAGTGGGAGAGGCTGCTGGGTGCGCTTGCGGGCAGCAGAGCTGAGAGCGAGGGGTTGGGCTGTGCAGGTGAACGCGCTGGTGCAGTTCCTGGTGGAGAACTGCAGGGACATCTTGGGAGAGGACACCGGCAGCCGTGGCCGTCCAGCAGCCGAGGAGCCACAAGGCGCCCCGCAGAGCTGCAGAGGTACGAGGAGGGACTGAGGGTGTTCCCGGGCTGGGGCTGGGGATGCCAGAGACCTCAGCAGGGTTTGCGGCGAGGCTGGGCACTGAGGGTCGTCCTCTCAGCCCCTCTGGTCCCGTGGCCTCTGCTTGGCCCCTGTCTCTTGCAGCACGAAGGGTTTGCTGTGCGAGAGGAGCTGAAGCCGCACATGGGGCATCGGGGGTCTGAAAAGAGGAGCGGTGCGGGGCTTTGTGGGGGGCCTTGCTGGAGTAGCGTTTGACTTCCAAAAAGTCACTTGGCTTACGCGCTTTTTCTTTCTCTGTCTGCCTTTGGAAGACCAAAGTGTCCCTGCAGTGACGGCAGACACCGAGCATCGGGCAGAAGCCTTGCCACAGGCAGCCCCGTCCCTGCTCGGTGTCCTCAGTGAAGGTGGGGGAGATACGGCGGTGGAGTCTGAAACGGGAGAGGTATGTCAGGTCCCAAACCCTGGGAGAGCGTGTCTGGTGGAGGAGGAGGGCAGCTGCTGATGCGGCCGCGTCGCTGCTGCACCTCTGCCTGTCAGGAGAGCCGGTATGTGTTTGGGGTGTTCCCCCACCCCCGGGATGGTGTCTGGTAAGGCCAACTGGCAAGGGTGGTCCTCCAATGCACTGGGCACGTGCTTAAGCCATCAAAATGCCCACAAAATACCTACAAAAAGAGAGGGGAGTAGCTGTCAACTTCAAAGGGGTTTTGCTGGGGTCCTACTGTGTCACAGCTTCACCAAGTCTCTTTTGGGGGGCTGGGGGGGAGTGTGTGCAGTGTGTCTGAGCCCAACCAGCCCAAGGGATCTCCTCTGGAGAGCTAAGGTCGCCACGTGGCAGGCAGTCCCTCACCACTCCAGCTCGTCTCTTGCCACCTCCAACCTCACATTTCTGTCATAGGCACCTCCAGCTTTGCCTCCAACCACTTCCGAGATCGCCGCGGGATCCCCGGAACAGCCAGAAGAAGTGGAGGAGCTTTCAGGGGGAAGAAGGTAAAATGAGCTGCCTTTGGTGAAAATCAGAACTGGCTGCGGTGGCTCCTGCCTCTCCGTAACTACCACAGAATCACAGAATCTCCTAGGTTGGAAAAGACCTGTTAAGATCATCTAGTCCAATCATTAACCCAACACTGACAAGCCCACCACTAAACCATGTCCCTGAGCGCTGTATCTACACGACCCTTAAATACCTCCAGGGGTGGGGACTCCACCACTGCCCTGGGTAACGCGTTCCAATGCCTGATGACCCTTGCAGTAAAGAAATTCTTCCTAACATCCAATCTAAACTTCCCTTGGTGCAACTTGAAACCATTTCCTCTTGTTCTATCACCTGTTGCTTACAGGGGCAAAATCACCTCCCTGGTCCTACTGGCTACGCTAGTCCCGAGACAGGCCAGGATGCTGTTGGCCACCTTGGCCAGCTGGGCACACTGCTGGCTCACGTTCAGCCGGCTATCAAGCAGCACCCCCAGGTCCCTCTCTGCTGAGCAGCTTTCCAGCCACTCCTCCCCAAGCCTGTAGCCTTGGTGGGGGTTGTTGTGGCCAAAGTGTAAGACCCACACTAATTCCAGCGTGGGATGGAAAGGTTTGCAGGTTCTGCCCAGGAGAAGGAGACCAGAAGAAGCGGAAAGAGACATCAGGCCCGGGTGGAGGAGAGTGAAAGCTGTGTGGAGAAGAGGAGGAGGAGGAGGAGGAGGGAAGAAGTTGCCGCGGCTGGAGCGAGGAAGCGATGCAGGAAGGTGCGGAAGGTCAGGAAGCCCAGGTGTGTACCAACCAGGCGCTGCTGCCCATCGTTCCCACCTCTGACCACTGCTCTTGGCCAGCCCAAGTGGCTGTTGGGGGGCGGTGAGGGACGGTGCTGCGCAGGGTTTGGCAAGCACTGCATGGCAGCTGCCCAGGGGCTCCCGATAGAGCTCTGCTGCATGGCACAGGGCACTGTGCATTTCCGCACACGCACGGGCCTCCAAGGGCATTCCCCTTGGGGACACGGCGCCAGAGCCCTCCCGCAGCCACCACCGGCCACAGCTCTCTCTGCTGGGCCACCAACAGTGCCTCGTCAACGGTGTTCCCCAAAGACGGGGGAACAAACTCCGTCCCCTTCCCACCGGGATGGATTCAGCAGAGCTTTTGGACTCTGTCGTTGCAGGTGCCGACGCGTTTTCACCGCCTGAAGAGCTGCGACTCCTGTGCCCCCCCGAGTTGATGTTCCCAATAAAATGAGCTGTTGTGTCTTCTGAATGAGTCTGTGACCTGGTTTGAGCGACACAGGGCTGATTTCTCGGCTAATGCTTGGGAAGACTGCACTTTTAGAAGACTCCAGTGTCTGAATTTGGAAAACGCATAAATTAGGAAGTTTGCTGTGAAGTTCTTTCTTCCTCGACGGCTGCGATGCTGAGAACTCCTTGCCCCTGTGCCGCACCCCTCAGCCCTTCCCTTCCCTCCCGAAGCCGCAGCGCTCGCAGTGTCCGACACTTGCTGTCCACTGCTGGGAGCGCACGGCTTCCTACGGGTAGGACGGGCTGAGGAGAGTCCTGGTGTATTTCATGTTGGTATCGGGATCCATACGGGTCTTTCAGTGTTATCCATGTTATTTATTTTGTCTCATTTTATTAAATCTGTTTATTTTTCGACCCTGGTGTTTCCTCGTTTGTTGGGGATTCCCCTTTCCGGGTAGGGAGGGGTCATGGGGTGACAGAATGGGTGTCTAAAGGACACTAAAGAGTAGTGGGTTCCTCAAACCATCGCAGCCGGCCTGAGGCTGTTGTGGAGCGGGGAGCTGCTGGTTTGGGATGCATTCTCCTCGGGGAGGAGTGTGGGGCCGTCCCTTGTCCCAGCATCCTTTCCCACGGGCATCGGGGCTGAGCTAAGGTGCTCGAGGAGCGGCGCCAAAGCTCAGAGTCACACCGGAGGGGGGAGGCTGGAAGGGACCTGCGGCGGCCGACTGGTCCCACATCTGCTCGAGCAGGCTCACCTAGCGCAAGTGTGCCAGGACCATGTCCCGTGGAGGGTTGGGGATCTCGCAGGAGCCGCCCCATGAGCTGCGAGCGAGGGCCAGACGCAGGCAGGGCACGGTGGCCAGGAAGGGCTGGAGGTCCTCCTGCGGCCACCGTCCCCTGCGGCTTGCTGTGCCCTGCAGCCAGCCGTCCTCCTCGCACACTGCTTGTGGGGCCCTTTCCTCAGCCCCCCCTCACTCCTGGCACTGCCAGAGATTCCCTTCCACGCCAGGCGGGATCAACGCCGCAGCTCCCCCAAAAAGCTTTGGGAGGGGCTCCAAGAGCAGGCGGAGTGCCGAGGCTTTGGTGCCTGCCGGTGGGACGCCCGCAGCGTGACGGGGGAGGGAGGATGAGCCCTCGCACCCTCCGCAGGGAACTCTTTTGCTGTTGTGGGCTGTTGTGGTCGGACGAGAGTTAGCAGGGCTCATTGAGAACGCTTTAAACCAGGTTGGAAGGGGGGCGGGGATGTAACTGGGCTCGCTAGGCAGGCGCCCGGCCGTAGGAGCTCAGCACTTGTGGGGCAGAGTGCTAGTATATTTGAGAATCGGAAGGCCCACCACCCCTCTAGGGCAAAAACTACACACTCGTCAGCCTCTCTGAAATGCCTATACACTAATGCGCGCAGCACGGGGAAACAAACGAGAGGAGTTAGAGATCTGCGTGCGGTCACAGGGCCACGCTCCCATTGCAGTTACTGAGGCCTGGTGGGATGTATCACGTGACCGGAACACTGTCATGGAGGGCTATGTTCTCTTGAGGAAAGATAGGCCAGCGAGGTGGTGGAGTCGCTCTTCATGTGAGAGAGCAACTGGAATGTCTCGAGCCGTCCCTGGGGGCGGACGAAGAGCAAGTTGAGAGCTTGTGGGTAAGGATTAAGGGGCAGGGTAAGAGGAGAGAGAGACACTGCTGTGGGTGTCTGTTACAGGCCGCCTGAGCAGGATGGGGAAGTTGATGAGGCCTTCTACAGACAGGTGAGAACCGCCTCACAGTCGCAGGCCTTGATTCTCATGGGGGACTTCAACTACCCTGACATCTGCTGGGAAGGCCACACAGCTGGGCAGGCACGGTCCAGGAGGTTCCTCCAGTGCACTGATGATAACTTTTTGACTCAGGCGGTGGAGGAGCCCAGCAGGAGAGGTGTACTACTGGAGCTAGTACTGACAAACAAAGAGGGACTGGACTCTGCTCGGTGGGGTTCAGCTGTCCCCGCCGTGTCCCCTCCCTGCACCTTGTGCACCCCCAGCCTGTCGCTGGCTCTCAGCCTGAGGAGCAGAGAAGCCCGTGGTGCTGCGCAGGCACTGCTCAGCCCCGACCAGCACGTCCCTGGGTTCCCAGGGCTGTTTTCAGCGCAGGCACAAAACACAGCCCCATACCAGCTACTGGGAACGAGTGTCGTGATTGAGCTCATGGAACGGTCACGTTTGGGGGCTTATTTGGCTCCGTGTTACAGCCGTCCTGGGCTCTGGCCGCACTTGAGGCTGGTCAAAGTTCTGCCATGATGGTCCCAGGCCAGGGGCACTGCCGGCAGGTGGAGGGAGGTGCTCCTGGCCCGCCACGGTGTCCTGCTCGGGGCTGCCCAGTGCCAGGCAGCCACGGCCATCTTGGAGAGAACCCCCAGCCCCGGCCCCCCCAGGCCCCTCCCACTGTCCGTTGGGGTCCGGCTGTTGGTCAGTTGGAGCCAACGGCCAGCAGCAGCAGCAGGACACAGCTGTGCTGGCACGCAGCAGCGCCCGCAGGAGGCAGGGTCTGGGCCAGCAGCACTCACCCGGCACCCCGCTGCCCATCCTTGCCGTGTCCTGGGTGCACGGCCAGGGCCCTCCTCTCCCGGGCAGGATGGGCCAGGCCAACTGCTGCTGTGGCTCCAGGTGGGCTTCCCTCTGCGGCTCACGGACAGGCGGGCACGGCCAGGCCCAGCACCAGTGGCCTGGCTCATGCTCCGCTCCGCTCTGCTCTGCTCTGCAGGGAGGCTCTCAGCAATGCCGAGGCGGTGCTGAGCATGGACGTGCGGCTGAGCCGGGGCCGCAGGAGGAGCGAGAGGCGCCTTCTCCTCCTCCCGGAGGAACTGGTGATCGCCAAGTGGCAGTAAGCCCCTGCCAGCCCCTCTGCCCGCGTGCCGGCCCCGGCCCTGGCAGCAGGGCAGGGACCCCCTGGCAGCAGCCCTCGGCCCTAGCCCCGCGGTTCCACATGTCCCCATGTGTGTGCCGAGGGCAGGCAGGGGACAGGGCTCTGCCCAGGGGGACCCCCAGGAGGCCACCTCCAGCTCAGCGCCAGCCTCTCCTCTCTGCAGAGGCGGCACCAGCCTGCGCCCACAGCTGCGCCTGCCCCTGGACCAGCTGTGGGTGCTGAGCGGCCCCCAGGAGGCAGTGGGGCCAGAGGCAGGCGCGGAGGAGCATGGCAGCGTGGAAGACGGGGCCACCCTCGTCTTGGCCTGGCCCACCGGCTCCTGCCTGGCCACTTTCGGGTGAGTGCTGCTGCCCAGTCCCATGGGCGGGCTGCAGAGGGTCCCCGGTGTGCCCACACCAGCCTGCCCATGGCCTCTGCCCGGCGTGCAGAGCCTGGGCAGGGAGCGGGCAGCACACTGGCAGGGAGGGATGGGACCCGGCCAGGTCCCATGTGCCCCGCTCCCCTGCTGGTGCCCAGCCGGGAAGGGCAGAAGCCCCCCGGGCTGGGGGACAGCGGGGCCTGAGGCTGTGTCTCCTCTCTTTCCGCAGCTGCCAGGCGCTGAAGGAGCTGTGGTTGGGCACCCTGCTGGGGTAAGCTGGGGGGACGCTCTGGGCGCTGCTGGACGGGGGCACATGGCTGCTCCGCTGGTGACAGCTGCCCCAGAAGAGAGCAGAGGCAGCTTGGGGCTCCCCCAGCTCTCGCCCTCTGCTTTCCTGCCATACAGGACCCCCGAAGGAGCCAGGAGAGCCCGAGTGACCCGGCTACCCTCGCTGCAGCTGCTGCAGAAGGAGCTGAGCCGCCGACCTGCCGTGAGTGTCCCTCTGCCCTGGGCCCTGTCCCTGGGCACCGCTCCTCCAGCCCGGCAGCAGAGGCGCCGCCGCTCACCCCCTTCCACCGCTTCTCTCCTGACCAGTGGAGGACATCTCCCAGCGCCAGGAGCCTGGAGCGGCTGCTGGAGGGCCAGGCCAAGGTGAGAACGGCTGCCTTTCCCCCGCCTTGGGCTGTGCCGGCCATGTGCGGCACCTGGGCAGAGCTTGTGCGGGAAGGAGGGAGGCACGGAAGGTGGCACGGTGGTCCTCAGGGAGCGGAGAGGCTCGGCGAGCCAGCAGCAATGCCGGCATGTCCTGGCTGGTGGTGCTGGGAGGAAACCTGCCGTGTGGGGCAGAGAGCGCGGGAGGGCAGAGGGTCCCGGCTCGGCCACGCTGGGGCTGCTGGTGGCGGGGGGCAGCTGGCCAGTGGCCCTTGTGGCTGCGGGTGCCGCTCTCAGCACAGCCTGCTTCTTGCAGGACGATGCCAAGGAAGGACCTCCGAGGATGGCATCTGGCACCGGAGGGGGACTGTGCTGCTCGGCAGGTGAGCGTGGGCAGGAACGGCGAGGTCCTGCATGCAGTTGAGCCTTGGTCACTTGTGCCTTGAGTGTCGCCATGCAGGTCGAGCAGCCCAAGGGAGGCCGTCGGCTGGAGGAGCAAGGACACCGGCTGGGCAGCGGCCGCGGGACGGGGTTGGGCGGGGACACGCCGGCTCTGCCACTGCTGCCCACAGCTCGGAGGAGGGCAGGGCGAGGGCTGGGCCAGGCTGTGCCACTGGCATGGCACCGGGCGGTCTCCACTGAGGGGCTCTCGCTGTGTTTTCCTTTGCAGCAGGAGGCAGCGGCAGGAGGAGGAGGAGGGGGCTGCCCTGGCCCTTGGCTCTGTGGCGCAGCCCGGCCGCTGCCCAGGCACCAGGGCAGGCGGGCTCCGGCTGCCGCAGGGCACTCTTTGGCCAGCCCCTGGCAGCCCTCTGCGGGGAGGAGGGCACGCTGCCCCGGCCCATCCAGGTAAGGCAGCCTGCAGAGGGGGTGCCCGGCCCCCCAGGGGCTCCTCCACAGGCAAGGCAGCTCCTCACTCGCGCCTTTCTCTCCCGCAGGAGCTGCTGGCTGTCCTGCAGCAGGAGGGGCCGGCCACGGAGGGCATCTTCCGCAGAGCTGCCGGCGCAACGGAGGTGCGACAGCTGCGGGAGGCCCTGGAGTGCGGCGCAGACGTGGAGCTGGGCAGTCAGCCTGCGCTGCTGCTGGCCGTCCTCTTGAAGGTGAGCGCTTCTGCCCTGCCCTGCCGCGGGAGGAGCTCCTGCCTGGCCTGCAGGGTTCCAAGGCTCAGCCGGAGCCCTTGGCCGCGCAGGACTTCCTCCGGAGCATCCCCGCCAAGCTCCTGGTGGTGGACCTCTACGAGGACTGGATGGCGGCCATGCAGAAGAGGAGCGAGGAGGAGCGGCTGGAGGAGCTGAGAGCGTAAGTGTGGGCAGCGGCTGGGCTGTGGAGCAGGAGCCCCGCGCGCTAGCCCACAGCCCCTGGCAAGCTGAGCAACACCGCCGCTGGCTCCCACCTGCCTCGGGCCAGCCTGGGCTGCGACGGCGATGGGCTGCCACAGCTGCTTGAGGAGTCTGCTTGGTGTTCCTGTTCCCTCAGGGTGGCCCAGAAGCTGCCTGCAGGCAACCTCCTCCTACTGGAGCGGCTGCTGGGCCTCCTCCAGCACATTGGCCGCCACGCCGCCACCAGCAGGATGAGCTGCGGCAACCTGGCCATCTGCCTGGGGCCCACCCTGCTGAGCCCACCCGACGAGGACCTGCTCCCGATGGAGGCCGTGCTGGAGGCGACGCAGAAGGTACGCTGCGTGGACCGGCCGGCCGCAGCCTCACCAGCCCCTCAGAGCCCGGCTGCTCCCAGATCCCTGGCTGCCTCCTCTCTGGAGTAGCTGCTGGTGGGCTGATGCCTGCGAGAGCAGCCCCGCAGCCCCAGGAGCCTTCTGCGCAGAGCAGAGGCACGGCTGCGCAGTGGAAGAGGCTGCTGGGTGCGCTTGCGGGCAGCAGAGCTGAGAGCGAGGGGTTGGGCTGTGCAGGTGAACGCACTGGTGCAGTTCCTGGTGGAGAACTGCAGGGACATCTTGGGAGAGGACACCGGCAGCCGTGCCCGTCCAGCAGCCGAGGAGCCACGAGGCGCCCCGCAGAGCTGCAGAGGTACGAGGAGGGACTGAGGGTGTTCCCGGGCTGGGGCTGGGGATGCCAGAGACCTCAGCAGGGTTTGCGGCAGGGCTGGGCACTGAGGGTCGTCCTCTCAGCCCCTCTGGTCCCGTGGCCTCTGCTTGGCTCCTGTCTCTTGCAGCACGAAGGGTTTGCTGTGCGAGAGGAGCTGAAGCCACACATGGGGCATCGGGGGTCTGAAAAGAGGAGCGGTGCGGGGCTTTGTGGGGGGCCTTGCTGGAGTGGCGTTTGACTTCCAAAAAGTCACTTGGCTTACGCGCTTTTTCTTTCTCTGTCTGCCTTTGGAAGACCAAAGTGTCCCTGCAGTGACGGCAGACACCGAGCATCGGGCAGAAGCCTTGCCACAGGCAGCCCCGTCCCTGCTCGGTGTCCTCAGCGAAGGTGGGGGAGATACGGCGGTGGAGTCTGAAACGGGAGAGGTATGTCAGGTCCCAAACCCTGGGAGAGCGTGTCTGGTGGAGGAGGAGGGCAGCTGCTGATGCGGCCGCGTCGCTGCTGCACCTCTGCCTGTCAGGAGAGCCGGTATGTGTTTGGGGTGTTCCCCCACCCCCGGGATGGTGTCTGGTAAGGCCAACTGGCAAGGGTGGTCCTCCAATGCACTGGGCACGTGCTTAAGCCATCAAAATGCCCACAAAATACCTACAAAAAGAGAGGGGAGTAGCTGTCAGCTTCAAAGGGGTTTTGCTGGGGTCCTACTGTGTCACAGCTTCACCAAGTCTCTTTTGGGGGGCTGGGGGGGAGTGTGTGCAGTGTGTCTGAGCCCAACCAGCCCAAGGGATCTCCTCTGGAGAGCTAAGGTCGCCACGTGGCAGGCAGTCCCTCACCACTCCAGCTCGTCTCTTGCCACCTCCAACCTCACATTTCTGTCATAGGCACCTCCAGCTTTGCCTCCAACCACTTCCGAGATCGCCGCGGGATCCCCGGAACAGCCAGAAGAAGTGGAGGAGCTTTCAGGGGGAAGAAGGTAAAATGAGCTGCCTTTGGTGAAAATCAGAACTGGCTGCGGTGGCTCCTGCCTCTCCGTAACTACCACAGAATCACAGAATCTCCTAGGTTGGAAAAGACCTGTTAAGATCATCTAGTCCAATCATTAACCCAACACTGACAAGCCCACCACTAAACCATGTCCCTGAGCGCTGTATCTACACGACCCTTAAATACCTCCAGGGGTGGGGACTCCACCACTGCCCTGGGTAACGCGTTCCAATGCCTGATGACCCTTGCAGTAAAGAAATTCTTCCTAACATCCAATCTAAACTTCCCTTGGTGCAACTTGAAACCATTTCCTCTTGTTCTATCACCTGTTGCTTACAGGGGCAAAATCACCTCCCTGGTCCTACTGGCTACACTAGTCCCGAGACAGGCCAGGATGCCGTTGGCCACCTTGGCCAGCTGGGCACACTGCTGGCTCACGTTCAGCCGGCTATCAAGCAGCACCCCCAGGTCCCTCTCTGCTGAGCAGCTTTCCAGCCACTCCTCCCCAAGCCTGTAGCCTTGGTGGGGGTTGTTGTGGCCAAAGTGTAAGACCCACACTAATTCCAGCGTGGGATGGAAAGGTTTGCAGGTTCTGCCCAGGAGAAGGAGACCAGAAGAAGCGGAAAGAGACATCAGGCCCGGGTGGAGGAGAGTGAAAGCTGCGTGGAGAAGAGGAGGAGGAGGAGGAGGAGGGAAGAAGTTGCCGCGGCTGGAGCGAGGAAGCGATGCAGGAAGGTGCGGAAGGTCAGGAAGCCCAGGTGTGTACCAACCAGGCGCTGCTGCCCATCGTTCCCACCTCTGACCACTGCTCTTGGCCAGCCCAAGTGGCTGTTGGGGGGCGGTGAGGGACGGTGCTGCGCAGGGTTTGGCAAGCACTGCATGGCAGCTGCCCAGGGGCTCCCGATAGAGCTCTGCTGCATGGCACAGGGCACTGTGCATTTCCGCACACGCACGGGCCTCCAAGGGCATTCCCCTTGGGGACACGGCGCCAGAGCCCTCCCGCAGCCACCGCCGGCCACAGCTCTCTCTGCTGGGCCACCAACAGTGCCTCGTCAACGGTGTTCCCCAAAGACGGGGGAACAAACTCCGTCCCCTTCCCACCGGGATGGATTCAGCAGAGCTTTTGGACTCTGTCGTTGCAGGTGCCGACGCGTTTTCACCGCCTGAAGAGCTGCGACTCCTGTGCCCCCCCGAGTTGATGTTCCCAATAAAATGAGCTGTTGTGTTTTCTGAATGAGTCTGTGACCTGGTTTGAGCGACACAGGGCTGATTTCTCGGCTAATGCTTGGGAAGACTGCACTTTTAGAAGACTCCAGTGTCTGAATTTTGAAAACGCATAAATTAGGAAGTTTGCTGTGAAGTTCTTTCTTCCTCGACGGCTGCGATGCTGAGAACTCCTTGCCCCTGTGCCGCACCCCTCAGCCCTTCCCTTCCCTCCCGAAGCCGCAGCGCTCGCAGTGTCCGACACTTGCTGTCCACTGCTGGGAGCGCACGGCTTCCTACGGGTAGGATGGGCTGAGGAGAGTCCTGGTGTATTTCATGTTGGTATCGGGATCCATATGGGTCCTTCAGTGTTATCCATGTTATTTATTTTGTCTCATTTTATTAAATCTGTTTATTTTTCGACCCTGGTGTTTCCTCGTTTGTTGGGGATTCCCCTTCCCGGGTAGGGAGGGGTCATGGGGTGACAGAATGGGTGTCTAAAGGACACTAAAGAGTAGTGGGTTCCTCAAACCATCGCAGCCGGCCTGAGGCTGTTGTGGAGCGGGGAGCTGCTGGTTTGGGATGCATTCTCCTCGGGGAGGAGTGTGGGGCCGTCCCTTGTCCCAGCATCCTTTCCCACGGGCATCGGGGCTGAGCTAAGGTGCTCGAGGAGCGGCGCCAAAGCTCAGAGTCACACCGGAGGGGGGAGGCTGGAAGGGACCTGCGGCGGCCGACTGGTCCCACATCTGCTCGAGCAGGCTCACCTAGCGCAAGTGTGCCAGGACCATGTCCCGTGGAGGGTTGGGGATCTCGCAGGAGCCGCCCCATGAGCTGCGAGCGAGGGCCAGACGCAGGCAGGGCACGGTGGCCAGGAAGGGCTGGAGGTCCTCCTGCGGCCACCGTCCCCTGCGGCTTGCTGTGCCCTGCAGCCAGCCGTCCTCCTCGCACACTGCTTGTGGGGCCCTTTCCTCAGCCCCCCCTCACTCCTGGCACTGCCAGAGATTCCCTTCCACGCCAGGCGGGATCAACGCCGCAGCTCCCCCAAAAAGCTTTGGGAGGGGCTCCAAGAGCAGGCAGAGTGCCGAGGCTTTGGTGCCTGCCGGTGGGACGCCCGCAGCGTGACGGGGGAGGGAGGATGAGCCCTCGCACCCTCCGCAGGGAACTCTTTTGCTGTTGTGGGCTGTTGTGGTCGGACGAGAGTTAGCAGGGCTCATTGAGAACGCTTTAAACCAGGTTGGAAGGGGGGCGGGGATGTAACTGGGCTCGCTAGGCAGGCGCCCGGCCGTAGGAGCTCAGCACTTGTGGGGCAGAGTGCTAGTATATTTGAGAATCGGAAGGCCCACCACCCCTCTAGGGCAAAAACTACACACTCGTCGGCCTCTCTGAAATGCCTATACACTAATGCGCGCAGCACGGGGAAACAAACGAGAGGAGTTAGAGATCTGCGTGCGGTCACAGGGCCACGCTCCCATTGCAGTTACTGAGGCCTGGTGGGATGTATCACGTGACCGGAACACTGTCATGGAGGGCTATGTTCTCTTGAGGAAAGATAGGCCAGCGAGGTGGTGGAGTCGCTCTTCATGTGAGAGAGCAACTGGAATGTCTCGAGCCGTCCCTGGGGGCGGACGAAGAGCAAGTTGAGAGCTTGTGGGTAAGGATTAAGGGGCAGGGTAAGAGGAGAGAGAGACACTGCTGTGGGTGTCTGTTACAGGCCGCCTGAGCAGGATGGGGAAGTTGATGAGGCCTTCTACAGACAGGTGAGAACCGCCTCACAGTCGCAGGCCTTGATTCTCATGGGGGACTTCAACTACCCTGACATCTGCTGGGAAGGCCACACAGCTGGGCAGGCACGGTCCAGGAGGTTCCTCCAGTGCACTGATGATAACTTTTTGACTCAGGCGGTGGAGGAGCCCAGCAGGAGAGGTGTACTACTGGAGCTAGTACTGACAAACAAAGAGGGACTGGACTCTGCTCGGTGGGGTTCAGCTGTCCCCGCCGTGTCCCCTCCCTGCACCTTGTGCACCCCCAGCCTGTCGCTGGCTCTCAGCCTGAGGAGCAGAGAAGCCCGTGGTGCTGCGCAGGCACTGCTCAGCCCCGACCAGCACGTCCCTGGGCTCCCAGGGCTGTTTTCAGCGCAGGCACAAAACACAGCCCCATACCAGCTACTGGGAACGAGTGTCGTGATTGAGCTCATGGAACGGTCACGTTTGGGGGCTTATTTGGCTCCGTGTTACAGCCGTCCTGGGCTCTGGCAGCACTTGAGGCTGGTCAAAGTTCTGCCATGATGGTCCCAGGCCAGGGGCACTGCCGGCAGGTGGAGGGAGGTGCTCCTGGCCCGCCACGGTGTCCTGCTCGGGGCTGCCCAGTGCCAGGCAGCCACGGCCATCTTGGAGAGAACCCCCAGCCCCGGCCCCCCCAGGCCCCTCCCACTGTCCGTTGGGGTCCGGCTGTTGGTCAGTTGGAGCCAACGGCCAGCAGCAGCAGCAGGACACAGCTGTGCTGGCACGCAGCAGCGCCCGCAGGAGGCAGTGTCTGGGCCAGCAGCACTCACCCGGCACCCCGCTGCCCATCCTTGCCGTGTCCTGGGTGCACGGCCAGGGCCCTCCTCTCCCGGGCAGGATGGGCCAGGCCAACTGCTGCTGTGGCTCCAGGTGGGCTTCCCTCTGCGGCTCACGGACAGGCGGGCACGGCCAGGCCCAGCACCAGTGGCCTGGCTCATGCTCCGCTCCGCTCTGCTCTGCTCTGCAGGGAGGCTCTCAGCAATGCCGAGGCGGTGCTGAGCACGGACGTGCGGCTGAGCCGGGGCCGCAGGAGGAGCGAGAGGCGCCTTCTCCTCCTCCCGGAGGAACTGGTGATCGCCAAGTGGCAGTAAGCCCCTGCCAGCCCCTCTGCCCGCGTGCCGGCCCCGGCCCTGGCAGCAGGGCAGGGACCCCCTGGCAGCAGCCCTCGGCCCTAGCCCCGCGGTTCCACATGTCCCCATGTGTGTGCCGAGGGCAGGCAGGGGACAGGGCTCTGCCCAGGGGGACCCCCAGGAGGCCACCTCCAGCTCAGCGCCAGCCTCTCCTCTCTGCAGAGGCGGCACCAGCCTGCGCCCACAGCTGCGCCTGCCCCTGGACCAGCTGTGGGTGCTGAGCGGCCCCCAGGAGGCAGTGGGGCCAGAGGCAGGCGCGGAGGAGCATGGCAGCGTGGAAGACGGGGCCACCCTCGTCTTGGCCTGGCCCACCGGCTCCTGCCTGGCCACTTTCGGGTGAGTGCTGCTGCCCAGTCCCATGGGCGGGCTGCAGAGGGTCCCCGGTGTGCCCACACCAGCCTGCCCATGGCCTCTGCCCGGCGTGCAGAGCCTGGGCAGGGAGCGGGCAGCACACTGGCAGGGAGGGATGGGACCCGGCCAGGTCCCATGTGCCCCGCTCCCCTGCTGGTGCCCAGCCGGGAAGGGCAGAAGCCCCCCGGGCTGGGGGACAGCGGGGCCTGAGGCTGTGTCTCCTCTCTTTCCGCAGCTGCCAGGCGCTGAAGGAGCTGTGGTTGGGCACCCTGCTGGGGTAAGCTGGGGGGACGCTCTGGGCGCTGCTGGACGGGGGCACATGGCTGCTCCGCTGGTGACAGCTGCCCCAGAAGAGAGCAGAGGCAGCTTGGGGCTCCCCCAGCTCTCGCCCTCTGCTTTCCTGCCATACAGGACCCCCGAAGGAGCCAGGAGAGCCCGAGTGACCCGGCTACCCTCGCTGCAGCTGCTGCAGAAGGAGCTGAGCCGCCGACCTGCCGTGAGTGTCCCTCTGCCCTGGGCTCTGTCCCTGGGCACCGCTCCTCCAGCCCGGCAGCAGAGGCGCCGCCGCTCACCCCCTTCCACCGCTTCTCTCCTGACCAGTGGAGGACATCTCCCAGCGCCAGGAGCCTGGAG
Organism: Vanellus vanellus; assembly: GCF_965231255.1. NCBI lineage: Eukaryota > Metazoa > Chordata > Aves > Charadriiformes > Charadriidae > Vanellus > Vanellus vanellus. The sequence continues at coordinate 12,410,034 of NC_138907.1, forward strand.
CGGCTGCTGGAGGGCCAGGCCAAGGTGAGAACGGCTGCCTTTCCCCCGCCTTGGGCTGTGCCGGCCATGTGCGGCACCTGGGCAGAGCTTGTGCGGGAAGGAGGGAGGCACAGAAGGTGGCGCGGTGGTCCTCAGGGAGCGGAGAGGCTCGGTGAGCCAGCAGCAATGCTGGCATGTCCTGGCTGGTGGTGCTGGGAGGAAACCAGCCGCGTGGGGCAGAGAGTGCGGGAGGGCAGAGGGTCCCGGCTCGGCCACGCTGGGGCTGCTGGCGGCGGGGGACAGCTGGCCGGTGGCCCTTGTGGCTGCGGGGCCGCTCTCAGCACAGCCTGCTTCTTGCAGGACGATGCCAAGGAAGGACCTCCGAGGACGGCATCTGGCACCGGAGGGGGACTGTGCTGCTCGGCAGGTGAGTGTGGGCAGGAACGGCGAGGTCCTGCATGCAGTTGAGCCTTGCTCACTTGTGCCTTGAGTGTCGCCATGCAGGTCGAGCAGCCCAAGGGAGGCCGTCGGCTGGAGGAGCAAGGACACCCGCTGGGCAGCGGCCGCGGGACGGGGTTGGGCGGGGACACGCCGGCTCTGCCGCTGCTGCCCACAGCTCGGAGGAGGGCAGGGCGAGGGCTGGGCCAGGCTGTGCCACTGGCATGGCACCGGGCGGTCTCCACTGAGGGGCTCTCGCTGTGTTTTCCTTTGCAGCAGGAGGCAGCGGCAGGAGGAGGAGGAGGGGGCTGCCCTGGCCCTTGGCTCTGTGGCGCAGCCCGGCCGCTGCCCAGGCACCAGGGCAGGCGGGCTCCGGCTGCCGCAGGGCACTCTTTGGCCAGCCCCTGGCAGCCCTCTGCGGGGAGGAGGGCACGCTGCCCCGGCCCATCCAGGTAAGGCAGCCTGCAGAGGGGGTGCCCGGCCCCCCAGGGGCTCCTCCACAGGCAAGGCAGCTCCTCACTCGCGCCTTTCTCTCCCGCAGGAGCTGCTGGCTGTCCTGCAGCAGGAGGGGCCGGCCACGGAGGGCATCTTCCGCAGAGCTGCCGGCGCAACGGAGGTGCGACAGCTGCGGGAGGCCCTGGAGTGCGGCGCAGACGTGGAGCTGGGCAGTCAGCCTGCGCTGCTGCTGGCCGTCCTCTTGAAGGTGAGCGCTTCTGCCCTGCCCTGCCGCGGGAGGAGCTCCTGCCTGGCCTGCAGGGTTCCAAGGCTCAGCCGGAGCCCTTGGCCGCGCAGGACTTCCTCCGGAGCATCCCCGCCAAGCTCCTGGTGGTGGACCTCTACGAGGACTGGATGGCGGCCATGCAGAAGAGGAGCGAGGAGGAGCGGCTGGAGGAGCTGAGAGCGTAAGTGTGGGCAGCGGCTGGGCTGTGGAGCAGGAGCCCCGCGCGCTAGCCCACAGCCCCTGGCAAGCTGAGCAACACCGCCGCTGGCTCCCACCTGCCTCGGGCCAGCCTGGGCTGGGACGGCGATGGGCTGCCACAGCTGCTTGAGGAGTCTGCTTGGTGTTCCTGTTCCCTCAGGGTGGCCCAGAAGCTGCCTGCAGGCAACCTCCTCCTGCTGGAGCGGCTGCTGGGCCTCCTCCAGCACATTGGCCGCCACGCTGCCACCAGCAGGATGAGCTGCGGCAACCTGGCCATCTGCCTGGGGCCCACCCTGCTGAGCCCACCCGACGAGGACCTGCTCCCGCTGGAGGCCGTGCTGGAGGCGACGCAGAAGGTACGCTGCGTGGACCGGCCGGCCGCAGCCTCACCAGCTCCTCAGAGCCCAGCTGCTCCCAGATCCCTGGCTGCCACCTCTCTGGAGTAGCTGCTGGTGGGCTGATGCCTGCGAGAGCAGCCCCGCAGCCCCAGGAGCCTTCTGCGCAGAGCAGAGGCACGGCTGCGCAGTGGGAGAGGCTGCTGGGTGCGCTTGCGGGCAGCAGAGCTGAGAGCGAGGGGTTGGGCTGTGCAGGTGAACGCGCTGGTGCAGTTCCTGGTGGAGAACTGCAGGGACATCTTGGGAGAGGACACCGGCAGCCGTGCCCGTCCAGCAGCCGAGGAGCCACGAGGCGCCCCGCAGAGCTGCAGAGGTACGAGGAGGGACTGAGGGTGTTCCCGGGCTGGGGCTGGGGATGCCAGAGACCTCAGCAGGGTTTGCGGCAGGGCTGGGCACTGAGGGTCGTCCTCTCAGCCCCTCTGGTCCCGTGGCCTCTGCTTGGCCCCTGTCTCTTGCAGCACGAAGGGTTTGCTGTGCAAGAGGAGCTGAAGCCGCACATGGGGCATCGGGGGTCTGAAAAGAGGAGCGGTGCGGGGCTTTGTGGGGGGCCTTGCTGGAGTGGCGTTTGACTTCCAAAAAGTCACTTGGCTTACGCGCTTTTTCTTTCTCTGTCTGCCTTTGGAAGACCAAAGTGTCCCTGCAGTGACGGCAGACACCGAGCATCGGGCAGAAGCCTTGCCACAGGCAGCCCCGTCCCTGCTCGGTGTCCTCAGCGAAGGTGGGGGAGATACGGCGGTGGAGTCTGAAACGGGAGAGGTATGTCAGGTCCCAAACCCTGGGAGAGCGTGTCTGGTGGAGGAGGAGGGCAGCTGCTGATGCGGCCGCGTCGCTGCTGCACCTCTGCCTGTCAGGAGAGCCGGTATGTGTTTGGGGTGTTCCCCCACCCCCGGGATGGTGTCTGGTAAGGCCAACTGGCAAGGGTGGTCCTCCAATGCACTGGGCACGTGCTTAAGCCATCAAAATGCCCACAAAATACCTACAAAAAGAGAGGGGAGTAGCTGTCAGCTTCAAAGGGGTTTTGCTGGGGTCCTACTGTGTCACAGCTTCACCAAGTCTCTTTTGGGGGGCTGGGGGGGAGTGTGTGCAGTGTGTCTGAGCCCAACCAGCCCAAGGGATCTCCTCTGGAGAGCTAAGGTCGCCACGTGGCAGGCAGTCCCTCACCACTCCAGCTCGTCTCTTGCCACCTCCAACCTCACATTTCTGTCATAGGCACCTCCAGCTTTGCCTCCAACCACTTCCGAGATCGCCGCGGGATCCCCGGAACAGCCAGAAGAAGTGGAGGAGCTTTCAGGGGGAAGAAGGTAAAATGAGCTGCCTTTGGTGAAAATCAGAACTGGCTGCGGTGGCTCCTGCCTCTCCGTAACTACCACAGAATCACAGAATCTCCTAGGTTGGAAAAGACCTGTTAAGATCATCTAGTCCAATCATTAACCCAACACTGACAAGCCCACCACTAAACCATGTCCCTGAGCGCTGTATCTACACGACCCTTAAATACCTCCAGGGGTGGGGACTCCACCACTGCCCTGGGTAACGCGTTCCAATGCCTGATGACCCTTGCAGTAAAGAAATTCTTCCTAACATCCAATCTAAACTTCCCTTGGTGCAACTTGAAACCATTTCCTCTTGTTCTATCACCTGTTGCTTACAGGGGCAAAATCACCTCCCTGGTCCTACTGGCTACACTAGTCCCGAGACAGGCCAGGATGCCGTTGGCCACCTTGGCCAGCTGGGCACACTGCTGGCTCACGTTCAGCCGGCTATCAAGCAGCACCCCCAGGTCCCTCTCTGCTGAGCAGCTTTCCAGCCACTCCTCCCCAAGCCTGTAGCCTTGGTGGGGGTTGTTGTGGCCAAAGTGTAAGACCCACACTAATTCCAGCGTGGGATGGAAAGGTTTGCAGGTTCTGCCCAGGAGAAGGAGACCAGAAGAAGCGGAAAGAGACATCAGGCCCGGGTGGAGGAGAGTGAAAGCTGCGTGGAGAAGAGGAGGAGGAGGAGGAGGAGGGAAGAAGTTGCCGCGGCTGGAGCGAGGAAGCGATGCAGGAAGGTGCGGAAGGTCAGGAAGCCCAGGTGTGTACCAACCAGGCGCTGCTGCCCATCGTTCCCACCTCTGACCACTGCTCTTGGCCAGCCCAAGTGGCTGTTGGGGGGCGGTGAGGGACGGTGCTGCGCAGGGTTTGGCAAGCACTGCATGGCAGCTGCCCAGGGGCTCCCGATAGAGCTCTGCTGCATGGCACAGGGCACTGTGCATTTCCGCACACGCACGGGCCTCCAAGGGCATTCCCCTTGGGGACACGGCGCCAGAGCCCTCCCGCAGCCACCGCCGGCCACAGCTCTCTCTGCTGGGCCACCAACAGTGCCTCGTCAACGGTGTTCCCCAAAGACGGGGGAACAAACTCCGTCCCCTTCCCACCGGGATGGATTCAGCAGAGCTTTTGGACTCTGTCGTTGCAGGTGCCGACGCGTTTTCACCGCCTGAAGAGCTGCGACTCCTGTGCCCCCCCGAGTTGATGTTCCCAATAAAATGAGCTGTTGTGTTTTCTGAATGAGTCTGTGACCTGGTTTGAGCGACACAGGGCTGATTTCTCGGCTAATGCTTGGGAAGACTGCACTTTTAGAAGACTCCAGTGTCTGAATTTTGAAAACGCATAAATTAGGAAGTTTGCTGTGAAGTTCTTTCTTCCTCGACGGCTGCGATGCTGAGAACTCCTTGCCCCTGTGCCGCACCCCTCAGCCCTTCCCTTCCCTCCCGAAGCCGCAGCGCTCGCAGTGTCCGACACTTGCTGTCCACTGCTGGGAGCGCACGGCTTCCTACGGGTAGGATGGGCTGAGGAGAGTCCTGGTGTATTTCATGTTGGTATCGGGATCCATATGGGTCCTTCAGTGTTATCCATGTTATTTATTTTGTCTCATTTTATTAAATCTGTTTATTTTTCGACCCTGGTGTTTCCTCGTTTGTTGGGGATTCCCCTTCCCGGGTAGGGAGGGGTCATGGGGTGACAGAATGGGTGTCTAAAGGACACTAAAGAGTAGTGGGTTCCTCAAACCATCGCAGCCGGCCTGAGGCTGTTGTGGAGCGGGGAGCTGCTGGTTTGGGATGCATTCTCCTCGGGGAGGAGTGTGGGGCCGTCCCTTGTCCCAGCATCCTTTCCCACGGGCATCGGGGCTGAGCTAAGGTGCTCGAGGAGCGGCGCCAAAGCTCAGAGTCACACCGGAGGGGGGAGGCTGGAAGGGACCTGCGGCGGCCGACTGGTCCCACATCTGCTCGAGCAGGCTCACCTAGCGCAAGTGTGCCAGGACCATGTCCCGTGGAGGGTTGGGGATCTCGCAGGAGCCGCCCCATGAGCTGCGAGCGAGGGCCAGACGCAGGCAGGGCACGGTGGCCAGGAAGGGCTGGAGGTCCTCCTGCGGCCACCGTCCCCTGCGGCTTGCTGTGCCCTGCAGCCAGCCGTCCTCCTCGCACACTGCTTGTGGGGCCCTTTCCTCAGCCCCCCCTCACTCCTGGCACTGCCAGAGATTCCCTTCCACGCCAGGCGGGATAAACGCCGCAGCTCCCCCAAAAAGCTTTGGGAGGGGCTCCAAGAGCAGGCGGAGTGCCGAGGCTTTGGTGCCTGCCGGTGGGACGCCCGCAGCGTGACGGGGGAGGGAGGATGAGCCCTCGCACCCTCCGCAGGGAACTCTTTTGCTGTTGTGGGCTGTTGTGGTCGGACGAGAGTTAGCAGGGCTCATTGAGAACGCTTTAAACCAGGTTGGAAGGGGGGCGGGGATGTAACTGGGCTCGCTAGGCAGGCGCCCGGCCGTAGGAGCTCAGCACTTGTGGGGCAGAGTGCTAGTATATTTGAGAATCGGAAGGCCCACCACCCCTCTAGGGCAAAAACTACACACTCGTCGGCCTCTCTGAAATGCCTATACACTAATGCGCGCAGCACGGGGAAACAAACGAGAGGAGTTAGAGATCTGCGTGCGGTCACAGGGCCACGCTCCCATTGCAGTTACTGAGGCCTGGTGGGATGTATCACGTGACCGGAACACTGTCATGGAGGGCTATGTTCTCTTGAGGAAAGATAGGCCAGCGAGGTGGTGGAGTCGCTCTTCATGTGAGAGAGCAACTGGAATGTCTCGAGCCGTCCCTGGGGGCGGACGAAGAGCAAGTTGAGAGCTTGTGGGTAAGGATTAAGGGGCAGGGTAAGAGGAGAGAGAGACACTGCTGTGGGTGTCTGTTACAGGCCGCCTGAGCAGGATGGGGAAGTTGATGAGGCCTTCTACAGACAGGTGAGAACCGCCTCACAGTCGCAGGCCTTGATTCTCATGGGGGACTTCAACTACCCTGACATCTGCTGGGAAGGCCACACAGCTGGGCAGGCACGGTCCAGGAGGTTCCTCCAGTGCACTGATGATAACTTTTTGACTCAGGCGGTGGAGGAGCCCAGCAGGAGAGGTGTACTACTGGAGCTAGTACTGACAAACAAAGAGGGACTGGTGGAGGATTCTAAGGTTGGGGGCAGGCTTGGCTGCAGTGGTCACGAGGATATAGAGGTCAGGGTGAAGTGCGGGATGCACAAAACCAGAAGCAGGGTTGAAACTTAAACTTCAGGAGGGCTCAATTTGTTCTCTTCAAGGAATTGGTTGGACAAATCCCATGGGAGAGGGCTCTAGAGGGGAGGGGGACTCAGGAGAGCTGGCTGCTATTTAAGCACCACTTCCTCCAAGCTCGCGATCGGTGCCCCCCTTAAGAGCAAGAAATCAGGCAAGGGAAGGAGACCTGCATGGCTTAGCAGGGAGCTGCTGAAAGAGCCCAGGTGGAAGAAGGGCGTTTACAGGATGTGGAAGAAGGGGCTGACCGCTTGGAAGAGTGTAAGAATGCTGTCAGAATATGCAGGGATGAAAGGAGGAAAGCCAAGGCCGCCTTGGAATTGAACCTGGCAGGGATGTCAAGGCCAATAGGAAGGGTTTCTTGAGGTATATAGGAGGCAAAAGGAAAACTAGGGAAAATGTGGGCCCGCTGTTGAACGAGACAGGTGCCGTGGTGACAGACAATGCAGAGAAGGCAGAGTTGCTGAATGCCGCCTTTGCTTCTGTCTTGCTCGGGCAAGCCCTCAGGAGTCCCAGACTTTGCGGGTAACAGAGAAAGTCTGGAGGAAGCAAGACTTTCCCTTGGCTGAAGAAGAACAAGTTAGAGCACAATTAAGTAAACTGGATACCCACAAGTCCATGGGGCCTGATGGGATGCAGCCATGAAATCTGAACTCTTTTACTCCTAAGTGGACAAGTTACGTGTTTCAGAGTGCCGATTACGAATTGGAGAACGTGTGAGTTCAAACCTCATGAATGGAGCGGTGAATGAGTGAAATCACACCTCAGGCTGGTCTGTACAAAGGGCACTGAGCCCTTGTTTGCCATTTTTGTGTGTTGGTTTTCCGAATGAGCTCATAAAATATAATTGAATTTATAGAGGACTTCTTCCTCTACACATTGAGATCCTCCCAGACCATGGCACTGCTCGGTTCAGGAGAGGCTGCCTGGTGCTTTGCGTGGTCTGCAGGACAGGGTGGGGGCTCTTTCTTATTTTGAGAAGTTCCACAGAAAATATTCTTCACCTGTAAGTTAAAAAGACCTGCTTTATTATTGCTTTATTTTACAGCTCTTCTGGCAAATGAAACCTGGAACATGGGAATCACATCCTTACATTTTAATTGCCAGTCCCAGCAGGCAAAGTTCTACGAAGAGCAAATTCTGTGCTCCACAATATGTGGGCGATGCAGTGCCTCTGTGTCTTTGCTGGACACCACTGGTCGGTCCAAAGTGGTGTGCTGGTTTTGGTGGATTAGGAGCAGAGTCAGCATCTGACTGAGTCCCAAAGAGCTGCAGGTACAGCATAGGACTAACTGCCCTTCATCCTTCAACAGTGCCTTCAGAAGACCCTGGTTTGGTCGGCACATCTTCCCGGGCAGGGAACGAGGCCGTTCCTGAGAAGAACAGGAGAGATGGAAGCTGCTGTGGTGGTTGATCAAGGTAGCGTTTCCCCGCCTGTGCACAATGGTTTCAGGTGCTGTATCCTCACGTGGGACTTGTTGCAGTCTGAACTCGTCTTCATCACATGAGGGTTATACGAGGTGTCCCGCATTTGTGACACTTTGCTCTGACAAGCGTCGTGCTGTGCTTTGCAGCAGTTCAGAGGTAAATAATTTATTTTTGAAGCAAGTTTTGTACATGAATTGGGAAATGGAAGAGAACAGGAATATTACAGGAGTGAGCTAAGGGGTGGACAAATACGTTCTGCCCTATAGTTTCTAAGCATCGCACTCTGCCATCCATTGTTTCAAATTTGCTTTCTCTCCCATAATTATCTTCAAAAGAGAAGGCTGATCCAAAGTTTTTTCTTTTTTTGTGTGGTTCATCGATTTTCATTTTTAATAATTAAGGTGAATAAACAAAAGAGAAAAAACCAAACCAACATGACAATGTATTAACTAGCATTTAAAGTAGGGAGAATGCGCGTATGTTGCACAGCACACTTCATCTGTGGACATCAAAGTGTCTTGCAGAGGTCATAATCCGCCTTTCAATGATGAAGAAACAGAGGTGCTGAGAGGGAAAGTGGCTTAGCAGGTCGGTGGCAAAGCAGGGCTAGCATCTCCCGAGCCTGTACTGCAGGTGGAGAGGAGGGAGCAGAGGGGAACAAACCCGTCCTCACCTAACCAGGACAGCCCAGGTCCCAAGTGCCATGAAGGCACAGCAACACTGCAGGGAGAGCAGCAAATCGTGTCACAAGCCGTGGAGTCAGCAAAGCCTGATTTCCTCCGGTTTTGTGTCTAAAGGGTAGTCTGGGGGTTGTCTGATGTTGGCCTTTGATGGTGCAATCATGAGGTGCCACTGTGGCCTTTCCCTCACTAAAGGCATTGCTGGAGTCCGGTTCCTCAGCTTTGTTGTCTGTTTTCCCATAACTTTTGGGTACTTGAGAATTTTTGAGCCTTTCTGTCAGGTGTGTTCGCTGTGGAGCCACAAAAAAACACGTCCTTACACGCACACACACATGCACACACGCGCCGACACGTCTGTCATAGCATTGCAATAGAGTGGGTACCTCATCCTGTGGAACTACGCAATCAGTCAACATTTTAATATTGCAGATCTGCAGTTTTGAACTTTTTTCGCCTGTTCTGAAGTGGTTCTGAAAGTGTTCTGAGAGAGTTCAGAAAGTGGATAAAAGGCGGTACAGCAAGGATGTTCACGCTGTTGATCTGGCAGCCACTGTTGTTTAATCTTCCGGGAAAATGCTTCCCAAGGGGAGACACAAAATGGGACTTCCAACTCTGTAGCTGCATCTTCCTTGAGCCCTGAGAGACTCACTGTGGAGTAAGACTCATTCAAGTTATTCATTTGATGAATAGCTTGAGAGAGAAGACTTTTTTATGCCTGCAGCCATGCTGCCTTGGGTCATGGCCCTGTCATATCTCGTTACCAAGAGAGGGAGAGGTTGAGTGGGAATTTTGGTGCAGAATTCTGAAGTAGCGTTTTTCAAGCTTTCTCCAACTCTGAAAACACTTGGCGGCGGGGTTGGGGGGGAGGGCTGTTCAGCCTCCTTGATGGTAAATAGAAACCTGCTGATGAGAGGTTGGTTTTCTTAGCTTTAACAGGCCCGTTAAAGGTAGGCCATGGACGCCACAGGTTCTGCTGGCCAAAAGTTGAAAACAGTTGCTCTAAAGAACACCCCTGATATCTCAGCAGTGCTTCTCATGGCTCAGAAGAGAGCATCTTTCCCTCTGAAGACTCGAAGACATATGCTTCATGAGGGTATAGAGTTTCATGGCATGATGTGGCCCTGAGTTCATTGAAGATCTTAGAGTGTTTTTGCATAAAGGGATTTACCTCTGAAAGGTTGACACTATTTGGGGGATTTTCCCTCTCTATCCATATTGTTGGAAGTGGCAAAATCAATGGGATCTAGGACACAAGATCCTGGCTCTGTCTGTAGGAGAGCATCTGTGCCCTGGTTGTGCACATATGCACGTACGTGTGTGTGCACAGGCTGCTGTTGGATGTGCAGTCCTCGCAGGTCAGCTCTTGGCTCAGGGAACCAACTGTCCACCTCTGTCGCAAGCTGTGCCACACAACTGGTAGTTACTATTTGTGATAACCGCTTGCAGCATAACCTGATTAACAAGGCACCCCTGTCTTTGCTTTCTGCTTCTTCACACGAGAGCTACAAAGGGTGGGCAGTGGGGGTAAGATGTCTAGCTTTGGCATTCACCCTCTTTGACCTTCAGCTCTTTTTGTCTTGATGAAGTCCGTGTTACCCATCAATTAAAAAGGCACAGCGTGGTTCTTAGCCCACAGGAGGGCCAAGAGAGTTTTAATATTAAACTCTTCCAGATCATCAAGTGAAATGTGCTATATAAATGCAGATTAATGTTACTTGAAAGCCTGCAGGTTCTTTGCCTTGCGTGTCTCTCCTGTGGTGTCTGCCAGCAGACCTGAATACATTTGCTGCTCAGATTACTAATCTCAGATGTAATATATCAACCAAACAGACTTTTGTTCTTTATGTTTTAAATATTATAGTGCATTGTATTATGCAACCTGTGATAATACCGTTTAGCCTCTCTGTTATTAGAGCATCTCTTCATACTTTTGTTGTCACAGGTCCTAGAGGCACTGTTTATGGGCAGACCTCAAAGACCAAGCAGTACTTCAGTTTTCCAGATAGGAAAACCGAGGCCCATTTTCCAAGCAAAAACTCTGAGTGTAGAAACTGGGTCTCCTACCTCTCACATGCTTTCTCTCCAAGCACTGGGAAACGGTGCTTTCAAAAGCACCGAAGACTATAAATTACAGGAGCTCAATGCAGAGTTTGCAAGTGAAAGTGAGTTGGCTAAACAGAGTTTTTTTCTTCCTCCATGTGCTGTGAGTGGCAAATCCCACTGGAAGCTGCAGTGGGTGGGATCTGATCCCCGTGTGTCTGGTTATTCTTGGTGAGATGATTTATCAGGAAGGGAAAGCCCTCACCCATTAGCAGTGGATCCTATTCTACTGGTTGGATATTGAATGTTTTGCATCCACAGGCGCTTCGTTAATATTCTTCTCTTAATACTAAGCTTTTTTGCTGGTGACCAATATGTTCCTCTGGACTAGCAAGGCTGTACAGGCTGTTGTTCAAGAAGAGTTATTTGGAGAACACGCACAAATGGTGGTGAAGGGATACCTGAAAAGCCCTCTTCTGCACACCTTCACAGCAGAATACCCTTATTACTGGGCTAGGTTGTCGTGGTCCTCCATCTTTTCTGTTTCATGAACTTAATGCTCCCTGCTGCCCAGTGGTCTGATGTCAAGATGAGCCAAGAACCATTTCCTTCCCTCCGGCCAATGTGGGTGCTTTGAAAGGAGGTGCTGGCTTGATCTCTGTTAGACTGAAGATGGCAAGTCCATATCTGCCTTGCCTTTGGTCAGTGTCCTGGTCCTGGTTGATGCATCAAACCTTGGCGTGGCAATGTGAGAGGTAAAGCAAGGAACAATCCTCTGTTGTGCCCACATACTGGTGGGATTCAAAATCCACCTCAAGGAGGCGGGGGACCCATTTCCTTAGCTTTCCTTATTGGCCATTTTAGGTGTTAATTGCAATTTTCCAGCAATTATGTCACCTTATATTGGAGGTACGAGTAGCCGGGGTCGGAGCCAGGCACCTGGAAAGGAGGTGTGGGAGTTGCTGTCACCACACCTAAATCCTTTGTCAACCTGGGGCCAGAGCACCCAAGGTTATTAATGGAGGACCTGCCTTGTTTGTCCACTGAATAAATAAAACAGATTTTCCAGCTTCAAGTCGCTACCAGCTCTTTCCGAATGCCCCACATCACTCCTTTCCCTAATCTCCCCATCTTTCCTCCGTGGCTTCCTCCTGCTCTGGTGGGCAACTCCCAGGGTGGTATGGCCTTCCCAACTGAAGAGCGTTTTCCAAGGGCAACCTGAATGTCCCGAATAGTTGCCTTGTACAACCCTCTTCCCAACATCATTGTTGTCAAAAAATGATGTTTTTACCCTGCCTTACAATGACCATATTTAGTTAAATATCAAGGTCACCAGCCACTCCTATTCCTAAAGAAGTGCTATGACTTTTAAACAAACAGTGCTGGAAGGCATTTACTGACCAAACCATCTGCAGAAGAGTTGACCTTCATTTGCCCTTCAAAGTCAAGGTCGCCATATTTTCCCAGAACTTGTGACCCAAATAGCAGTCTGCTGTTAGGGTGGCTGGTCTTGAGGTGCCTCTTGTTTCAGTAACTGCCATGATTTCAGCATCCTTATGAAAAACCATTCAGAAAATTCATTGAGTCCTTCCAAAAGCGGAAACACAGCACGATGGGGACACACCGAAACACATTTTGAAGGTACTACACTAGTTAAACGGACAGACCCTGAGGGCACTCGGGGTCAATACACAACAGCGGCGGTGCTGTATGAAGCTTTTATTCCATCAGAGCAGCTCTATCACATTGATTTGTGCCAGAGAATAGCTGGGTAGCTTTTTTATGCGTAAATCCCCTTCCTAACCCGGCATGCTTTGCAGCTCAAAAGTGTCAGCGAGATATTGGTGCGTGTTTCTTCCATGTGTTCTGACAGGGGTATGTATCTGCTCCTCTTTGCCAGGGGTACAGCTCCTTTAGAGACGCCAGTTGTGAAAGAGCTTTACTTGGGGAAAGAGTTATTTTTAATGACAGTTTTATGCCGCTCAAATGTTAAAGTCTTTGCATAGCAGAAGTACCCGTGGTTATTCCAGCATAAAAATACACATGTTTGCATGGTTCTGGGAGTCAGTATAAATTATGCAAGCAAGAACATGGGTTTTGTTTACATGTTGGGAAAGCTGGTACTGTAATCGATATAACTCTGAAGAAAATAAGCCTGGACCTATTTTTCATTCACAGGCCACCCAACTGAGATATATCCTCACCAGGCAACTGTGAGGGGTCAAGCGAGTTGTAGTCAGACTCATCTCACCACCTTCAGCTGTCCAATGCCAGCACCAACAGTTTGATACTGGAGACTCCGCACAAAGGATTTTGGCATGGGAGGAACCGTGGTTTAGAATAATCTGTTCCTCCCCGCTGGGTCATAAAGGAGCACAGATTTCCTGCTTACAGTGTAAATATCCAGTGTCAGCTTGACAAATCCTGCATTTGACCCCTGAGATCCTCAGTAGGTCTCCAGACTACCAGTCTCACCTCCTACTTGCCTGGGCACGGTGCCCACTGCAGGTATACAGCACCAGTCCCTGCTCAGCCTGTCTTAATTAAAACCAGCTTTATAATCTGATGGGTACCGACAGAATACAGTCCGTGACAGAGAAGGCTCCTGCCCCGAGGACATTTCCCCATAAACACATGGCGAGAAGAAAATATGCCAGAAAAGCTCTGCCTTGGAAGGTTTGTGATTCCTTTCCCCATCAAGACGTAGCATCGTTGCTGGTTCGAAACAGATTTCGCTGCCTGACGTCATGACTCGCAGAAGGTTGGCGGGGACATCGGTGGCCGAGGCGGTAATTAAACCCACGGCATTCCAGCCAGAGGCACAGCCGTGTCCTGCTTCCTCTGAGGCAGAGCTGGTCCGACACAGCAGAAGCTTTATGCAACCAGGCTAGATTTTTTAATTTTCAGGGCCACAGATTCAGAAGAATGACACATGCAGGGTTTTTCTCTATTTATAAGCTGGAGAACAAGCGTTCCTTCTGTCCCCTTCTTGTCTTGCATCCTTGGGTGTCATGCGTGCTGGGGAATGAGGACTCATCTTCCAGCTGGCCGCGCAAGGCTTTCATTCGCATTGCCTCCTTGGGATTGCAGACATTGGCACTAGCACATGAGGCATTTTCTTACGGCTCCTCTATGACCGCAGCCATGCTTCAGAAGCGTTTTGGCACCTCGCCCCGTTGGCAGCCAACCACCGTGGTAGCAGCAGCTCCTCCTTGGGCTGAAATGTTTTTGTGCTGAAGCATTAGCCCACCTCCATTATTGCACGGGGTTTTCCTTCTCCCCTCATCTGTTTTGTCCGTATCAGAAGATATTCTGATATGTTATTGTCAGCATATATTATGTATATAATAGATATTTTAGATCTATGTATCTGATATATTATATATATATCAGAATATATATATGAGAATATATATCTGATATATATATGAGAATATCTATATCTGATATATATATGAGAATATTATATTCTCTTTTCAAACAATCTTTCATCTTTTTCAACCTTTGGAGAGGGCCTGAATAAACCCTTCTTAGGGAAAAACTTCATGGAAGGGCTTAGTGTGTTTCTCGGTGTCTCGTTCCGGCCAACACAATCTCTTGTAGATGCGCTATTACAACAGCAGCGGCGCAGCAACACCTTCGCAATAGCATGGTGCGTGCAAGACATGGTTGTTTTTAGTGGGGAAGAACGACACCAACATGCCCGATGTGTTCCTCACCTGTCTTACGAGTGCTTTTCTTGTAGACACACTCACCCTGTGGTTTCCTGGAAAATTGAGGCTTAAAACTGACAGGCGTTTTCTGTCACCACCTGAACAACACTTAAAACTGTGGGATGAGTGCTTTAATCCATTGGTTCCCTTTTCAGGTAAAACTATTCATTCAACCAGAGTAAGGACAATAGATGACTACCCATGAGTTCATCGGCCGTAAATCTAGGGTGTAAAGCAAAATAAACACATCATAAAACTTCTGCCATGTTTCTTCCCACCTGTTCTTTAGCTTATTCGTCTATTTTGGAAAGGTTGTTAGTTCGAGACTTTGAAACCATGGATTACATATGCGGAGCAAGTATGGAGGAGACGGAGATTGCCCAGAGAAGCTGTGGCTGCCCCATCCCTGGAGGTGTTCAAGGCCAGGTTGGACAGGGCTTGGAGCAATCTGGTCTGGTGGGAGGTGTCCCTGCCCGTGGCAGGGGGTGTGGAAAGAGATGGTCTTCAAGGTCCCTTCCAACCTAAACCACTCTGTGATTCTATGATTCTGTGGAGGTCTTGATGTGAAGCAGGGGTGGGAAAGGCAAGGTGTTGGCATCCTTGGGGAGGAATGAAGTGAGCTAGAGAGCTGGGGGGATCACTGCCCAAGTTCAAAGCGCTTATGCAGATCCTTGCCTGTCATCACCTATTAAACCCAGACCTAAAGCAGTTAAACAACGTCACAAACATAAAACTCATGTCACCTACACATGTGCCTCTCTGCTGAGCTGAGTCAGACCCAGCACAGTGAGGTGGGTTATGGCAAGAGGATTTCTGGGTGAAAGGCTTACTCTGACTGAGGGCAGCAGGTCAGAGCTGGAGTATTTTGTCCAAACTCAGCTACAAACCTCAATGTCTATAGAAGCGCAGTCCCCGATTAACATCTTTAATCTTATTATCTCAAGCCTTTTATCTTCAAATTTTCTTGGCTGTTTGTTTGTTTTCTTTACATCTGTTTACATATACCGAACTGAAAGTTTTTCTGGAAATGCTGGTATGGCTTTTAACTGTAAGGGTGACTCACTGAGAAGAATTAATTCAAAGATCTTGGCATCTCTTTTCCTTGTAATCTGGTGGTAGATATTCTGTGATTTTCTTGGAAGGTTTTTCCCCCTGAATGTGCATGTTTACACTCCCACCCACACAGACTCACACACATTTGCAAATGCAGACACTTCCCTCTTCTTCTTTTGGAGCTTTTAAGTTCTCCAGCAGCACATCTGACCTGTACGATTAACCCTTTCTGCTCTGTATCTCCTTTATTTATGTCCAAAAAGCACGAGAGAGCTTTTGAGGTTTGTGGGACCCATCCTATAGGGTTTTGTCCATACCATAACCCCTCCTTAAGCTTCCAATGCAGACCAGGCACGTGTGAATCGCACTTCAAGAAAGGTCTGTGCTCTGTGCTACCTCCTGCAGTTCTTCAGGCTCCATCTGTGAGACTGGGTCAAAGCAGGCATTTTTTAAAGGCATTAAACAGCACCAATCTGCTCCCAGGGCCCAGGATTGTTCCCCAGCAATGTTTAATTTATCAAAGAATAATAAAGAATATTATTAAAGAATAAGAAAGAGAAGAGAAGGTTCCGGGGAGACCTTAGAGCCCCTTCTAGTACCTAAAGGGGCTCCAGGAAAGTTGGAGAGGGACTATTGATCAGGGAGTGGAGGAAGTGGACAAGGGGGAATGGTTTTAAACTGACAGAGGAGAGATTTATATGAGACATAAGGAAGAAATTCTTTATTTTGAGGGTGGTGAGGCACTGGCCCAAGTTGCCCAGAGAAGCTGTGGCTGCCCCATCCCTGGAGGTGTTCAAGGCCAGGTCGGACGGGGCTTGGAGCAACCTGGTCTGGTGGGAGGTGTCCCTGCCCAGGGCAGGGGGGTGGAACTAGATGGTCTTTAAGGTCCCTTCCAACCTAAACCATTCTGGGATTCTATGATTCTAAATATTGTTGTCAACATAGAGGTTATAGCTTGCTCACATTTTAATATCTATTAGCATCAAAAGCAGCAAGTTCTGCCTCAGACTTTGTATTATTTACATAGAAAATTAAGCCCAGACTTTGCAGTCTGTGAAAGAAGCTTATACAGAGCGTTAGGGGTAAGATTTCCGCACTGGACAAGAAGTCTCTCATGAAACTTGGAGTGGCTCATCATTGTAAACATCAGTGATTCTTGAACGATTTGCTTCGTAGAGCTCGTAGTTTCACTTAGACTCGAGGCACCCAAAGAGAAATCAGGATGCTAAACACCTTTGAAGAGCAGCATCTTATTTTTTCCTCTTTGGTCTGAAAAAGGTCATTTATGCAATGCCAGAATCCCTGTAGCTCAGTGCTTTGCACTGTTATTCCAGAAGTTAAAAGCTATTTTAATCACCAGGACGGTGTGACAAAAAAACTCGTTGCTTTGCAGTGATGGTCATATCATTGCAATACTGAGAGCTCCCACAGGACCTGCACAAGCTAGAGGTGAGCTGGGTTTAGCCAAATAAATGAAATGTGAGGAGCTTGCAGCAGAATATGGAGTCACTCCGTAATTACGCTCCTGGTTTTTCTGCCTTGTCTATGAAACAGAGTGACTGGAACAGGACAACTTTTATAAATTCAGGGAGGGTCAAAATTATTATAACTAACAATAACAACACTTGGCTCTTTGAGGGCTTTTATCCAAATGTCTCCAAGCCCTTGCTCTTCACAAAGAGAGATAAATGTAATTATCACAGTTCTAAAGTGGGGAAAGCTGAGGCTTAATTAACTGCTCATGGATATGCAGCAAGTCAGTAGCAGAGATGGGAACAGAAACCAGTTTTCCTGACTCCCATTCGTGCCCTAGTCACTGGATGGCGGTGCCATCTCCATCAGGTAGCAACCGCAGCAGGACAAACATGACAAAAAATCCCAATTGGATAAAGCTGAGGGTGGCCAGCTGCAGTGGCTCTGGGATACACCTATTGTGTATGGTCTGGCATTTGGTGAACCCGGACCAGCATCAGGAACCTGCATGTTGTATGTGTGAGACACTGGTTTGCTCCTCATGGTTTCATCCTCGTATTAATCTTAAAGTTTGCTTGCGGGAAAGAGGTCCTGCTGCAGCATAGCCCACCCACACGCTCTCTGTCTCTCTCCACCATCGCAGCTGTGCTAACCTGAGACTCATGGCTTTATCACAGTTGGCAAGGTCAGTGGTCTAGGGTGAAGCCACAGCCATCCATTTAGGCTTCTTGTTTTCCAACCTGCATCATTTTTGTTCTGACCTGCCCTATACCATCTGTGCAGGCTCAGCTGGGACCAGTGGCTACCAAGACCTGTGCTGGGTGACTCCTTGTTCCCAAAAGCAGCACCTGTAAGAAGAGGCTGTACTAAGAGGTGCGGAGGTGGGATAAGCCAACAACTGATACCTCAAAGGCAACGTTTAGCCGTTGTTGTCCCAAAAGGCTGACAATAGAGGATAGCCTTAAAATGATGATGAAGATGCTGCGAGGGCTGGAGCCCCTCTGCTGTGAGGACAGGATGAAAGAGTTGGGGATGTTCAGCCTGGAGAAGAGAAGGCTCTGGGGAGACCTTATTGTGGCTTTCCAGTCCCTAAAGGGGCTCCAGGAAAGCTGGGGAGGGACTCATTTTTGGATGCTACATACATATACGTTTATGTACATATATGTATCTCCTGTTTAAGATTCTCCAGTGTGACTTCATATTCATGGTTTTCGGCTCGGATGGCACTTAAAGATACCCACATGCTGGTTTTTGCCTCATGGGCTTAAAGAGAGAAATGGACACTCTGGCTGCTTGTTCTGCTGCAGCCTGATCCATCACCCAGCTGCCTTCTTCAGAGGAGAAATCTCAAAAGAGAGGAGCTTTTGGAGGCCAGTAAAGGCACCTATTTGTTAAAGCAGCCTGAAGACCAGAGGAAGGCAGCAATCATCTGAAGGTGCTGCAAGTGCAGCTCCCCTGCGCCCCCTTCCACTGTGCAGATGCCAACAGCTGTAAGAGAAGTCCTGAGTGCAGCACAGGTTCCGCTGGCATCACCAAATCCAGAAGTTATTCTTGGACACCACCTACTGGCATCTGCCCTGCTAACTAGTCTCAAGATAAACAGTTGTGCAGGGTGTCGGTGGCACCCCAAGCCTGGAGGTGAAGAGCCTTGACCTTCCCAGACCTTTTCAGTGAATGTCCTGCATGTTTTTCTGACAGAGGGAAGATTGCGAACAGCCACATTTTAGGATGGAGGGATTTTTATGTGGGACTGGGAAAGAGGATGCCAATGTCAAAAGAAGTGCCATGAACTGAGGGGGGTGAAAGAAACAAGAAAAAAAAAAAAAAATGAGGGAGGAAAAAAGTCTGCAGGCACTGTGGAGGAATAAACTGGAGGTCTTCCCTACCACGGCTCTGGGGGAAGGGGGCATTTTATAGCAACCAAGTGCCCGTTTAGATGGCCTTTCAAGACCCAGAGCATTTAAGTCCACGAGGTTTGCATGGCACTGAGAAAAAAATCTGTTTAATTTTGGGATGCAGCATTTTAAATGGGAAAGGAGGTGGTATGGCATACGACCGCTCTGCCTTTTAGCACCAGTAGCAAAAACTGTAGATCTGATGCTTATAATTCCTGACAGTCGCGACAGAGAGACAAAAAAAAAACAAACAAAAAAACAAAGGACCGTAGCGGTCAGTAATCCTCGTTTGCACAGCAGGCAAGGGTCGTGCTCGACCTCTGTGTGGTGTTGCTGCATGTGATGGGAAGAAGCCTCCCAGATATAATTGCTCCTCAGGGAGAACACAATCCTGTTCTTCCTCCAGCCTCCTGGCTGTGACCTGCTGCAGCTGTGGGGTTTTGGAAAAAAAAGCCAAACACCTCAACAAGCTCCCATGCATCCTAATTGCTCAGAGCACCCTCAGCGGGGGCCTCCACCCACATCCTCTGCCCAGCAGCTCTACTTAAGCTCAACCTTGGGCTATTTTGCAGGTGGATGGGGCTCTGCTTTTGCTGCTTGGATGGACTCTTTGGGTCCATGTTGTAGCTTGCCTCTAGCTCCTCTTCACTGACTGCAACCCCTGGGTCAACCTTGGACTTGGTGCACCCCTTTGCTGTGCCTGGGGCTGCTGGTGGACCCTGCTGCCAACAGCTGGCTCTGCTCAGGTACTGTGGATGAAGACACTGCCTGTGCTTGTGTCTTCTTGTCCCCCTTTGTGGGGCAGTGCTGATCCTTGACATAGGTAAATGCTATTCCACTTCATGTCCTTCAGCTAACTCTCTCCTCCAAGGTTTTCCAACAGGAGTTTCTCCTGTTACATGTGTATATGTCTCTTTCCTGCTTATATTTGTCTCAGAAGCCACCTCATCTAATATTTTCCTCTAGGTAACAGGTCTATGTTTAAGATCATAAATCTTCTCATAAGAAGACAGAGAAGCTAATTGTGCCACCCTCTGCCCAAGGTATGTTAAGACTCCCTGTTGCCTACCACAGGGTTCCTGAGTCTGTTGACTTCCTTGTTGTCCATTAGGTCTCTGCCCACAAGCTGGTTTTTGCTTTCAGTCAGGTGAAGACTCCAGCCCACTAATTTTTACATCCATGTTTCTCTTCTGTTCTCAGAGATGGTCTCCCAGGTTTTCTTTTTTTTAAGTGCTGTGGTTGAAATGGTTTCTCTGAAACGCCTTTGCAAACTGTATTGACTGATGAAATCTTGCTGTCTGACTGCTGTAAAAAAACAGTTTTGAGCAACAAGATCCACCCCTATTCAAGAGACAAAAATCCCCAGACTGTCCAGCTGGGAGGCCTTAGCTTAGGCATCCTCCTGCATGACCTGAGCTCTCTTCCAAGCTTTTGTTTTGCCCTTTTGGGCATAAGTCTGACTCTCACTGATGGTTGTGAGGGCAGAAGTGTAGCAGGGCTGTTCTGGTGCTGTGTACCCAGGGGTCTGTGCACTGTGGGGTCTGAGCAAGCCATAAGTACCCGCAATGATCCTGCTGGCATCTCTGGATGTCTTCCTACTGACGGTCAGGATGGTCTAGGCAGGACAGTCTGCTGGGGCTTTGAGGGGTTTTTGTTTGTTTTTAAATAATAATTTCCTTTTCTGTTGGCTGCTTGTAGATGCTGAGGGATAAAAGATGTATCTGCAGGTGGAAGAGCCTTTGGAAGGGGGGACTTTGTTCAGTATGGTGTACGTAGGGTGTAACCCCATAGCATGATGGCTACTAATATTAAGAGCTTTCTGAAGTGATCATGATTAGAGGCTTCCTCCTCCAGCAAAACTGTAATTCCTTTCCTTCAAACACTTCCACTTTCTGTTGTATGGCATGTTGCAAAAGAAGGCTGTCATTGCTGTGCTATATCACCCAGGGCTCTCCTTTCATACAAGTCCTGCCAAGTGGAGAGATGTGTTCCTGGAAAACACTTACATGTCTCTGGCTCAATAGCGTTTCTCTGATTGGGCAAGCTCTCTTTTTTATGGCAAGTAAAATCAGAGGAGATTTATAGCCTACACTGGTATAATGTGATCCAGCCATGACAGACAGTCCTTTCGTCATAATGAATGATGGATCTAGTTGTTATTCCTTTGTTTTATTACTGTAACAGGTAGTTTTGAACTACATATGCCACAAAGGGTGAGTGTGGTAAGCTGGAAGGAAAACGCTGGAGCTGTTGCGGTTCAAACCCTCTTAAGAAGGAAAACTGTATTGCATGTCAGGTGTGGACTATTTCACATGACAGGACAAAAAAAAAAAAAAAAAAAACAAAACAAACCTTACTGTGTGGGTTTGCTCTTCTCAGTGTGCATTTCTTAATTTTAAAGTTGGAATTTGTGTGTTCGTCCCACATTTTTCTTGAGGTGCCTGGCAAAGTATGTGTGCTTGGAGCAAGCCTTGTCATAAATAACACTCGCCTTGATTATCCTTGATTCCCAGTTGCTTACAGGTAGTTGTTCAAAGTGGGAATTATATTTTCCGGTGTGTATCTTCTTTGCAGGCCCATGTGGTAGACTGGCAGATTATGTAGCCCACAAATAATCTGGTTTACAGTAATAACTTTTCTGTGCCTGTAAAATAAAAATGCTAGGGGAGAACAATGCCGTGTAGATCTGTAGGGCCAAATCTGTCATTTCCACAGACTTTAAAACAAATTAAATCACAATACACCTAAACTTGTGTGACAGCCTGAGCTTCTAATGCTGATGAAGGCGGTGTGGGGATTGACTGTCCAGCCAACCACCGGTGTTATGTATGGCCCACATTACATGCCAGTAATGTAACTTCAACTGTGAGACCACCAAAGCCCTGTGCTGATCGTGCTTTTGGACATTTGGAAGCTGTAACAAAGAAGAAAAGGATGTCATATTATCTGGAGAGCTGGTGGTTTCAGCTGTCTTCCCAGGTACAGGAGCAAGCTTGTGGTGATGGCACTAAAGCCTTGTGGATTTTGACTCTAGACAAGCCTCAACAGAATAACCAGATCAAAACTGCTAACACAATAAGTTTCACTAAAAATTAATTAGTAGGAAGGAAGAAAAGGAGGGAGGGCAGGCACTGCTTTGAAGATTGAGTTGCAAAAAGTAACTTGGTGATTGCCCTGAAGGGTATTTGGACTCAGACAATGTAGATTTTGGCCTACAGTGGAAAATATGGCAAGAGGCTGATGTTACAGAGTTCATGCTGCCTCCCCAAGGTGCACAGTACTGGGACTCTTATCAGCTTTTTCTGACACCCTGGGAGTCCAGTCCTTGTCAGTGTGCTGGTGGCCTTCAAAAGAGGTGGCTGGTCTTGCTGCTGACCTTTCTGGCGTCTGTTCTTTAGATACTTTCTGATGCTATATGAGGAAGGAACTCGCATCCCTCCAAAGAACAAACCTTTTCTAAGGCATCTCAGGTCTGAAACAGAGGTTACCCTGAGTCCCCAGATGCGCTGAGAGTAGGTCCTCATCTATACTTGCAGGAGTAAGCAGGTCTCAAGAGGTGTCTGGTGGGGCCTGGGAGCCTTTGAAGGTTGAAAGAAGCTTCGGTAAGAACCTGCATTTCACCTCCTGAGATGCAAAGCCCCTGTTTTCAGCTGACTTTCCATGGGCTTACTTGGTCTCCAGCTTGAATGAGAAGAAAAGTTTGTTGCATGACCCTGGAGAGGCTGTAAAGCACTCTGTGAGGATCTGCATATGTGGGTGTGCATATACATGTCTTCACCACATGCATTTACTGGAGGCAAAAATGACAACGTGGTTTGCAATTTTGGCTTCCTGCTAGAGCTCTCTTTCTTCGCTTCTGACAACTGAAATTTCTTCTTTGGCTGCAGTTTTCCCTTGTTCCTGCCATTTTCCATTGTTTCTTGCTTGCCCCAGGCTTGGCTTTTGTCTGAGAAGTCGCAGCACAAAAAGTTTTTTGACTAAGTTTAGGAGGAAACTGATGTTTTGTTTTAAATTTCTAACTGATGCAGCTGTTTGATTATTTTAACGCTTCCATGTTCTGAAAGGCAGCCTGGAAATTTGACTGGAAGATCAACCTGGGGCAAAGGGTATGCTTTTTTTTTTTTTCCTCCTTTGAAAAGTAGCCAAATAATTCTGTCAAGTTATAGGTCTGAAAATCCTTATTTGCATCCTTGTTGCAGGAGCAGAGCGGGTAGAGGTTGGCAGAAACAGCCTTTAGACATGGTAATTTCCCCAAGAGGAAGGGGATGGGGCAATTGAGTGGAATAATGAAGACTGAGACAGGTGAGTGGATGCACATTCAGGGATGCGGGATGTGGGAAAGAGGGCGAATGAAGCTTGTATGGTAACATAGACACAAGAGAACCAGTTAGAAGGACTCCTGTCTAAAATTTGCCACAATATACAGAAACTTTTGACTTCTGCATTTCTGTATGGCGAGCCAAAAGCTGTGCAATTTGTTGCCGAGGTTGTTCCCTTCCCTGGCCCATGGAAGGTAAACGGCTTTCAACTTGTCTTAGCTGTGCCAGGATCTCACATGGTCAAGACCTGCCTGACGGAGAGGTTTTTAACAGAAATACTGATATTGGTGTGAATGGAAATGCATGGCTGAAGACACCAGAAAAACAGCAGATGAAGAGTTAGAGGAGTGGCCTGTATTTGCTACAGAGCCACCCCATGTGTTCCAGGAAAATAACCAGAGGACAAAGAACAACCTGAAGCCTTAGGGATAAAAGGTGACAAGATGATGACCAGCAGCACTGAAGCTGGGAAATACCCAGGTAAGGACAACAAGACTCAATTTTGCCTGAAACCCTTGAAGGATGAGGCAAGACAGCAAGGTGCAAGACAGTAGTATCCACTGCTAAAGGGTAGAAAAGATGCATCCAAAAATAAAGAGGAGCCGAGGAGATGCAGTAAAGCCATGATGGAGTTATCCCATGTGCTTCCTGGTGCACACAGGTGACCCTGGCCAGACGGATGCATACAGCTCTGTGCATGTGAGTATGTTGACGGGAGAGTGGGTAGAATCAACTTATTGGGTTCTTTTTAATAAAAATCACTTTCCCTGTCTGTAAGGTCTTGCAATGAGTTGAGTTCCACTAATTTTCCACAGTGACAGAACTAAATGTTCTGGTTCTGCTAATGATTTATGTAGGAGGTGATATACATCCATGTAATGGCATTTTATATATGTTCCAGTTGCCTTTAAAAAAAAAAAAAGTAGATAATTAGATTGCCAAACTGCTATGTCAAAGGAGTATTCATGCCAAAGCCAGGCACTCAGCTGCAGTGAATTGAAGTTGTCTAAGCTTCAAGCTGCCCTCTCATAAGGAATGCTGCTGCAATCAAAATACTTGCATGTTTCTTGTTTTCTAAATGCTCAGCTTGAGAGGTGTGCTGCCCGTTTTGAGAGACGTGCTGAATGCTGTCGGTTACGGGTGACGCCACTGTATTTAAGCATATAAAGTGCCACAAAAATGCTATAAAGAGAACGAGGCCGCTGGAGTTGCAAAGCAGGCTTTCTGCATGAGAGGTTCTGGCTGACCTGGATGCCGCAGCTATGAAATGAAGGCAGCTCTCCACTCCCACAGAAGTCAGGAAAAACTTGTGGTCTGATCGCAATCCCAGTGTGTTTTCTCCCTTCCTATCTGCCTCTGTTCCTGACTGTGCTGGGTGGCCACATG